>NC_133414.1:60555384-60860096 GCF_049350105.2 Macaca mulatta
ATGTAGTCCAAGGCGAGCCGTCCGTCCGGAGCCGGGAGAGGTAGCCGAGGGAGCCTGACGGGTGACGCCAGCGGCCACGGGGCCCCGAGCGAGCAGGGCATGAGGGGCGACTGGGCGCGCGGACGAGCAAAAGCAAGTGGATGACAGCATGATCGGCCCCGCGGGGCTGGCCGGACGGCTGCAAGAACATGCTGAGCCCAAAGATCAGGCAGGCCAGGAGGGGTAAGTCCAACTTTCTGGGGTTTTCTGGGCACCGCACATGCCTCTTGGCAAATGTCCGCGGACACTTGGCCAGCTGTCACGCCGTGTGTCACATGGGGCGGGTGTTCTGGGACCATTGCCGCTGAACAGTGAGCATCCTCCTAAGGAAGTGCCCTTCCTCCTGAAACTCCTGGGCTGCGTGGGGACCCGACCTGAAGTTGCAAAAGGGCGGTGGCCGGCTTAGTGTCCAGTGGGTATGCACACTTCGCCCCACGTTCCACATTTTGCAGAGGCCCTCGGTCGCTCCAGGTGACCTGGTGGCAACTTTAAGGAAACTTTGCTTCTTTACTGAGAAGGAAATGCCCAAGATTTGCCCTGTGGCCAACACAGAAGCACCACTTACCAGGGAAGGCAATGCCCTGGCTTCTAGAGACAGCTGGGTGCAAGCGAGGGTCTTCATCCCTGCTGTTCTGCAGGCAGCATTTCCTCAAGCAGGCCAGGAGCAGGCAGGCTTTCCTGCCAGGAGAACACCCAGAGAGCTGCAGGGCCTGGGGCAGGACAGGTGGACGGGGGAGCAGACTCAGACCAGCAAGAGATGGGAGTCAGGAGAGTCCAGGACTGTGCTAGTCAGCTTGTGTCCAGCCAGCGACCCAGCACAGTGACCTGAAGACTTGGCCACTGTATGGGGCTAGAGACAGCATCTCCATGGACAACAACTGCTTGGCCACGGAAAGTGTCATTTTGAATGAGAACATCTGTCTTTTACAAAAAAATAGAATGTGTCTTTTCAGGTGGCCAGTATCTGGGAGACCTGAGCTCCTTTTGTAAACAATGAAGTGGAGGATGGGTCTTTGGAGGTGGATGGAGCATTTGCCTGGGAGCTTGGAAACAGTTTGTGTCTCACCAGGTGTTTGCAGCTGGGAGCCTCCAGCCTTCTGTGGATTCACAGGGAACACACCCATCTTATTAGCACCTTGCAAGCACTCGAATGATTTTCCTGGATGGGACCGGCCTTCCAGTGTGTTCCACAGCCGTCAGAACCCCTCTGTGGGGTGCTTTTGGATGGGCTGAAACCTGTGTACCCCAGTGGGCAAAGGAGGACCTTGCATGGCTCTGCTGAGGAGGGGGCAAGTCTGGTGATGACCCAAGGGATAGGACAGGCCAGAAGCCTCTGTGAGAGCTTAGTTCCACCCTCCCACTCCTGTGTAATGAGCTGGCCACTGGCTACATGTGGCTACTAAGCACTTGGCATGTCACTAGACCAAACTGAGAGAAAGATATACCAAATTTTGATGATTTAGTACAAAAAAAATGTACAATATCTCATTAATAATTATTTTACTGAAATGACAACATTTTGGATATATTGGGTTAAATAAAATCCATTATTAAAATTAATTTTACCTGTTTTACATTCTTTTACTATAGCTACTAGAACATTTACAAGTACATATGTGACTCATATTGTATTTTTTATATTTCTATTGGACAGTGCTGGTAAGACCAGTGCTTCAGCAAAGGGGCTTACAGGCAGCCTGTCTTTCAAATCCAAGGTTTCTCATAAATGTTTGTTTTAAGTCAATAGTTCTCAACCAGGAGCAATTTGCACCCCCTAGGGAACATTTGGCATCGTTTGGAGTATTTTTGGTTATTTCAACTGAGGGGTGCTACTGGCATCTAGTGCATATAGGCCAGCCATATGGCCCTCTTCCAGTTCTCAGTGTTCTATGAAACTTCCACCATGGGGCTTTTGCACATCCTTCTTTCCCCTGGAATGCCTCCTACATTCACATTTGCACACATGCAAGCATGTATGTGTGTGCACATGCATTCATGCATGCAAACATACACACACACACCACCCTTAATTCCTATTCACTCTCTAGTTATAGTATAGTTCAAGTGTTGCCAGCCAAGGAAGTCTTCCCACACACCCCAGTCTAGGCTGGATCCTCTGCGCCAGCTCTCCTTTTCTTTATGGTATTTACCATAGGTTGCAGCTGTATACTCCTGAGTGTGACTGTTTGGTGAATAACTGTCACTTGCATGCTCCATGAGCTCCATGAGAGCAGGAACCATTTCTGTTTGGGGGCATCATTATGCCCCCAATGCCAGGTACCAGGTGGACACTCAACCTGTGTTTTTTGAATGGATGAATAGCTGGATAGAGGAGAAAGCATTTGCCTGGGTGGCTGGAGCACTGTCTCTACCCTAGCTGGCCTGGTACTTAGGAAATTTGACCTCGCCTTTCACTGACTCATATGTTGCAAATATTTTCCTAATTTGTTGCTTGCCCTTTATTTTTATATTAGAGTGGGTTTTTTTTCTAGATTTACATGTTTTTAACTTGTATACATTTTCCTTTCAGAATTTCTGTCTTTGTTTGCAGTGTTTCAAAATAAAATTGATGTTGCTATTAAGGAGGCTCCTTCTTTTAAAGGAAATCATCAGACTGATGGGCAAAGTTACAGGAGCTCTCACCATCGCCCGTAGCAGGAGTGTCAATGTCTTAGGAGTCTTGATGAATGTTCAGAGCCTGGTCAATACTTTGGGGGTGGGGAGAGAAAGCTCTATTAGTGTGATGAAGTAACTTCAATGGCCTTATTCATGTGATTGTCCCACAAGAAAGTAAACTAACATTTATGGTGTACCAATGCTCCAGGCACTTTTGTTGTACCTCATTTAATTCTCATAACTACACTCTAATGTGATATCATTGTTACCATTTTGATAGATGTAGAAGAATCATGGTTGCCCAGCCAATAAATGTGGGAAATAAATTTGTCTGTCCAATGCTAAGGCCTCTGCCTTCTCCCTAACCCAACACTATCTGAAGACCACTGCACCTGGCCCTGTACATCTCCATGACAGCTATAGGTTCTTTCAGTGATAAAATGCAATGATATTTTTAGGAAGGTGCATCTAAACACATGGAGATTATATTTAGACAACTGATAGAATGTTTAAGGTTGGATTATTGATACCTAGCAGAAAACTAAGCAAATAAAAAAGCAAGGCAATGATGAACTCCAGGGAAAACAAAAGTGATTCATGAAAGAAAAATTATTATCATATACGACATACCTCAAGTGGGACTAGCAATTAAATGGTGCTAATAATGGAAATTCTGTTGTTAATCTAACCAAAATGATAATATAACTATATTGGGAGGGTGGAGTGGGTGCTTACGGATGGTGGGGAAAAGGGAGTAAAAGAAACAAAATCTTCATCTTTTATAGTAAGAAGTTAATAAATAACACTTAAAAGGAAAAAATCAAGAAGTGGCAATAAATAAATACTATCTGGAAACATAGAAGTGATACCAAAAGAACCAATGACAAAGGTTGAAAGTGGCTGCCTCTGTGAGGTGGGGAATGGAAGTAAAGGGATAGGACACTGCTGGGTTTTGCCCCAAGACTGTAGGACTACTTGAAAAGTGGTTAGGGAATGACAGCCCAGAGGTCAACTGACCTCATACCTGCTCAGACTGGGGGATCCTTCAGATCCCTGGAAGATTCTGCCCTTTAGGGACACTCATAGGGTTAGCAGTCCTCCTCAGATTGCTTAGTTATGAATGTTGTGGCTTCCAGGATATGCCCTTGGCCATGCCATGATGCCCCTGCCCAGGCTTGTCAGGTACCATGAAGGCTCCCTATGAGAGTCCTCACCACCTTCATGGCCCTGAGAGTGAAGCAGTTAAGCAACAGTCACCTAATTAGGTGACACAGCATCTGACTTTGCCTAATTCAGAGAGAGGATGGAGGTCTAGCAGAGTGGTCAGTAAGGTATGCTGAGGAAGGGGCATATTAGAACCGCTCATGGAGGGGTGCATCCAGGTTGTGGGCTAGAGCTTAGCCAGGGACAGGAGGCCTCAGAGGAGCCTGCTCTGGAGAAGAAGGGCCAAAGGGAACTCACCCAGCAGTCTCTACTTCCAGGCCAGGCCCTGGCACCGCTGTTTGTAGCTGACACGTTCTGTGACAGCAGAGGTGCCCAAGCCTGGACATCCTCTGCCACTAGCCAGGTGTTCCACCCCATGGAGAGGACCAAGCTGTCTCTTGTCAGTCCCTTCTAAAAATTTGCTCAGAAGTGAAATGAAGTTACAGAGGCCCTCAGATCAGCAAAGGGTCCAGGACAAATCCAGGGGAACCTGATTAGAGGAAATAAAAGTTTCCAGTTTGGGGATCTTTGAACAAGAGTGGCCTCAAATCACATTGCAGCCTGATTTTTTTTTTTTTTTTGAAAACTCTTCTAGGATTTTCATTGTTTATGTCTAAAAATTTTAAGATTTTCTTATTGAGGCATAATTTACAGAGTAAAATGCACAAATCTTAAGTGTTCTCTCAGTGACCAGCCTGAAGATCAAGATATAAAGCAGTTTCCTTAAGCCTAGGAGGTTTTCTCCTGTGTCTTCCCAGTCACCCCGACCCTTCTCCCAACCAGAGCGACACCTTTCTGATTTCTAGCACCCTACAGTGATCTTACCTGTTCTTCAATTTTATATAAATGCAATCAAGGATATGACTTCCCACTATTCATACATTAAAGGCCACAAACTGTCCTTTCACTTTCCTCTTTAAGGAAGGAAGGAAAGTGAAAGAATCTCTATTGAGTGTTTAGAATGTGCCGGATGCAAGCTGGACCTTGTGTTACATGTAAATGTCCTATTTTAATCTTTACACCAACTCTGTGAGACAAGGGAGAAAATAGAGGCAGAGTAATATAAGTAAAATGCTCAAAACTGCACCACTAATAAGAGCAGAAGCAGCTTAAACACAAGACTCAGGTCTGAGAAGCCTCCCTCCCAAATCTAGTGCTGCACAGAGACAGATGGAGGCTGATGTGTCAGTGAGCAGCTCATGCCCCCAGCGATGCCAGCAATACAAAGCTGTCAAATCCTGTCCAACCCTCACAAGCACCTGTCTCCATGGCAGGCACACACAATGCTATCACTAGGTGCGGGGGCCAAAATGAAAGTGGAGACAGGCCACCCACTCTGTCCTGGCCTGTCCCAGATTTGTTCCCCTGAAAGTCAGCCTGGCCCAGCAGCAGGCTAGTGGGAAAGGGGAGAGGAATTGGGATTTTATGGGACACAGAGCAGTGGGCATCCTGTGGAGTTAGCCCTCGCCAGGGGTGCCAGGTGTTAGCCATGGTTGCAAAGGTGTGTGGTGAGCTCAGATGGGCTTGGTCCCTGCCACCTAGTGATGTTGAGGAATCCCAGATTTGGCTGCTGTTTTACTTCAACTCCCATATTTCTGGGAAAAAAAGATTGGCTATTCCAAATGCTGCAGCCTCAGATAGCTTGCCCTCCCTGATTTAACTCTTCATGTGCTTACCAAGTGCTTAAAATCGCAACAACCACACTAATGCCTGTTGAGCTCATGGGACATTCTGTCAAGCAAGCACAGCACATGAAATGACTTTATTTGTGTCCTCCAATGTCCCCACCTGGCAGGCCCTGGGTTAACTCTGGGCATACCTGGATAGAGGTGCCCTAGGGTCAATTTTGTTTGCAACATAGAAGACCAGGTCAACATTTCTAGGTCCATGGTAGCTGGCTGTGACCTATCTCTCTGAAAGCATGCTTCCTAGTTTGTCCCTCACTTTAGAATGTCACATCCTGTGTGGCTTGGAGCCCTGTTGGAACTTCCTGTTTGAAGTCCTGTTGCACCTGTCATGTGCAGGCACATGCATTATCTCCCTTCATCCTCAAAAGATTCCCATTGAGAAAAAGACCACTGTTGCCCCATTTTTCAGATAAGGATTTTCAGATAAGGAAATTGAGTCCCAGAAAGGATAAAGAACTTGCCAGCCAGGAAGGGTACCCAACCAGGAAGGCGCACTGCTGGGATCCAGAACCCAAAGGCTTCTGAACATATAGTGCATGCCTTCATATTTACATGCCAGGCTCAGATCCAGGCAGCAAGAGAGAAGAGCCATCCCAGGTTGTGAAAGCCTCTGTGCTAAGGCCCAGCGGTGGCAACCTGGGGCAAGCAGTGTGCCCCTATGGTGGCTGCAATGCAGGAAGGCAGGGGGAGGACAAGGTGATGTAAGGGAATGAGCCTGTCCCACGTCCAGGTAGGGTTTTAGACAATGGAGTGGTGTGCCTGGCCGGAGCCTTAGGCAGGCCTTATGCAAGCTGCAGTGGGGGCAGCAGGGCACAGGGAGTGGCCCTGAGGGCAAGGAGAGAGAGTAAATGCTAGTGAAAGCAATGGTGTTTCCCAACTGCCACCTGCAGAGAAGGAGAGGGAGACACAGGGGCCTTTGTTGAAGCAGATCTATGGAGAGCTGGGTTCCTCTGCTTCCAGACACTCTTCCCCCAGTGCCAGCTGTGCGCTGGGCAGCAGCTGGCACCTCCCCACCCTGCAGAGTTTGTAAGTACCAGAGTGTTTCAACACCACAAGCTGAGAACAAACACTCCCAGCCACCACCCTCCAACCAGCCCTTAGGCCACCAGTCCATCTGCTGCTGCCTGAGGTTCATGCCAGGAGATGAAGGTGGCTGTTTGTATCCAGAAGAGGGGAACTGTGAACTCAAGCCTCTTCCCCCACCAACCCTCATGTTCTCCTTCTTCCCAGACAACTCCGACCAACTGATGGGAGAACAGAATTTCTCTTCCCATGGAAGATGTTAGACATCCATAAGTGCCCCCACCTGACCAGTGCTCTTAGACACTCAGAACACACAACGCTGCTCGGTGCTGGGCTGGAGGAGCTCCAAGCTGGCCTTGTAGCCCCAGACAGCTGGAGAACTAGCCAAGACCTTACTGTTTGAAGATAGGGATAAGTCATTTATTTGCAAGACAGGCCTGAACTGAGTTAGGCGTGGGCCAAGAGGCCACCTTGGACTCCACTGTCCAAGGCAGCAAGGCAGTCAGGACCCTGCCCTGATTCTGCTGAAATCCTCACCAGCCCCCGTGATTACTTAACCAAGGGTAGAGAATGTATTGATCTAAGCTAATGGCTCATAGGCAGGCAGAAAATGAAATTTATAATCGACATGCAATTATATTGATTTTACCGATCCCAGGCTCTTGGTGAATGGCCTGCTTATCTGAACAGAGCAGAAACAGCAGGCACCTGGGGTCCTGGGCCATCAGCCCCTGAACAAAGTCCAGAAGAGAGGAGAGAGCCTTCCAAGGGGCACAGCCCACGGGAGCAAGAAGCAGGGCCAACATTGTTCACTCAGCACTTCACTGCTCTCAAAGAAAATTGCCCATTCATTCCATCCTCACCACTGTCTAGGAAGCAGCAGGATCAGTATCTGGCCCCCATTTATAGATAGAAACCTGAGGCTCTAAGAGGGTAAAGGGCCTCAGGACTCGGAATCCTGTGCATCTTCCATGACCTGCCACTGCCTCTCCATACCCACTGCTAAGCTACAGTTTCGCTTTTCCATTTTCCTGCTTGCTGCTTCTCTGATTGTGGGCTGAGAATCAGTAATCTCATGCCCTTTAGTTTTTCATGTGTGGAAACAGGCCGTGGGTAGGAGAATCCTGTTGGCAGATTTCTCCCAACCCAAGCGGATCATCTACAGAGGCACAAAGTCTCTTGGATTTGATGAGTTCTCATCCTCTTCAGACTTGAGGATTCCTGTCTCACATTCACAGACATGAGATACATGTTTATGAAGAAGAGGTGCATGTCCAGCCAGAGGTGTCAGCAAGGTCCCGGGGGCAGCATAAGGGATGGAAGTCAATCATTCGGCATTGAGAGCCTACCAGAAGGGTCTTCATACCTTAGGAAGTAACTGCACTGACACTGATGCTTCAAAAGTGAGTCAGGATTCACCAGCAGAGTCATGAGTCCAGGGAAAGGGAAAGGCAGACATACGGGGGTGGAGGTGTGGCACAGTGGTCCGTGCGGGACCTGTCAGCTTGGAGAGACCCAGGTGTGTGGTGTGAGAGGGAGGAAGCTGGGCACCGGCTCACAGAGGCCCTCCACATCACAGCCACATCAGACCCATGTCTCTGATGGCTAAGGCTGTAGCGAAAACTGTCTACACCCTAAAAAGGGGGCACGGTCTCTTCCAAGGAGCCACAGCAAGAGAGACCCCAGACTGGGTTGAAGGCAGCAGTTGGAAGAGGTCCAACAGGCTGCTCTTTCTCAGAGGGTGGGTTTTCATTAGTCTGGCAGAGGCTTGGGATATGGTCTCTCCTAAGGCAGGAGCGTGGGTCCTATGAGAGTCAGGGTGGAAAGCCTGGGAGTGGAGCCAGACTTCCTGGTCTGGACTCACCCTCTCACTCTCTGCATCTTCCTGTTCCCCTGCTGGGCACACTCCACCCCTCAGTGAGGCTCACCGCATTCATTTGTCCCTCCTCACCTCACCCAGGCTCCCTGCCCCCTCCAGCCAGCCCCACCCCAAGCCCAACTGCCTCGCTGCTGCTGCCTTCACACTCCCCTCTCCCTTTATATGTGACAGCAAGATCTGGTGCTGGGGCATCCGTCCCCCGTGAGCTCTGCCAGGGCAGGTGTGTGTCTTGTATCTCCATATGCAGTGGCTCTCGCAGGTGGGCATACAGGAGGCCCCATAATCTCAAGAATGGATAAATGAACACCAGATCCACTTGAAGCTAGGGCTGCATCCTGCATGGAAGTAAAGAGCAAACACTTCGGGTGTCTCCTGGCTTCCCACCACCCTTGCTGAAGACCAGCCTCAGCTCAGCCAGGAGGCAGACCCAGGAAGCGCTGATTAAAATAACTTTCAAGAATGCAATCTTTTATATTGATTTTTAAATCACTGAGATATTCACTATGAAAAAAACTCCAAACTCTCTAATCTACCTAATCACTATTTAAAAATTAATATTTTCATTCCTGGGGGCAGGAATGGATAGGCTGTGCACTTTACTGGTTTTAGTTCTTCACGCCGAGGTGAGGCTCATTAGGAGGGCCTGGCTCATTCTCTAGACCTCTTAGATGGAGACCTAGGAACAAACAGGTGGCCAATTAGAGCTAGGCAGAATGCAAGTCACAAATTAAGCTGGGTGTAGTGGCTCATGCCTGTAATTCCAGCACTTTGGGAAGCCGAGGCAGGAGGATTGCTGAAGGCCAGGAGTTCGAGAGCAACCTGGGCAACATAGCAAGACCCCATCTCTACTAAAAAAAAAAAAATTAGCCAGGCATGGTCATACACACCTGTAATCTCACCTACTCAGAAGGCTGAGGTAGGAGAATCATCTGAACCTAGGAGTTTGAGCCAGCAGTGAGCTATGATCGTGCCACTTCACTTCAGCCTGGGTGACCACAGCAAGACCCTATCTCAAAAATAAATAAATAAATAAAATTATACATACATATATATATATATATATATAAACAAGTTTTTAAAAGTAGGGGCACTCAAGAACCATTAGGTAATAAATCATCTGATGCTCATGCAGAATTCCCAGGACAGTGTGGGACCCTGAAGGAGGTCCCCTTTGGCCTTGGCGGCAAATCGCATTAACTTTATGAAACCATCTCTTCCCACCCCTCCAGAGTGCCTCTTCCAATACCTCATCTCTCTCTCCTCAATCAGTCTGTTGGCCTCAATACTTACCCTTTAAATCAATTCAGCTCTGAGATCCATCTTGCTCTTTTCCCAGCCCGGCTTTAAAATCTCATTGACTTTTATAAATCAATTGCGTTTTAGCTCTCCTGTCCTGCAGCCACTTCTCCATGCTCTAGGGGCTGCACTCACAGAGCTGCAGATAGGAAACATCCCTGGCTTGCTGCAGGGCGCCTCACCCCAGGGAGCATCTCCAGAGCTGAGAGCCCAGCAGCTGCCCAAAGGCACACAAAGGCTGCCACAGTTTATTCAAAAGGCCCTGAAAACAATCGAATATGTTCAGTGGGAATCTCCAAACCAAAGCAGACCCTGAGATAGTGATTCACATGCAGTAATCCATTAACGAGACCCTCAGGGGACACAGTTGGGGGGTGGGGGAGGGGATCCGAAAGCAGGACATGAGCAAGGTCCTGTTACCCTTTCAGGTGTAACAGGAAAGGGAGGTCTCAGCCCAAGCCCCCAACTGAAGTGTGAAGTACACTCCTGTACCTAGCTAGAAATAAGGTTGATTAGGGATTTTCAAGCTCCTAGGTTGGGGGCGGGGGCGTTGGATGATATAAACTCCTAGGCACTCCCAGCCCTCCCAGTACACGGACAAAACAGGCCCCAGTAGCCCAAGGCCAGTCTTCCAAAACCTGCCAGCAATCCTGAGAAACCACCACCCACCCCTGGGAAGACTGTTGGAAGGACAGCACAGTTGGGGGTGGGGAGGGGAATAGACACAGGAAAAGGGATCCAAGAGAATTTGGGCAGAGCTCCGTCATGATCCATGTGATCTCAGAGAGCAATGTCTGAGCTTTGGCAGCTGCCAGGTGCTCTGTCAGTGCAGGGCTGGGCCCATGAGTGATCCACACACCCTCACTGAGCCCCTGGTTGGCAAGAGAGAGACAGGATGGAGGAGGCAGGCTGGAGTCCCAGGCTCACCCAAGCAGCTCACCTGCAGGGAGGGAACAGCATGCTCACTCACAGTTCCCTGACGGTGGTCCCATGGAAGGACCACAGATGGGCTTGGTCCAGGCTTCCACCAGCATCCTGGCCTGTTTGTTGTGAGCTGATCAGTGTTAGTCTCTCCCACTAACTCGGGAGCTCCATGCAGGCAGAGGCTCTGTCCTTCTTGCTTGTTGTGGTCCAGAGCCTAGTGTGATGCTTGTCTCAGATAAATACTCATAAGCGTGTATCAAATAATGATCCTTTAATTGCTATTTTAGATGTCCTGTAAGGGGATCCAGCTCCACTCCAAAAGAGCTCTTTCATTTAAAACTTTTAATTGTAATTTATATAATCAAAAAATTCATTCCCTTCATGAAATGTACAATATAACAGCTCTGGGCTTCCCTTTAGGAACATTATCACCGTTCTAGGCGGGATGTGTTCCTTCCAGACCTAACTGTGTACGATCACCAGCACCCACTGAGAATACATTGCAATGTCTTTTGTTTAGGAATTTTGTTTTTCTTTCCTTTTTATTTAAAGTGGTTCCTCCATATCCACAGTATCATGTTTGTAGTTTCAGTTACCCAGGGACACCCACAGTCCAGAAATAAACAATTCAAAAGTTTTAAATTGTATGCTGTTCTGAGTAGCACGGTGGACTCTCCCGCTGTCCCACTCTGTCTTGCCCAGCACATGAATCCTCCCTTTGTCCAGCGTCTCCACACTGTCTAAGCTACCTGCCTGTTGTCACTTAGTAGCCATCTCAGCTATCAGATGCACTGTTGCTGTATCACAGTGCTTGTCGTCCAGTAACCCACACTTAATAACGGTTCCAGAGCACAAGAGTGTGGTGCCAATTTATTAATTAAATTTTGTCATAGATATGTATGTACAGGAAAAACTGTATACAGGGTTCAGTACTACCTGCAGTTCCAGGCATCCCCAGGGGATCTGGAACATCCACTGGGGGTCTAAGAACATATCCCCGCTTGGATAAGGGGAGACTACTGTAGTTTTATATTTTGCATATTGTTCTGCAACTAACTTTCTTCCATTTCTATAATATAATCGAAGTAAATGTTGAGGTAAAGCAGGAAGGAGAAATGGAGCGGTGGGGGATAGTTTCTAAAGAGTGGTAAGAGAGGCGTCCTTGAAAAAGTGATGTTTCAGTAAAGAGTGAAGGGGCTGAGAGAGGAACCCTAGGGCATCCAGGAGGGCCCAGTGAGCAGAGGGCATATGGCAGGTGTAGAGCCAGATGCTGGGCACATGTCTGCAGGAACAGCAGGGGACAGTGCGGCCAGGACAGGAGAGGACAGAGGAGGCCGAGAGGCCATGTGGCCAGTCCCCAGGACCCTCATAGGCCATAGTGTCGGATCTGAGCGAGCTCAGAAGCCTGCAGGGTTTTCATAGGGAGAAACATGATCTAAGTCCCACACTTAAGAACTCTCGCTGCCTGCCCTGTTTTGAAGAGGCTGCAGCAGTAACTCAGGTGAGAAACAAAGCAGATGGGAGCAAGGAAGGTCTGAGGATGGGGTATTCACTGGCTGAGATTATTTCTCTTATGCTCTGAGAAATAAGTGAAACTATTCAGGTCACCCACCTGGCCCTAGCTCTGGCCGTCACAGGCTCTTGTGCAAGTCCATCCCTTCCATTGCCCACCCACCCCAGCCCCACCCTGCCCATGCACTGAGTTTCTTCTTTCTCTCATCTCACCCCAAGAGGAAGCCATACCCCCATGTCCACCTCCAGCGTTACCAGGATGGCCAGGCCAGAGTCATGCAGCAAGCGCAAAGGCTACCATCCTCAGTGACTGGGAAGGCGTGCAGCCCACTTCCTCCCTCACAGGCCAGATGGCGGGGCTCAGCGCGACCTGCACAGTCTGGACCAGGCCACCCAAGGGTTTATGGGCACCCTGGCACAGATGCAGGTCAGGGCAGCAGCAATATAGAGGCATGGGAAGGGGACATTGTCAGAATGAGCACAAGGAGGGTTATGGTGAACAGGTAGGCTCTCTAATCCCAGCAGGTAGGGCCACAGCTGGTGGGGCACTTTGGAGCAGAGGAAGGCCTCATTCCTGCTACAGAGCACCTCCTTGCCCCCTGCCACAGCCGAGGAGAGTGTCTTGCCATCTCATGCTAACCTCCAACCACCTGAGCTCAGGCTCCATGTCCTGTCACCTCCCAGGAAGCTCCCTCTTGACTCATCACCCCACCCGACCCTCATCCACAGCCTCCACCTCTGCCAGTCCAAATGCACTTAAACTGGCTCAGGTCCCTCCCATTCTAGCAAGGGGCACCCTGCCCCTCCATGCCACCCTCCCCTCCAGCACACTCCCCGCTTCTCTCCTGCTTGCAGGGAACATTCCTGAAAGAGTTCTCCGGGCTCCTTTGCTGTACTCCCCCTCCTGTCACCCCTACCCTCTCTCTGTAAAGTGGCCCTTGTGTACCCTCACCTCTCCACCCAAGACACTGCGACCTTAACTCTCTTCCCTTGGTGTGGTTTACCTGCTTTTGAAAATTTTGTTTATAATTGACACATAATATTGTACATGCCTGTGGGGTGCAGTGTGGAGGGAGCTACACAGAGGAAAATCCTGTGCCGCGGAAGGGTGGCGATTGCCAGGCTGGGGCTGGATTTTCCTCTGTGCGTAGTAAATACCATAACTACTTCTGTGAAAAGTAAGACTTTTTAGAACTCTGCGTAGGAAGATCTGTGTGTAGCTCCCTTAGTAGCTGCATATCTATTTTGGAGAATCTTGTGGAAGGCAGGAGCTAAGAGTCAGGAAGTAGCCCAGGCAAGGGATGGTTATATACAAACGGGTTCAGTAAAGGGGAGATGAAAAGAAGGCAGAATGCACAGAGAAAATCTTCAGATTTGGAAACTAAGGGACTCTAGGGCTTGATGGGGAGGGATTTGTCTGAACATGTCCAAGCTGTTAAGTCTGGTTGGTCGTGGAGCCCTGGATGAGAATGGGGAGGAGAAGTGGGCTGGGGAGAGACATGTTGAATTTGGACATAGGCCCAGATAACCATGAGACATTTCTCTGGAGTGTCCTGCAGATGGTTTGACACATGAATCTGAAGCTCCTGAGTAAGATCCGGGCAGAAATAACGCCCTGGGATTCATAACGAAATAGAGACAGCTGGGACAACCCTGGGCAACAGCAGGATTTGGGAGGATGGAGGAAGTTGAGGCCAGAAGCAGGCTGGGGAGGTGGAAAGAAACTTGGGCAAAAACACTGGTATTTGGGCTCCGCAGAGAGGGAGGAAGGAAGAGCTTCCAGAAGCAGAGAGTGATTAACAGTGTCTGAGCCACCACAGGGCACTGGAGGATGAGACCCTGCAATCCAATTCAGGTTGGATTTGGTCAGAGCAATATCAGGAGAGGCCAAAATCTCCAAATGCAAGGAGCTGGTGGGGACTGCCGGGTGAGGAAGGAGAGGCAGGTGTGTGGGCCACCCTCTCAAGATGTGCCTGTCAGCAAGAGGAGGTGACAGCGGCCCCTCGGTACATGCACTCATGTGAGCCAAGAGATTGCAAGTGCCAGGCTAGTTTCTTCTTCCCAAGCCTGAGCCCCACCTCCCCTGAGGTCATCCCACACTCTAGTATCCTTCGAGGCCCGGCCTGGGGGCTTCCTCTGCAGGGGTGGAGGGACTTCAGCAGAGGTCTACAGCAGAAGGGTGGGCACCTCAGGGTCAGCATCCATAGCCTTTTCCTGCCCCACAGGCCTGTGCTCTTTCATCCCTATGTGGTGGTTGTGATTTACTTCCCCTGCCAGACTGGGGGACCCCACGGGGAACACCATCAAGTCAATTGGGCTCTGTACCTGGAGGAGCTCCATAGATTTGGAATAAATGGATGAGTGAATGGATGGTCCTTCGTGTGCGTGGAAGAGCCACCTTTGGGGAGGTTGGAGAGCGAAGGGCACCCTCCTCCTTCCTGGGTCCTGAGCTTGCCTGGGGCCTGCTCCTGGGGCCCCTCCAGAAACTTGGATCCGTTCTGGAGACTTAGAATGCCAGAGCTGTTTGACCTGAGGCCTGGTTTAAATATTAACAGGACCAAATAAATTGATTAAAGGAAGTGCTGATGACAGGAACAGTGGTTATTAATAAATCATAGCGATGATTATTTTCCTTTCAAGAAGCTCCATCAGCCTAATATGATTGATCAGCTGGGGAAAATCCCAGGCTGGTTTGGCAACTTCAGTAGCATCTGCAGTAAGTGCCTCCCTGTCAGAGGGGCTGGAGCCAGCCTTTCCTCTCCTCCAGGGTGGGGCAGGTGGGACCCTCGAGGATGCCTGCATCTGCTGAAATAGAGACCACCCAGAGCTTACTGCCTACCGGCTCCCTTGCCCCAGTGAACATGGCCCCCTGTAGCTACTCCCTCCTTACCTGAAGCTCTCAGGAGGTCTGATGCCTGGGCCTTGGGCATCAGGGCACAGAATGTGCCCACCTTCTTTGTCTTGCCACATTGACTACAGGCCAGTCCTGCAGTCAGCCACATATTGATAGCACAAGGTCCTGCTCTTGGCCAGGCTCAGCATCCATGGTCCTATGCACAGGGAGCTCACCCTTCTTGGGGCAGGCATGGCTGGACAAGAGAGCACCTCACAGACATTGTCCACCGCCGAGACAGAGGGTGCAGCAGCGCTCAGAGGAGTTGAACTGTGCTGATAAGTCACTGAGTTTTTTTTTTGAGCTCCTAACGTGCGCCAGCCCTGCACAGGATGCTATGGGGGATGCGGAAGGAAGAGCAGGTGCATTTAATGAGCCAGCTTCAGGCCCTGTCATAATAGAAGACAAGAGACAGAATCAGGGATGTAGCTCTAGAACATTCCATGACTTCAGTCCCTCTTGAAGACCCCAAAGAGTGCTCTGCAAACATCTGTGGAAGGACAAAAGGTTCTCCATAGCCCTTGAAGATTCTGTGATAAGAGATAAAGGAAAATTCAAGAATAGACAGTGGAGGCCTGAGCCAACCCACCTGTTCCAGAGACTCCTCACCGCCAGGGGAAACAACATCTGTCGAGTCTCATGGTAGGAATCTCACGTAATTAAACAACAAAAACCCAGGCACTGGTGACCTAATTTGGCCAGCAATTCTCAACTCATTAAAGGAATTTTAGAGATGAGCAAGTTGAGACCCAGATAAGAAAACTCAGTAACCAGAGGGGCACACCTGTCCCTGTCCTCCTCAGTTCCCTGGCCAGGCTCCACTCGAGCCCAGCAGTCCTGATAATCCTTGTCAGCTCCACCTCACAGGGCCTGATGCAGCCCCCACCCTGGAAAGGGACTGGCGAATGCTGCTGAATCCAGCCCTGCTCAGCCCTTCACTGGCTTGAGATGGAGAAGGGGAGGGGGCAGCCCTGGAGCAGAAAGGGTTCTTCTGATGCTGTTCTGGCACTTCTGACACAACCCCACCTGTCTCATCAGAGGCTCAGCTCACCCTCATCTGGGCAGGGTGGTTTCTTCCAAGTCTTTGTCCTCCACACAGGGCTGCTGAGGTCGCAGAGCAACCAGGGCTGTGCAGCACAGATGCGGGATAGGGTGCTACAAGTGTCTGGAAATACAGGTGTCTGGAAATTCCAGGCTGTAGGAAGACTTGCAGGAAAGGACTGGGGCTCCTGTGGAGAGAAAAAGGGGGCCCGGTAGCTCTGGGCCTCCAGGACTCCGGGTTTTTATGCCACTGAGTTTGACCTGGTGCTCCTCCTGCTGTGGGCAATCAGCTAAATAGGCAAAGGGAGTGAGCAAATGTCTCATACAATTAGTAAAAGCCGATGCAAAGATGTTCCAGCTGATTAATCAGAACAGCTAAGATAATAACTATGTGTCATTTTATACCTACTAAATTATGGAGTAGGAATGCTCAAATTATACTATTTCATGTTGGTGGTGATGGGGAAAGTGGCACACTGGCATAATTGTGTGGTGGAATATAGCCACACGCCATCTCTAGAAGGCAGTGTGTAGTGGCATTTAAAGGGCCAGGGGCCAGAGAGCGGTCCATTCTCTGCTCTGTGACCTCGCTGCTGGGAGCCCAGCTTTAGGACACAAATTCTGCATGGAGACATCCACTGCACCATCTCCATTATCCTAATCCTCATCACCATAGTAACCCGTTGCTAGGCACCTGTACATCTAAGCACTCTGCAGTTATGGTGTCTCCCCTTTGCCAGCTTGTCCTGCTAGGTGAGATGTTGTCATCTCATATGGGCCTAGTTTTCTGACTGGAAAACTGAGGCACAGAGGGTTCACAGAACTGGCAGTGATGCAAACCAAGCCTTAGTCCAAAGCCTGTATTTCTTCAGTTGGGTTCCAACATCTTTTTAATTAAATACCTCACATTGAGGAGAATGCCAATACCCATCAATGTGAAAATCTAAAGGCAATGTATGGTGTGTCCATTTGCAGGGATAGTAACCAGTCATAGAAATAAAGGAGGGAAGCACACTCTAAATCCACATGAACAAGCGTGGGGATCAACCCCACAGAGGGGAGGGAACAAAAGTGCCGATCATTCTGAAACACAGATAAGGTGAAGCTCAAGCCCAGGTTCAGGGCACTGTTGGGCTTCAGAGGGGGCTGTTTTCCTTGAAAGGCCTGGGCCATGTGATCCACATTCAGCTCCCTGAATTGCCTTCCCTTTAGTCTCTGGAAAAAAAACACTGTCCTGAGGAATCACCAATCCAGCTTCAGTGGGCAGGAGCAAGCATGCAAACAACCCACTTCCTCTCTGGGCCAAAACACAGCCAAGGCAAGGCTAGAGCATTCAACCCTAACCTCTCCAGCAGCAGAGGGATGGCAACAGGGAATCAAGGCAGAGTGGGTGAGGACGTAGAGGGTCTGACACCAGGCTGGCTAGTGGTACCCATAGATCTATCACAGCTACTTGGGTGCCAGAGAGAAGAGATGAGGCCTCCCGTGAATGCTGCTGTTGTCCATGAGCCAACCCCTTCCAGAGCAGAGGCCTGTGTAAAAGTGATGGATTCAGTATTATACCCCAGGCTGTATGACACTTGAGGTGAAGGTGTGAACACCAGTGTTGGGGTGATTGGACTCAACACCAGGCCGTGGGGGCTACGAAGTCCGGCAGAGTCAAAGGAATGAGAAAAGACAAGTTGAGAGAGAAAGTGGGACCAGGGGGCCAACGCTAGTATGGAGGCTGTGAAGGCCCGGAACTCTGGGAGCCCACACTATTTATTGCTGATCAAACAAAGAAACAGGTGGTAAGGAGGTGGGGGTTGAAAGGAAGCAGTATATCAAGTGAATGAGCTACAACTGTGATGGTTTAGCATTTTCTTTGAAACATATGGCTACTTGAGATAATGGGAGTGCTAGAAGCAAGGAGCCAGCAAGTCTAGACATATTGCAAAGGCCACAAGGGGTTTTAGACCCTGGACCCTGGACATGTTGCAAGCCCTGCCTCAGCTTCTCTCCCAACACTCAGCTTTTCTCCCAACACACCAGGCTATAATGTATCCTCAGACACTGCCTGAGTGCTATGTAATATTTAATGTAATGTTAAGATACAAAAAATATCTAACAATAAGGATGACCCTAAGTATTCAGTGATATTTGACCACCATGACTTATGTCTATTCCCTGCCCCCCACAGTGATGAGGACATGCATGTAGAACTAGGTAAGACATCATCTCCTCCAGTCCCCACCCTTCAGTTCAGAGTGGCAGAAAAGCAATCACACAGATAATCACCAGCCATGGGCCACCTGGTAGGGGAGGGAGTGACTATTTGTAGGAGATTCAGAAGGAAGGCTCCATGGAGGATGTGTCCTTTGAGTTGGCTCTTGAAGGATGTGTAGAAGCTCACCATGTGGCTAATGCCAGGGTATGGATGGGAGAGGGATGGAAAAAAAGTCCAGGCTAGTGGGAACATGTGGGCAGAAGTAGGCCAGGCTTAGAGAATTGCAGTCACTAGTGTAGTGGGAAGAGCTTACACACACACATACACAGAATCACAGATACAGTGCAAGAACTGTAGGTCACAGGCACTGTGCTTTCCAATCACAAGTTAGGATCCATGGTCTAAGAATTACAGGTGTGATTACATTTGAAGTCAGAATTATTTCTCCAGAGTTCAAGATGGCCCCTCCTACTGATCACTGTGGCAATGGCCTTGATACTGGCCAGAGAGAGGAGAGGAGCTTCCCTGGGGACAGGGGAGAGTGAAGGAGGGGGACAGAAGGGGAAGGGGTAGGGGCAGAGGGGACAAGAATTCAGTCGTCTCTGTGAAGGGCAGCACCAACCTTGGCAGGGTGTGGCTCAGCACCATCAACCAGAAGGACCTGCAGGGCTCACGGGTGCTCAGAAGCTCTGGGGTAGGAGTGCTGGCCCCTCTGCCCTCCCAGTCAGCCACCAACAAGCCACAGCAAACAGCTGAAGCAGAGGTCCCACTTTGGGATGGTCCCAGAGAACAAATACAAAGGCTTTGGGGGGTCTGATGCCTCCACAGGAGAGGGACTAAGCAGAAGCCAGATCTGGGTGGGGCCAGCTCCCTCTGGACCTGAGCAACACGAATCCTGCTAGACTGTGAGCTCCAGGAGGATACAGATGTTTATCTGTTTTTCATTTCACTACTTTGTCCCCTGGAAAACTGGAACGGTTCTGTGCACATAGTAAGAAATCAGTAAACAATGGCTGAATGAATCAATTAATCATTGAACAAATGAACGAGTGGATGGATGAATCCATGGATTCATGGATGGATGCATGGACGGATACATGGATGCATGGATGAACAAACCTAGAGGAATGAAGAACCCAGGATCCCAGGGACAGAGCAGAAACTAACCAGGTGGGCAGGCTGTACCCCTACCCCAGGGGGATCACTGCGGGCTGCTGCACAGATGCTCCAACCCATGCCCCTTCAATGCCAAGGGGAAGTAGGCCCAGCTGCTCACATCCTGCTGGCCTGGGCTCCCATGCTTCAGTCACGAGCAGCTAGGACACTGGGATGGGGGCAGGACTGATAGCAGGCACGCTGCCTTCATGCTCACTGTGTGTGTCCTTGGCTTTCAGCCCGCTCCAAGAGCCTGGTGATGGGGGAGCAGAGCCGGAGCCCCGGGCGGACGCCATGCCCTCACAGGCTGGGCCCCGTGCTGAAGGCGGGCTGGCTGAAGAAGCAGAGGAGCATCATGAAGAACTGGCAGCAGCGCTGGTTTGTGCTGCGTGGGGATCAGCTTTTCTACTACAAGGACAAAGATGAGATCAAGCCCCAGGTGAGAAGTGCATGTGCGGTCTGCCATGGGCATCACAGCAGGGCTCCACAAGAGGGAAGACCATGCCCAGGAGAAGGGAGGAAGGCACAGAGTCACTGACTCCATCACAGTGATGTTTTGCCAGGATTTCCAAAGTAATTTTCATTCTTATCCCCCATGTTCCTGGTATCACAGGCTGTTTTACTGGAACATGTCCACAACTTCTGCAATGAAAATGTTTCCTTAAAATGTTGATAGAGAACGTCCCTGCCCAACTTAAGAAAACAACTCTTCCATGTCTTTTTGGCCCCTTCATGCTTCCAAGAAAGATGTACATGCACACATTTCATTACTTCTATCTTGCAGGAAAGATCACCAGACACATCTAGCCTCAAACTGGAACCTGGCTCACTCTGAAGCCCTTGTGCCTATCCCACATAGGGTTTCTGTGTCTAGAACTGTGAGACCTACATTTTAAGCAGGTGCTTTAAATGTCTGCCTTTCCATCCAAATTGCACTAAGTTTACTCCCTCAGAGCAGCTAGTAGCCCCACCCACCACAGTGTAGCCTCGTCACACAGCAGCCCATGCAAACGTCGTAATAAGATACTCTGTGTGCTGCCATCCAAGACACTTGAGCCAGAAGCACTTGGGCAATCCAGTCCCTGTGATGGGTTTCAGAGAGAGAAAGGGGATCTCTTGGGCAGAAAATGGGAATGAACCTTAAAGGACTTGTCCCAAAAGCTGCTCCTAGTCACGGGTCCAAGTCAGAGTTGGCAGATCCCCTTGTTTGGGGTCACAGGTCACAAAATCTTGCTGGGAAGGGGCCTGGTTCACATCCCAGCCATCCCCACAGTGTGGGGGCAGAGAGGGGACTCTAGGATGGGCAAGGAGTGAAGGGGGAGCTGGGCATGAGAGAATGTCCCTTTCTCTCCTCTTTCAGTTCTTCTGAGCATGTCAAGGATGAAGTGTCAACCCTGTGAGCCTACCTTTGACACTTCTCAAACACTTGGATCCTCCTTTTAAACAAATGGGGTTTAAAAGGGGCATGGGGGTGAAAGGGGAACAGGCCTCATCTTACTTAGAGCCTTCAGTGCAACAGGAACTGGCTGCTCATGAATAACTTTCTGCCTTCATTCTGTTCATTCCAATAGCTACCTCTATGGAAAGTAATTCTGGTTCCCACTTGTGGTAGAGATATCAGTCTTCCTTTCTAAAATACTGTGTATTGACATTAAAACCAAAAAGTGTTTCACAGCAACGTGAATGCGCTTAATGGCACTTACCTATATACTTAAAAGTGGTTCAAATAGTAGACTTTCTGTTACACATACATTACCACAATAAAAATAAATTAATTAGAAGACTGCTTCAGGAAAACTTTTACACAAATAATAGCACAGATGAAACATGAGTATGACAAAAATCATGAAGGTGGATTCAGAAAACCCCTATGTTGTCCAGCCTTCTTGACTGTATGAGAAAGGAGAACTCTGAGCAGTTAAGTGAGCCGGATAGGAACTCTGGAATCAGCTACATCTGAACGAGACCTAGCATGCCAGCTGTGCAGTGTGAACAAAAGTTTTCTGAAATGGAACATGGAGGAAAGAGACTTTATTCCAGTGAACAGTTTGCAAACTGGGGACACGCAGCTTCCCTGTAAAAGGTGAAGGTGTGTTCCAGAAAACATAAGGGAGGGTTTTATAGCAAACATGCCAGCCCAGGTTCCCAATCAGGTCTGTTTATGCAAATGAAGGATTCAGACTCATTTAGTTCTGAGGATTGATACCGCCGAGCACTGGAAGGTGAGTGCTGATTGGTTGGTTCAGGTGAACTCTGATTGGCTGGTTCAGGTGAGCTCTGAAAGTCCCAGAGTTAAACAGGAGTCTGGTCTTTAGGGGAAGGCAGAGTACATGTGTGATCCCTAGTCATCCAATGTCCACTTGGCCCTATTTTAAATTTAGGCCCAGTTAGCCCCTGGGGACTCATCTTGAAGGATTGGCTGTTTCAGGTTCACATTTGTTTACAATGGCTTGGAGGGAGTCAATTTTTTTTTTTTTTTAACTTTAGATTGTATCAATTGTAAAATGGAGACAATATTACCTCCATCACAGGGATGAGCTGGGGTTCAATTGTATAACATACACATAACTGGGTACAAATCCTAACACACTGGATACTCAAATCTGAGCCCACAAGCCCACCCAGCCCTGCCCTCACCTGGCCCCCAACTGCCCCCCAGGCTCACCCCTAGGCTGGGCATGCTTCTGGTTCCCCACAGTCATTTCCTTCTGGCCTCCCAGCCTTGGCCCTTCAACAGTGTCTTGGCTTTCCTGGCTGACCTGTTGGTGACCTGTCACTCTGATTACTGTGAACAGAGTTGCCAGAGTTGCCCCCAGCCTTTCAGAGCCCTGCCTGGAGCCTTACTGTCACCCTCCTCCTGGCCAGGCCCACAGCACTGCCTCCTGGGAGCAGGATTTGTGATGCTGGGAGAGCCTGGGTTCTCATGACCCTGAGGCCACCCAGGCCACACATGGACAGAGCCTCCTCTGCCACAGGCGTCCCCACGTATTCCTTATAGTGAGCCTTGAGGTGGCCCTGGGAGCCCTCACCCATCAACTAGCTCCATAAGGAACCTCTCTCTCCTGAAATTTCTGAGCCAGACACTCCTCTCCCTCCCCTGCCACGTTTTCCAGACCTCCGCATCCTCTGGTGGAAGCAACTAATAAAACGGAGGCATGGACATCCACAGTCAACAGCCTGCACACAAGAGCAGCCCTCAAGCCCAATCCAAACTGGACCAGGGCATTTATTGTCAGGGAGCAAGCTGGATCATGAGAGGGGTCAGTGTCTCCCAGCAGGTGCCAGCATTTGCCCTCAGAGCTCTTGTGATCTTTCTGGGTCTGCTGGCACTCGCTCCCAATGCCTCTTGGGACATTAAAACTTCTCCCCATTTCCCCCAACAAAGCCTGGCTTCTATGGCACCCCACTGCCCAGGTTCCCAATCTCAAGGCAAATGTCGGTCAATTTTGATTCATTCAGCTTATCAGTATGATCTCAAACTTGCACAGCTGCCGGCAAAATAGCCTCACAAATTTCTGTTTAATTGCATGAACTGCATGTAATAGACTAATTCTCAATATCTGGTTCCTGGAAAAATATGCTCTGCTCACTGTTCTCAGTGACAGGGGGCCCAGGCGGTCAGCACGCCCCTGTAGGACGGGCTGCACCAGCAGATGTAACTGTCGGGAAGAGGGATATCCAGCCACACTTGATGCTGCGCAGAGCTCACAACACAGGAGGAGAATCACTCCCAGCCCACATTCCTTGTTCTCTCTCCAAAGCCCTATCTCTTCCCCTCTCCCCATCTTGCTGGCAGGAGGGTCAGCAGAGGACAGAGAGCATACAGACAAGACAGTTCAAGACGGAGAAAGAGGAAGCAGCTTGTGTAAGCTCAGATGGAAAGATCAGGCAAAGGCATGTCACAGCAGAGCCTGAAAGTACGCCCTTGTTCCTCCAGCTTTTCCCAGCACCTGTCCCTGAGGGTTTCCAGCAGACAGATCCCACAGTTTCACAAGTAAAGGCTTCCAGGTTTTTTAAACCTTAGTAATTTTAGCTTGTGCTTGGAATGTTGAGTCATGAAAACTCCTGCCACATTCTTTGTTGATCAGCCTGGTCTATTTCCACTGTTGGGAACTCACTTTAAGTCTAGTTATCTTGGTCCTTTATTTGTTGTGGGTTTCTTGGCTTTGTATAGAAATGGAACAGAATAGACATGGAAAGTATAACTCCCAAAACCTAAGACCAAAAAAAAAGTAAAAAATTAAATGTGATCAATTGAGTAAATGGGACAAAATGGGGGAAAGGAAAAAAAAAAAAAAAAAAAGAAAGAAAGACAAGTAAAAAATAAATAAGAGAGCAAAAGAAGGTACAAACATTTTGTTTCTCATAATAAATGTGAATAGGTTAGATTCATCTATCCCTTAAAATAGGCAGTGTGAACTGGGTCTAATAAAGAGAGAGGAATAAACAAAAAGATTAAAAAGCAAAAGAACAAAAAAAAAAAGGTAAGAAAGTAAATGTGAGCAAAAAGAAAGCACATTTAGTAACATCAAATAAAGTAGAATTCAAGATGCTAAGAAAAAAGGGGAACAGAGAGATATAGTTCCCAATATAGATAACCTACTGAGAAAAGAGAGCAGCTGTGAACTTTACTGCTCCTAATGACACAGCTTTGAGGAAGACATAAACAAAGAACACTCATTGTTTTCACTTAAAAAAAAAAAACTTTTTCAAAAAAATGAAATCAGAGATCCATTCACTGTCAATAATGCTAAAGCAAAAAAGACAAGTTAATAACAAAATGACATTGAGGAGAGTGTGCAGGCATGAGAGAGCAAGGATCACACACACACACACACACACACACACACATACACACACATACATACTGCGTAATACCTCTGCAGTTAATGAGAAAACCAAAACTCAAATTCAAACTTCCAGTTAAGGGTGACATTTAAAAGTCACATTTGGCTTCTCTGCATCACAAGACTTCAAGATACAGCACTAAAGGGATGTTTTTAAAGGCACGAGCACAACTAGATGGAAAGAACATGAGGGGAGACAGCGTTCTGGATGCAGGAAAACAGATGAGGGAGAGGCTGCTGATCTATTCAGCTGATCCAAGACAGCTAAATCCCAAGCCAGCACAAAGGAGAGCACGGAAGCTGTCTGGTTTGCAAAACAAAACTCCTCAAAGACCTGGGGCTTGGTAGGACTAGACATCTCTGGAAATGAGGGCAAAAAAGGAGCTTAGGACAGGAGCACTGGGTAAAGGTTAACTTAGAAAAAAGCAGTTAGGGCCGGGCGCAGTGGCTCATGCCTCTAATCCCAGCACTTTGGGAGGCCAAGGCAGGCAGATCACTTGAGGTCAGGAGTTCGAGACCAGCCTGACCAATATGGTGAAACCCCGTTTCTACTAAAAACACAAAAATTAGCTGGGCATGCTGGCACATGCCTGTAATCATAGCTACTCAGGAGGCTGAGGCAGGAGAATTGCTTGAACCTGGGAGGTGGAGGTTGACACGAGATTGCGCCACTGCACTTTAGTCTGGGCAATAGAGCAAGACTCCGTCTCCAAAAAGAAATACCAAACAAAAGCAGTTATATCTCAGATTTTCTGAACAATCCAGTGCCAGGAGGTGACTGCCTGCCCCCACTCAGCTGTAAGGCTGGAGTTGTATTCTCTGAGCACAAGAGGGAGTCCTTCAGACTGGGGACTCTGGCCCTGTTCTTGGTGGAATATCTTAGAGAACAGGAAGGTTGGGTGAACATCAATGTGCAGACCAGTTGCTTAGCCCCCAGTCTCCATCCACATTTGGTTCCCAAGCTCCAGCAGTCAGTAGTAGCCCCCAGGAAGGAAACTGATGAATTTTCTCCAGTAACTTTCTCCAGAGGTTCTCCAATAAAATGGCTGAGGTGGACCTCCCTGTGTATGCCCTCCCTGTCCTCAGACACCACACAGTCAGCTCCATAGAGAACCATTCCCAAGTGGGAGTGATAGGCCTAGTGCAGCAGACATTCGAGGAAAGACTCTCATTTGAGGAACCGAGACAAAAACAGGAAGAAAACAAAAAGCAAGTTGCAGGCAGCAGATAGTGTGCAGGGGGAGGAAAATTGTTATACAAAACTACTGTAATATCCTCAGAGAGAATCTGTAAATACGGAAGAGTCAGAGGTGGAACCCATCCCCAGAAGTCAGAAATAAGATATTATGAATAAAAAACTCCAAAGAAGGTCTGATGAAAACTTGACACTCCTAGGAAGAAGAGGACAATAAGGGAGACAACCCAACGTCCGAATAGAAGGAGTTTTAGAAAGAGAGAAGAGAGAAAGGAAGGGAAAGGAGTCTTTAGAGAAATGCTTGAAATAAATTCCCCAGGATGGGAGTATAAACACTAAATACTAACTGAGATAACCAAAATTACCGTAGAGGTTTGGGAAGGCGTGTGGTCGGGTGGCGGTGGGTGCGGGGGTGATGTGGGTGGAGAAGGGGCAGAAAACAAAGTCTCACCACACATGCTAGGAAATCCATAGACAATGACTAAAATGTAAAATCAAAAAAGAGTAACATAAGCATACTAATTAGAAATAAATATCTTTAAAAAATGATAAGAAACCTCATCTGAGAGCATAGAACATGGTGACAGATTCAGGCAATGGCAGAGGAAGAATTTGCTGCCTCGTGATAAGCCGTGTAGAACTCTTGATTCTTCAAACTATGTGCAAGTATAACTTTCATTGTAAAAAAAAAAAAAAAAAAAAGTGAAATAAGACGGAAATAATTTATTTTTGAGATTTTGAGAATATGAATAAGACAAATCAGAGCCACGGGGCAGGGATGTAGGGCAGGGGAGTGAGCTGGTGACAGAGTCAGCTTGCATTTTTTTCTGTGTTATTGTAATTTCTCACGTTGAGATTATCTTCATGTAAGTCCGTATTTTAAAGTATTTTAAAAATTTAAACAAGAAAAGAAAAACTAAAACCAAAAAAAGAAAGAAATGCAGCAGGGTCACAGTCCTAGAGGGTTCTTTGGATGACCAGGAGAAGGGGGAGGCCAGGTCAAGGGCTTCCTCTTCTAGAAAGGGCCACTGAGCCCCACACTGGCCTCTGAAGAGGCCCTGGCATATTGGAGGTTCTTGGAAGATGTGTTCAGAATGAACCTAGGGATGGGGTGGAAGGTTCATGGATGCTGTGTGTCTGGCAGCCCACACCCAGTGGGGAGCCCATAGTCTCTGAAGCGTACGGCATAGGATGCTCATCCTACAGGTGGGAACACAAAACGCAGATGTGGGACCAGAGGACACTTGTAGAGGGGCTTCACTGCCACACCCAGGATCTAGTTCCTCACTCCATGGGCTACGATAGGGGTCGGTGAAAGTTGTGGGTTGCTAAGACTTGGCCATCAGAGCCCCAAGAGGAGAGTCATCCTGCAGCAGCACAGATAGGGGCTGGCCAGGACCAGACTGGAAGCAGAAAGGCCACTTAGATGGGGCTCGTGTTCTAATATCAGCTGAGGCCAAGAAAATCCTCACCATGCTGGAACAAGGGCTGGGGGCCTTGGAAGAAGCAGGGGAGGGAGCATGGCAGGCGGAGTTTGGAATCCACACTTCCCCCGCCCACCCACCTGCCATGGTTGATGCAACGTTATATTCTAGAAGAGGCAATTTAAAAATCACTTTGAGAGTAGGCTAGGTTTCTGTTGTATGCTGGGTTTTTTTTTTTCCAGGAGAATAATTGAGGGAAGCCCAGCAATAAGGAGCCATAGGAGATCGATTTAAAGTTTGATGTAATTGAGTAAAAGCTTGGGACTAGGGGAGAGGAAGACAAGATGGATGGCAAAGCACATGCACTTCTAGGAGTGGAACATTAATATTGGACAGTCAGAAACCAGAAATCTTTAAGAAAGAGGAAACCTCAGGGGAAGAAAGAGAGGTCATCCTATCCCATAGCTTGAAGGTCACAGGAATATTTCAGCCTGCAGGAAATCTTCTCATTTCCTAGCCCATTGTTTAGCAAACTTGTACGTCAAAAACAAAAACAAAAAACAAAATGTTGCTTTCATGAACTCTGTGTTAGTCCATTCTCCCATTGCTATAAGGAAATACCTGAGACTGTATGATTTTTTTTTAAGAGGTTTAATTGGCTGATAGTTCTGCAGGCTGTACAGGAAGCATGATGCTGACCTCTACTCCGCTTCTGAGGAGGCCTCAGGAAACTTACAATCATGGCAGAAGGCGAACAGAGAGTCATGTAACATGGCCAGAGCAGGAGCAAAAGAGAGAACAGGGAAGTGCCACACACACTTTTAAACCACCAGATCTCATGAGAACTCACTCTCTATTTTGAGGACAGCACTGAGAAGATGGTGCTAAACCACTAGAGAAACCGCTCCCATGATCCAATCACCTCCCGCCAGGCCCCACCTTCAACACTGGGGATTACAATTCAACATGAGATTTGGGTGGAGACACAGAGCCAAACTCCTTCCTGAGTCCTTGACCTGGAGTAGATGCCTGGGTTGTCTCTATTTCTCAAATGACAGAACTGAAGGGCTGACATCAGGCCAAGACTAATAGGTACTCGCTCTCAGATAGCACCTGAAGGCTGACACAAGTTCAGTGAGACTGCTAGGACAACCCCCTGCTGTGCCATTAATGTCTGCCCAGAAAACCTCACACCTTTGGCAGGCTCTATCTTCCATGGCCCTCATCTTAGCACCACCTGGGGGTGTGATGAAGATGCCATCAGGTGTCAGAGCTCATCTTGTGCTCACAGCTCACAGGACTGCCCCTGTATCAGATGCCCTTCACTTCTAGACCTCATAACTTCCACCCAGCTCAAGTTGATTTAGCAAACCCTAACTGTGCATCCTTCTTAAGATGTAAATTGTTACTCAACCAGCCAAGAGGATGTCATTACTATTATTATATTACTGCTTTGATATTGCTCTTGTTATTTATAACACTTCCTCAATTTAATGTCGGTTCTCCATTCTAGATCATAAACCTCATTCAGGTAGGGTTTCAATCTGTCTTATTATTTCTCTTTTCCCATCACCTAGCAGTACTTGACACATAATTGGTACCCAGTAATATTAGATGCTTACATGAATAATTGAATGAATGAATTAATTAATTAATGAAGAAAAATAAATGAAATGAATGAGTGCATAGTGTGGCCCAGATTTGTATTAGATCCTCAATGGAAAAATACTTTATTGTTTTTGTAAAGTGCCTGAGGATTGGCAAAGAGCTTATTGACTGCCTTCCCTATTAGATTGTAAGCCCAAGGTCAAGTTTTTGTCTATCTTGTTTATTTCTGTGTCTCAGTATCCAGAACAATGCCTGACACATAGTAGAAGCTCAATAACCACTTGTTCAATAAACATTCACATAACATCTCTACAAGGCCAGGCACAATCAATTTCCATTGTACTGGTGAAGAATGTAGGGCTCAAGAAGGTAGAATGAAAGCTTTTATACTATAATGGAAAAAACCATAATATGGCTGGGCGCGGTGGCTCACGCCTGTAATCCCAGCACTTTGGGAGGCCGAGGTGGGTGGATCATGAGGTCAGGAGATCGAGACCATCCAGGCTAACACGGTGAAACCCCGTCTCTACTAAAAAATACAAAAAATTGGCCAGGCATGGTGGTGTGCTCCTGTAGTCCCAGCTACTTGGGAGGCTGAGGCAGGAGAATGGCGTGAACCCGGGAGGCGGAGCTTGCAGTGAGCCGAGATCGTGCCACTGCACTCTAGCCTGGGCTACAGAGCCAAACTCTGTCTCAAAAAAAAAAAAAAAAAAAAAAAAAAACCATAATATTTCGAACCAGAATACCTGGCTTCAAGTCCCATTTATACCACCTACTAGCTATAGATTTGGGAAGATCATTGAAGCCCTTTTATTCCTGCTTTTGGTGTAGTCCTTTGAGGCTGTGGTTTCACTAAGCATTGGACAAATGGAAGTTGCTGTGGTTGATAGTGTTGTCAATGCTGCCTAAACGCTCAGAGATAAGACTGTTATAATTCTTAGAATGGGTTCTGAAATGAAAGACCTTCAAGAAGCATGCAAAGGCATCTAATATGAAATATAAAAAGGAAGTTGCAGACCTAGAAAACAATGATTGCCTGAGCATGCAGGGCTCCCTGAGACCAGCCTCTCAGAGAGTTCTCACTCCCTTTCTTGATTAGGAGTCCAGACTAGTGGGTGGTAGGTCTGCCACGAATACCTGGTGTCTAAATTTTAGCATGTCATATTACAGGATCTTGCATGATAGAGAAAAATGGCAGATTTCTGGTGAGTAACCAGGATGGTTCTAGCTGGTAACTAGAAAAGATATTTCACTCTCTGAGCCTCAGTTTCCTCCTTGTAAGTTGAGAATAACCACACCTACCTTATAGGACTACGATAAGAGCTAGCTCAACCATTCAGGAAATACCCTAGTGATGGCCTTCTCCCCTGGGTGGAACTTTACCCAGTGAAGGTTTAGCAAATCATTCAACACAATCAAACAGTGAAGTCTAGGGGCAGGCAACATGGCTCCAACCTCGTCTCTGCCTTACTTTATGAGTTTGATCAACAGTTTGAATCTAAATAAAAGCTAACTTTTATATATCTGATGAACCAGGCTTTGTTGTAAGTGTTTTGCATGTATTAACTTGCTTTAATTCTCACAGCAACCCTGCAAGACACATGGTAGAGAATCCCAAAGATTGTTACCACTCATTCCTGCCCCTTCTCCCAACAAGCAGAGTCTATTTCCCTTCCCCTTGAATCTGAGCTGTCTTTGTGACTATTTGACAAACAGAATAAGACAGAAGTGATGCTGTGCCATTTCCAGGTTTGGTCTCTGTTAACTTAAAAATCACACGATTTATGAATTTGGAAAGGAGATCTTATTTTTCATAAAGGGTTGCAACCTGCAGGCTGACCATCTGCAGGCGAGGAAGCATAGCCTCTGGTAGACCCCGAAAGGCAGGCACTTTGAGGGAATAGACGGTAAGGCAGGAATTTATGCTGAACAGATTAGCTAAGCAGGGTTACAGGAGGAGCTATGAATATTCACAAAGAGGGTCCTGATGCATGCCTACTGAACACTCATATTACATGTGACCCATATTCACTCTGGAGCAGAGATTTAACATTTAAATGCATTGCAGGTAGGCCTTATACAGCAATAGGTGAAGCAGGGACATGAAGGCACTCCGTGTGCAGCCTCCTGTTAACTGGTCAGAGCCAGCCCATGGTTGGTGGTCTTTTATCAGGAGAAAATTACTGACATCCATCTCTCATCCAATCAAAGCTACAGTTGCAACTTGTGGACCAGGGGTTGGGGATCAGTTAGTCAAGTTCTAATGGTGAACTACAATTGTTTTAGCACTTGTTTCTTGGGGCCAGTGCCTGTTGAACTGCTAGAGAAAAAGAAAAACCTGTGACACTAAGAACATGGTTTATTCTTTAAGTGTAGGGGTATGTGACTTAACTTTTGGTTGGAATGGCCTTGGGTCTTATTTATAACTTGGTATCTTATTGCCATGAATTCAGTCATATGATCACTACTGTAACATTACTGCTGGTCAGATATTGTGTCTAAACTGAAGAAGGATGTAGCAAGGCATGTTTGACCTCCTATCATGGCCAGGAACTCAGTTTTTAAGGTTTCTCTAGGTTCCCCTTGGCCAAGAGTGTATTTATTCGGTCAGATGGGGGCCTTAGGATTTAATTCTAGTTCTCATCCCTAAGAAGCCAAGCAAGTTTCTGCTTTGCTCTGAAAAGCTGCCACCATGCTGTAAGAATGCTTGAATGGACCACAGAATGATGAGGAAGCGTGGACAAGAAAAAAACACACAGCTTAGATGAATGAGTGAGGCCTTCCTTCCTGGACTTTCTAACCCAGCTCAGCTGCCGAATGCAACTGTGTCAGTGACTCTGGACCATGCTATATGGAGCAGAAGAACCACCCACTGATCTCTTTCATGGTATCATGACAAATAATGGATCAATGTTTTGTAGGCAATAAGTTTTGGAGTTTTCTTACACAGCAGCAGATTATTGAAATAATTTAGGAATGAGTACTATCACCACTGTCCCAATAAGGAAACTGAGGCACAAAGAGTTTAGGCAATTTTCTTTTCTTTTTTTTTTTTTTTTGAGACAGAGTTTTGCTCTGTCGCCCAGGCTGGAGTGCAGTGGCTCCCTCGGCTCACTGCAAGCTCCGCCTCCCGGGTTCACACCGTTCTCCTGCCTCAGCCTCCCGAGGAGCTGGGACTACAGGCGCCAGCCAACACGCCTGACTAATTTTTTTTTTGTATTTTTTGGTAGAGACAGGGTTTCACCGTGTTAGCCAGGATGATCTTGATCTCCTAACCTCATGATCCGCCCGCATCGGCCTCCCAAAGTGCTGGGATTACAGGCGTGAGCCACCATGTCCAGCAGGTGGCTTTGATACATAGAAATTAGAACAAGGAAGGGGAAGCCCCACCGACCGAACTTTTCCATGGTCAGAGCAGGTCACTTCTGGAGAGTGATGGTCCCCTCAAGTCACTATATTTTCAAGAACAGGGCAGCAAGGCTGGAGAGGAGTCCAAACTCCTGTCCATATGAGGAATAACTGAATAAGTCATCTGGAGAAAAGAAATCTTGCCAAGGGGCAGTATATAAAGCTCTGAATCCTCATATGAACAAGACCAGAAGACAAATGGACAGACTCCCCTATTTGTCTTCTACACTCCATTCCACACTTCATTCTGGAGTGGTCTACTGGGTGGTAGCAGGCTCCAGTCCCTGGTTCTGGACACGTAGAGGCCAGACTATCACTAGGCTAAGTGGCTTGGAGAAGAGCTGACCCCTGGGTAGCAAGTTGGCCAGAGATGATCTCCAAGAGCCCTCTCAACTCCAAAATTCAAAGTTTATCCGAGACCTTCTAAGGCAAAGAGGAAAGGAGGAACAAGAACTACGTTCAGCCAAACCCTAGCAGTTTTCAGAAGTTCCACCCTAGGTGAGTCAAAAATGAGGCCAAAGAAGCAGGCATGCTCTGGGGGTCTGGCGCGAGCAGGGCAGTTTCCCAGAAGTCCCGCTGTGGGCGCCCCTGGCAGTCCTCAGTGGCCATTTTGTGCACAGCGTTTGGAACCCTGACTCCACTGTTGAGCCAGGTGAAGGTCTCTGGGGAGACACAGTTGGTGGTAAGAGAGCTGACAGATGCAGACCTTGATGCCAGGGGCCCTTGAAGATAGGGTCACTCATGGATCTCATTGCTCTTGGTGAATTTGCCCCTGATCTTCTGAGAAGCCCTGAAGAGTCTGACTTCACTCCCTCCTCCCTACTTCCTACCTCCTCTGTCCACAAAAGAACAAGCAACTAATTACCTCCCAAGCTGCTCCCGTAGATCTTGCCACAGCAAATTTCAGTCTATCTATCTGCTCTCAGAAAAAACAAACCTGGGCATAAAAGACAGGCTCTGATGCATCCCACAGCCCCTGTCTGCCCCAGGATAAGCCAGCGATTATTGAAAAGTGTCTTCCGCAGCACGTTAGAGAGCACCCTGAGTTAATTAGGAACTGAGCTTTCCACTCCCATTAGTGCTGCAGAAGAAAAATTAAACAACAAATATTTCCTTTTTTAAAATGTCCTGGGGGACAATTTGAAATGCTTCTTCTGTGAAGATTTACTCATTGGAGTCATAAAAAGAGAGAGGGGTATCATTTATTTAGGTTCAACAATGAGACTTTGTGGCTTCTTTAAAGGGATGCTGTATTTTTGTAGCTATTTTAGAACCGTAATTCCCCACTATTAAACATATCAAAATGAAAATTCTATTCAAGTCATTTTAAATCAAATATAAATTTATTTACTAAATTGAAATTGGCAGTAGCAGCTGTGTCTTAAACAAATTTCAAACAATATTTAGTTAAAACTATTTTTTCTGCATGTCAAAGAAAAACACAAGATTTAAGTAATCATGCAAAAAATACGTTCTAAGGTTTATTTTATACCATCCTGCAGGGTTCTGAGAGCAGGCCCCTGAAATGACAGCATCAGCAATATCTGGGGACTAATGTATGGATAGCGAAATTCTGCCACTGTTCTAGGAAAAGGAAATCAAGTTAGAAGAAGCCTGATGACACCTCAAGACCAAATAAATCACAAGTGACAGTGTCTTGGTTGCCCCCAAATTGTTTTGCGCCCGGAGCTATATTGCCTACAAGACGAATCTTCACCTTCTGAAAATGACTTTTGTGTTTCCTCCAGTGTTGCCGGTAGTAATGAGCTTCTCTCAGGGTCTGCTAATTTAAGTCAGCACAGATATTAGTTTACAGCACTTAAAGGTCTCCCACTTATAATAGAGCAATCCTTTGGCTTTCATTGCAACCCAGTTAATTTACAGTAATAGGTAGAAAACTGATAGTTAAATTATGAGTTTTATCAATTGCAAGGCAGAAAAATGAATCAAGTAACATTGAGGCAGCATGGGAAACATATTTTATTCATTGTTCAGAAGAGCATAACTTATGTTTCATTGTGTTTGGAGGATTCTAGCTCCTTAATGCACTGGTGGAATACTGAGTTCCAGCTGATCAGAATAATGGAGGTGGTTTGGAAGGGCTGCCGAGGACGATGAGTACATTTCACAAATGGACTGTGGCCTTTGCTAAAGACGGGAATGAGGTGTGCCTTCCTCAGCAAAATGCAGCCAGTGCCCCTTGGCAGTAGTTGGCTCAGATCAGCCTGGCACAGCCAGGGCAGGTCAATGCAAAAGTGTCTATACCATGTTACTCAGACTAACCTGTGCTCAACTAAGCAGCATGGCAGCCTCTCTCACAGAGACACCATATACCCCAGAGCATGGCACTAGTTTCAGGGTCTCCCAGAAATAAGACAGAATCAAACCATTTTCAGCCAAAGGAGGGCCCCACCTACTCCAAGGAGGGGCCCTGGCCCCAGCAGCAACATGTCCCAAAGGTGTATTTTGAGCAGAAAAAATCTTCCAAGAGTGTGCTCTTAGGCTCGGGACGATACTTGGGACAGCACTAGTTCTCCCAGTCTGAGCAGCTGGGTCTGTTCATCGTGGACAGAGAAGGCCAGAAACACTGTGCAACCCTGGAAAACATGGCAGGGACCATGGCATGGAAGAGCAGGCCGGTGGTTCAGTGCAGCCAACCCAGGCAGTGGAGAGGCCCTGTGTCCCCATGGGCTCCTCCTGGTTGGGGCGGGGGCCAGGCAGCACCTACCAAGAGCTCCCAATTCTGGAGGAACAGGAGAGGCTGTTTCACAGCCAGCCGGCAGGCTCTAAAAAGCAGGGGGGAGGGTGAGCATCACAGTGGTGCAGCAGTCAACACCCATATCCACCTGAGTCCCAGATCAGAGAAAATACTAAAAAGTGGATGGTCACTCCCTTCTGGAGAGGCTGAGAGCACGTGCCCTCTGAGGGCTGGTTCTCTGTGAACACACCTGCCTCGACTGCAGTGTCTGATGCAGCCACCAAACGCCATGGGCAGCCAGAGGGATTCAGCTCATCTGAGTTTCCCCCTTAGCCCCTCCATATGGAACACCAGGTATTTCAGGGGGCAAAGAGGCCTACCTTATGGTCCAGCAAGCCAAGGAGGAAACAGGGTCATTTGCACACTCCCGGGATCTCATGCTGCCCAGGGCTTGGGGTCCACAACCCCTCTTGGACAGTGATCTAGATCAGTCTTTTCTGGGTTCCCTCCAATGCCCCAGTCCAAAAGGTCAGGCAGGAAGCAAGTATTACGCGGCCATCACAGCTTGAGCCAGAACCTAGACATGCCATGCTCAGTGCTTCTAACCATCAGAGTAAGACAGTTCCCATCGGCCCAAGGCCCCCAGAGTGAAAGTAGATGAGCCTGACCTCCCCTGTCTTTTTCCTTCCCAACATCCAATCCAAGGAGCAAGGAAATCATCATTATTAGTTAAACTGATTTACCAGCATGGAAATATGTTTGATTAGTGCTATGATTTTATAACTTCTTTGTTCGTGTGGCTAGGTGATCAGCTCAGGACAAAATTCTCTAACACTTATTTTCTCAAAATAACATCTAATTAGTAAAATGAACAATGTTAAATGTCCTCGAGATCCCAGCAGCTAAACACAATAAAAGTTTACCTCTTGCTGCAGTAATGTCCCTGGTGGGGCCAGATGTTGGCCTCGTCTGTCTCTGTGGTCACCAAAGTTGACTTAGCGGGAGAGGTAGGAGAGAGGACTGGAGGTCACTGGCAGTTTTTAAAGGACCAGGCCTGGAAGCAGATGCTGTCTCTCCTGCCCAATCCCGCTGGCCAGAACCCCATCACATGCCCCCAACCGAAGCACAAAGGACACTCAGAGAGCAGCCTGTGGAGATGTGGTGACACTAACGGTCTGTCCCAAATGTGTTGTAAAATCACGTGCACCTTGGCCTCTCCTCCCTTCTCCCGGGGCAAGCTAAACACTAGAGGATTCAGGAGCTCCCTTGGGTAAGCATTCTGTTCACTGGTCACTTCCACATTAATCCTGCTGCATCCCTGTGGCACTACTCAGCACCCAGCCCCGGGCTGCCACTAAGGCCGGGACACTAGTACTAGTGACTCTTCCCAACGTGGCATGACATCTCATTCCCACGAGCATGGTCTCAGGCATTAGAATGTTCACATGAATGACAGGACTGAGAGAGGCAGAGCCCAAGGCCACTGGGTGAGGACCACTAGTGCAGCCTCAACCGCAGGGTCTTCTGCAGGGCTCAGGAATCCAGTGAGATGAGGCTACCTGAAGGGGAAGACCCCAGGAGTGACTCAGGGCAAGTCAGGGGCATGCTGTTCGGCACGGAGTCTAGTGCAAGGTCCTGGCTTACCATGGAACTAGCCACAGAGCAACCAGGAATTTTCAAAGAGGACCCACTCACCTTGAAAAGGGCACTCCCTGGGGTTTGGAAGAGGCTGTGAACTTTGAGAGCTGAAGGTTCTTGAAGGCTCCACCAGGGTTTCCAGCTTAGGCTGCAAGTCTATCCCAGGTCTCAGGGCCCAGGCCCTGGGCTCATTCATGGCTCCCAGCTGGACTTCCACAGGCTCAGGGCCTGGGCTGTGCAGCCCTGGGAGTAAGGGCTTTAGGGGCTGTGGCCAATTGGAAAGGATCGGGAAGGTACAGGGAGCCGGTGTTCTGACTTCAAAGCCCCTGTTCTCTGCAGAACACGGTCCTGACCTCAACACACTGTCCCTGTGGCACACCGCATGTGGCTGAAGAGGACCACGGATAGCCTCAGGACACAGTGAAGAAGCAGGGCATTCCCAGGGCCGATCTGCTGACTGCAGACCTGTGGATCATAACAAGAGCATTTGGAGTTCACGCATTCACAGGTGGCAGCGTCACTGTGGAATCTGTTGGAAGAAGCTTCAAGACAAAGTCATCAGCAAGGAAAGAAGCTGGACAAGTGATGTATCTCAACTCCTTAGGGAGGGAACGTTCCTCCACCAAGCACTCATTTGTCTCCAATTTTTACAGTCCTTTTTAAATCTGTATTCTGGACAGTCATGGGGCATGGCTACAGGCTTGTGTGATAAGGAAGCAGGGAGGATGCTTCCCTCCTTGGCACCAAACTTCATTCTGATCTGTATTATTTATGTACAACTCAGAGAGGTTCAGTTCCTTGGGTGTCAGGTGGATAAAGGTTTTTAAGATTGATCTGAGGCCCCAGTCAGAGTTAGCAGAGATAAAGAACCCTGAGCGATTGCTTTCTAAAACATGCCTGCAGTTTTCCAAGATGCTGCCTGTGGAGGATTTTATTAGGAGACTCGGTAAGAAGCACTGCAGAAGTTGTTTCTTCAGGCAGTCTCCTAGACAAGGTGAAAAATGAAGGCTTCCCAGAGAGCCAGTGTTTGATCAGGTTGAAAAGAGCTGAATTCAGACTGCAAAGACCTCAAACCATCGCAAACTCCAAAGGTAGGCCAATAGGAGGATTACAGACATCCGCGACCTGCAGGAGGTCCCCGTGGACTGTCATCACACATTAGGAAGCAGGGCCCTGCCTTCACCATGCTGGGACTCCTGAAGTCTGTTTCACACCTTATTTCATGGCACAAGCAATGGTACTATTAGGGGCAGGGAGATTGTTTCTACAAACAGACCAAACAGATGATACAGTGACCAAAATGAGTTTGGAAGTCATAATTATGATAATAATTCATATTTATATAGGCCCTTAGTGCATATACAGCACTATCTCAGATGGCCCAGTGACAAATCTGGGACAAATATTTTCATTTTTACAGATAAAGAAACCAGGCCTCAGCCTTGTGGAACAGGCTGGAACACACCTGTCTGTGTTCTACCTAAGTCGCAATGTCATAGTAATTACAAACCCTATAATAATTCTAAGGTTTCTATCTATTCCCACTCCTATAAAATGTTCATGCACAGAGTCTACTCTTCGGCCCTATAATAATGCATGATCACAGCAACAGCATGTACTCTCACTGGGCACTAAACCTGGGGAAATCCTCAAAACACCTCCACATTGCAGAGGGGGAAATGGAGGTTCACCCAGGTTGTACAGGTGTTGGTGGTGGAGGACCTGTCTGACCCTGACCCCCAGTCATGAGCTCACACAAAACCTCTGCAGCACTGCCCTTTATTAGGGTGCTGCCATCCTGGGTACCTGCTACAGCCCAGCTCCATTCCACACCCTCTGCTCACTTGATCCCGCTTAATTCTCAGAGATCTGTGAGGGAGATGCCACTACACCATTTAACAGAGAGAGAAACTGAGGCTAAACTTGTCCTGAAGTTTACTATCACTAAGCAGTGGTGTCAGGATTGAAACTAAATCTGTCTAATGCTAAAACCTGCGAGGTTTCCATGACGGTCTTACAGGATCTCGGATTTATTATGTAATGGGTGCTTATCTTTTTATGATTTGGGTGAGTTCTGGGTGTGAGACATCTGACTAGAGACATGTGAGTAGAAATCATTGTCGCTGTTGCTTTGTTAATCTCATTTATTCCTCTGGACCTAGCTGAGGCTTCCAGACCATCCGGTGTTCTGGCAGCTGTTCCCAAGATGGATCGTTCTTTGCAAAATGAGCTATGGCAGTCTCCTGATGTGGGCAGGGGCTCTCTGCAGGCAGGGATGTGTGCAGACCCTGATCAGAGGACCTGGAAAGTGCTTGCCACTTTATTTCAGTCCGAGGAAACCTGAGGGGACTGTCACCCTAAATCCTTGCGAAGAGAGAGAGAAAATCACTCTTTGTTTCCTGAAAATGATGGATGGGCATTCCGGGCAGCAGAAACACTGTGCAGGCTGGCCTGGCCCCGACACATGAGGTCGGAGAGTATGATGGTAGTCAGATGGCAGCAGCCCGTGAGTCAGGCATGGGCAGTGCTGCATGAATTAGCTGACCACCTTCCTTTTCAACTTTAACATTATTTAAATTTTATATTGATGCAAACATCACAGGGCAAAACATGAAAGCTCCTTCACCATTCCCACCACTCCCTCCCAGAGTGTAAGGTTACAGGACATTTTATTTTAAAATTGTTTTAGACATGGTGAAATTGCTTTCAAAAAGTCTTTGTCGAATTCTGTTTCATCAAAAGTGTATGAGAATGCCCATTTCTGCATGCTCTTCCCATTGCATGGTCATTAAGTACTGAGTGTCCTTTATAAATTGAGAATCTTATGACATATTTATTGACCATTTATATTTCTTCTATTAATTCCTTGTTAACACCCTTTACCCATTTTTCTATTGGGTTGTCTTTTAACAACATATTTTATTTATTTATACTGGATAACCCAATATGTCCAAAAATCAGCATTTCAACAAGTAATCAATATAAAATTATTAATGAAATAGTTTACATCTTTTATATCAAATCTTTGGAATCCACTTATAGCATATCAGATTTACATTCCAAGTTTTTATCAAATATATGTGATCTGTATTTAGATCTTATCAAATTTACATTTGAGGTAGATTCATGTACCCAACTTGTTTCAGATATACTGTAGTATACTACAGTATAAGGTAGAATAATGGCTCTCAAAAAAATATGCCTGTCCCAATCTCTGGAACATGTGAATATGTTATGTTATATGACAAGCATTTATTTAAGGTTGCAGATAGAATTAAGGTTGCTAACCATCTGACCTTAAAGAAATTATCCTGGATTATCCAAGTGGATCTAATATAATCATAAGGGTTCTTCATAGTGAAAAGGGAGGCAGATGAAGAGGTCAGAGTCAGAGTGATTTGAGGATGTGAGGCTGCTGGCTTTGAAGATGGTAGAAGGGTGCAGGAAGCCTTTAAAAGCTGGAAAAGTGAGAAACAGATCCTCCCCTAGAGCTCCAGAAGGAACAGTTGTGCCAGCTATTGACTGTAGCCCAGTAAGGCCCATTGCAGACTTCTGACCTCCAGAACTGTAAGAAAATAAATTTTTGTCATTTTGAGCCACTACCTTTGTAGTAATCTGCTAGGAAACAAATACGTATTTCTAAAAGTTTTTTGATAACTGAATCAAATACCAATTTTTCTTAACAGCTTCATTGAGGTATAATTGACATACAGTGAACTGCACATATTTCATGGGCACAGTTTGGTAAGTCTTAATATAGATGCACATCTGTGACACTATCACCACAATCAAGGCAGCGAACATATCCATCACTGCCAAAAGCTTCCTTGTATCCTGTTATAATCCCTCCTCCCACTCCCTTTGCCTCTCCTGACCCCTGACCCCTGACCCCACACTGGTCCACTTAGTTCTCATTTTCAACAGTTTTATAGAAATGGAATCACACAGTAAGTACTCTGGCTTGTTGTCTGTCTTCTTTCCCTTGGCATAATTATTTAGAGCAGCATCCATGTTGCAGCATGCATTAAGAGTTCATTCATTCGTATTGCTGAGAAGTATTGCCCTGCATGCAGGTACCTCAACTTGCTTATCCGTTTACCTGGTGATGGCCATTTGCGTTATAGCCAATTTTTGGATATTAGAAATAAAACTGCAATGATTTGCATACAAATCTCTGTATGGAAATATGCTTCCATTTCCCTTGGGTAAATATGTAGGAGGGGAATGGCTGGATCATATCCCAGGTGTATATTTAACTCTTTTTTTTTTTTTTCTTTTTTTGAGACGGAGTCTCGCTCTGTTGCTCAGGCTGGAATGCAGTGGCTCAATCTTGGCTCACTGCAACCACCAACTCCTAGGTTCCAGAGATTCTCCTGCCTCAGCCTCCTGAGTAGCTGGGACTACAGGTGCATGCCAACATGCCCCACTAATTTTTGTATTTTTTAGTACAGACAGGGTTTCACCATATTGGTCAAGCTGGTCTCGAACTTCTGACCTCATGATCTGCCCACCTCGGCCTCCCAAAGTGCTGGGATTACAGGCGTGAGCCACTGCCCCGGGCCGTATGTTTAACTCTTTAAGAGTCTGCTGAACTATTTTCCAAAGTGATTGTCATTTAACATTACCACCAACAGTGTACAAGAATTCTCGGTCCTCTGCACCCACACCAACGCTTAGTCTGGTCAGTCTTTTTACTTTAATAGATACGTAGTGGTATCTGATTATGGGTTTAATTTGCATTTTCCTAACTACTAATGATGTTGAAGATCATCTCATGAGCTTATCTTCCAATCCTATATCTTCTATAGTAATTATCTGTTTAAATCTTTTGCCTATTTATTTAAATTGGATTGTTCTCTTATTATAGAATTTTGATGGTATTTTATATATTTTGTGTACAAGTCATTTTTCAGATACATGATATTCAAATATTTCTCCCAGTGTGTAATTTGTCTTTTCACTCTCTTAATGTGTTTGAAAAGCAGTTTTTTTAATTTAAATGAGTCATATTTACCAATTAGTTCTTTTTTGAGTCAAGCTTCTGATGTCATATCCAAGAACTCTTTGTCTCATCCAAAGTCATAAAGGTTTTCTCCTAGAAATATTATAGTCTCAGATTTTGCGTTTAGGTATATCATTCATTCAAGTATATTTTTATATATGGTGTGAGGTATGAATTGAGATTCATTTTTTTGCACACAAATGTGCAGTTGCTCCACTGTCATTTGTTGAAACACTATCCTTTCTCCAATGAATTGTATTTACACCTTCGTCAAAATCAATTATCCATATATGGAGATAGATAGATAGATAGATAGACAGATACACAGACAGATAAATAGATATGGAGGTATATATGAGTCTATTCTGACCTTACTATTCTGTTTTATTAATCAGTCTCTTTTAATGCTAATATCTCATTGTTTTGATTACTGCAGCTTTACAATGTCTTGAAATCAAGTAGTATTAGAACTCTAACTTGATTGATCTATTTCAAAATGAGCATACTTTCCTTTTCTCTTTTCCTTTTTTTTTTTTTTTTTGAGACGGAATCTCACTCTGTCACCCAGCCTGGAGAGCAGTGGCAAAAATGAGCATACTTTCCAATGCATTTTATGAGGTTAGCATTACCCCTATATAAACCTAGCCAAAGACATTACAAGACAAAGACACTATAGATCAATATTCTTTGTGAACACAGTTGAAAAAATTTTCAACCAAATTTTAGAATATTGAATCCAACAATACATAAAAAAGAAAATACATAATGACCAAGTGGGGTTTATCCCAAAAATCCAAGGTTGATTTAATGTTTGAAAACTATTACTGTAATTCATCATATTAATAAATGAAGAAAGAAAAAAAATCATCTGATGGATTCAGAAAAAGCACCTGACAAAATTCAATACTGATTCCTGATAAAAATTCTCAAAAAACCAGGGATAGAAGGGAGTTTCTTTAAACCTGTGAAAAGCCATCTATGGAAAACTGAAAGCTAATATCATACTTTATGGTAAAAGACTAAAAGCTGTTTCCCTATGATCAGGATAAAGATAATGATATTTGTTCTCACCACTTCCATAAAACACTTTCATGGAGTCCTGCCTGGTATAATAAGGCAAGAAAAAGAAATGAAAGTTGTTCAGATTGGAAAGGAAGAAGTAAAACTGTATCCATACCCAACATAATTGTTTATGTCAAAAATCTGATGAAGCCTGCAAAAAGCTACTAGAACTAAAAAATGAGTTATTATTGTTGGGAAAAATGAAAGCTCTAAATAAATGAGGAGTTATACTGTGTTCATTGGTCAGAAGACTTATTATTGTTAGGATGTCAATTCTCCCCAAATTTATCTATGCAATCCCAATCACAATCCCAGTAGGCATTTTTCTATTAATAGAAATTGACCAACTGATTCTAAAATTCATATACAAATTTAAAGGGCCTAGAATAGTCAGACAATTTTGAAATAAAATAATTAAGTTGGAGTTCTAATAACTACTAGATTTAAGGTCAGATGGTTAGCAACCTTAATTCTATCTGCAACCTTAATTAAATGCTTGTCATGTAATATAACATATTCACATGTTCCAGAGATTAGGACAAACATATCTTTTGGGGAGCCATTATTCTACCTACTACAATATATCTGAAACAATTTTGGTACAAGAATCTACTTCAAATTTGATAAGATGGAAATATAGATCACATATATTTGATAAAACCTTGGAATGTAAATCTGATATGCTGTAAGTATATTCCAAAGACTTACTATAAAAGATGTAAAATATTTCACTAACAATTTTATATTGATTACTTGTTGAAATGCTGATTTTTGGACATATTGGGTTATCCAATACAGATAAATATGTTAAATAAAATACATTGTTAAAATAAAAGACAACCCAATAGAAAAGTGGGTAAGGGATGTTAACAAGGAATTAATAGAAGAAATACAAATGGTCGATAAATATATCATAAGATTCCATTTAAAAGGACAGTCAGTACTTAATGACTATGCAATGGGAAGAGCATACAGAAATGGGCATTCTCATACACTTTTGATGGAACATAATTTGATAAAGACTTTTTGAAAGCAATTTTGCAATGTCTAAAACTTGCAAACACTGAGCCCTCCTAGATGCAGACAGAATGGCACATACTTTGTCCATTAGCTACTTACACCAATGGGCTGCATTTGTATGGAGCTAGAGATGCATTAAGTCAGCTGCAGCCTCTCAGGAGGAACTTAGATACATAGGCTGAGCAATGCCCTAAGAGATCAAATTAACATGAGCTCAGACACATGGGGAAGGGGGAAAGGGCCCAACATTTGTGGAAATCTATCATGTGCCTGGAGTTTGCACACTGTTTCTGTAGCCAGGTGCCTGTCTGCAAACTGTGCAGTTCTAGGTGCAAACTGTGTGCCTGGTTCCTTCCCAGATACAAACAGTTAAGCCCTGACCTGGCACTATAGTAGGAAGGCCAGCTGGCAAAGTGCTGACACTCACTTTGTGCTCCTCAAAGAATTCCCAGGACTCTCATAGTTGAGGGCACTGTCTGTGGTGCTAGAAGCAGGTACTGGTTCTTGTAACCTACATGCGTCTAAAGCACAGAATCTTGGCAAAAACCAGGCTCTCAAAGGCCACTGGGGCCAGATATCGAATCATTTAATCCTCACAACAGCCTCATGAAGCAGATACTATTATTGTCCTCATTTTCCAGGTGAGGAAACCAAGGTGCTGAGTGAGTTCATGAAAAAGGCATCATCCTCTGGCCACCTTCCCTTAGAGTCCCTAGACTAGTGGTTCTCAAAGTGTATTCCCCAGGGCTCACAGCATCAGAAAAATGGTTAGAAATGCAAATGGTCCTACTTTCCCCAGACCTATAGGGTCAGAAACTCGAGAGTGGGGTCCAGCACTATTCTGATTGAACACTTACACTATTAGAAATTAAATCAGGCTGGGTGGTGTGACTCACGCCTGTAATCCCAACACTTTGGGAGGCCGAGGCAAGGAGATTGCTTGAGCCCAGAGTTCAAGACCAGCATGGGCAAGATAGGGAGACCCCATTTCTACTGAAAATTAAAAAATAGCAAAAAGTAGCTGGGCATGGTGGCATACACCTATGGTCCCAATTAGAGGTTGAGGTAGGATGATCACTGGAGCCCAGCAGGTCGAGGCTGCAGTGAGCCATGATCGCAACACTGCACTCCAGCCTGGGCTACAGAGCAATACCCAAAAAAGCAAAACAAAACAAACAAAACAACAACAACAAAAATTAAATCACAAAAAACTACCAATAAATGAGTTATAGTAAAAACAAAGGTTAAAAAGTACTCAAAATATATCATTTCCTAACTTAATATATTATGACTTCATGTACTATGTCTTAAGCTCTGGAGGTTACTGACATGCATTGCATACATGTGGTACAAACACTATGGCGCATCTCTTCTCAGTTCCACATGCAATGACGTCATAAAATGGGCCATGGAGGGGGAGGGTATTTATATAGCTGAAGTTAAAAAACACTCCAAATCAGGGTACTTTATAGTTTTCAGAGACCCCATTATTAGACACCACCAAAACACCAGGCTCTCCATGTTTTAACAAGCCCTGGGGTGACTCCAAAGCATGTTCAATGTTGAGATCTACCCTGAGCGTCTCAGCTAATGCTATATTCTGACTCCATTCACGTCTTTTCATCACAGTCTTAGCAAACGTCATACCAGGGCCTGGAGAGCAGACAGCCTCTGCTCCCCAGGCACCCAGCCCACACCCAGTCCCGGAGCCACATTCTTGACCTGTGGGAGGCAGAGGAATCTGGGCAGCCGAGGGACAGTGCTAGGGCCCCTGCAGTGGTGGGGGGCACGTTGAGATTCCCCTGAGAAGTGAGCAGTGGATCCCACAGTCAGAGCCTGGCTCTCCACTGTGGCTTCTTGTAAACAAAGTCAGTTGCTGGCTGCCATGATAAAGGTAGGGAAGCAAAGATTAAAGCCTGCGGCTCCAGCATTGGGCACACCTGAGCCGATGTCTCCAGCACACCCTTGTGGGCGGTGGGCACAGGGCTGGTTGCATCACCTTCCTGACCTCCGTCTGCTTGTCTGGGAAGACAGGAATGGTAGTACCTACCCCCTGGGGCCTCTACATTAAGTCCAATAATTTAGGCAAAGAGCCAGGAATATAGTACAGTCTTCATAAGCAGAAGCTATTACTGCGTTTCCATTTAGCTGTAGTAGAAAGCAATGTCAATGTCAGTGTTGTTACTCTCCTTGTATGGATGACAGATTTTAGGACACAGAAAAAAAACAGCAAAGTATCCAGAATGACACAGGGACTCTGTTACTGAAACAGCAAACGCCCGAGAAGCATCCCATTAGCTAGTGATGGATCTCACCCATGCCCTTTAACGAGCACATTTCTCCATCCTGGGGCTGAGATCCTAATTTATTTCCAGTAGCTCCAAGTTCTCTAGCAAGAAAGTAACCGTTAATTCAGTTACAAAGATTACCAGCTGGTTCTCTGGTTTATTGCTGTAATTCCTCTAAAGCAAGCATCTGCGGGTAAGGACGACGTTCTGCCTTTCCGCATTAACATTGCTTAAATGAGGAGAGGCATTTCCATGTGTCCTTGCGGCACAAGATTCTAGCAGCAGGTGGGAGGCTCCCATCACCCTGTGAAAGCCAGGATTTGCCTGGAAAATACTGGGGGGGTGTACTCTGTGAGTTCACATGGGGGTTGGGGCAGGAGGCGACCTGGATGCAGCAGGTGACTTTGCCCCTCACCTGGGTAAATGCAGACACAGGGATACGGTGACCCACTAGGTGTGGAGCCCTGACATACAATAATAGCAGGCATTTATTGAGCAAACACTTACACAGTGAGAACTGTGTACCAGGCACTGCTCTAAGAACTTCCAAGTACTAATTCATTTGATGCTCCAAACATCCCCACAAAGTACTTTATTATTCCTGTTTCACAGATAAGGAAACTGGGGCACAGACAGGTTGAACAATGTTTCTGTAGCTGAGCCAGGCTTTGAACCCAGGCAGTTGGTTGCAGCAATGGAATTCAAAATGGGTTTCCCATTGAGAGGACCAAAAATGTGTAGTCAAGCCATACCAAGTCTGAGTTGAGCAAAACCAAGCAGAATGAAATAAAGACCTCAGCAGAGCTCACAGTCACTGACATACAGAAGGAGGATAAAGGAGGCCCTGCCTAACCTGGGGGTTGGGGAAGGGTCAGTCACAGCGGTTGTAACACCTCATTCTCTTGAGTAGGACTTACCACATGGGAATCTGGCATCTCAACCCTCCTGAGACGTGTGACTTAGTGTCCCATTGTGCAGACATGGAAACAGGTTCAGAGACATTGAGCGGGTTGCCTGAGATCACACAGCCTGGAAGTGCAAGGCTGGGACTCAAAGCCAGCCTCCCGATCCCCACACCCCATGCTCTTTTTCTACATCTTTCAGCCCAGCTGCCAGACCTCAGCACTAGAGAGCAGGTGGAGCCGCCCTTTGTCATGCATACACATGCATCCCAGGCACCTGGCACTCTCTGTAGCAGGGTACCATACGCATGGTAGCTGACTCCTACCTCATAGGTAAATAAATGAAATCTCACCTAGCCAAGAGGTGGCAGGACTGGATGCACACAGATCTGTTGATCCTTTCCCCCATGTTGCCTCAGTAGCCACAGTACCAGGCTTCTCCCTGACCCCCCTCCAGCCTAAAACCCTGCTGGCCCAGAAAGGCCACAGGTGGCACACTGGATCAGGCACTCCCAGTGGTGGCAGCCTCCCTCCCTGCTCCAGAGTTCCCCCTGCCTGTGGGCACAGCTCCTGCAAGCATGTATGCAGACAACAGTGTCCACCTTAATCCACCTGGGACCCTGAGTAGGCCTCATCTCTGCCTGGGAGAGGAGGTGTGTGCCCCTCGCTGAGGCCCAGCCTTCCCAGCCAGGGCCTGGAAGGCCCCAGGTCCTAACCTCTCCTCTCTGGGGACCCTGACGACAGCAGTCCCCTCCCCATCATCTCATGCTTCCTGTGTTTGTGTTTGCCTCCTTTTTAGGGATTTATTTCTCTACAAGGGACACAGGTGACCGAACTTCCTCCTGGCCCTGAGGACCCAGGGAAGCACCTCTTTGAGATCAGTCCAGGTAGGCCTGAGCACCTTCCAGCTCTGCTGCCCTGGTGGGGGTGTCTCCATGCCCCTGGCCTGGGAAGGGCGGACCTTCATGACGCTCCTCCCACAGGAGCCACAGCACAGTCTCCAGGCATGACTCGGAAATGTGGGCCAAATCGACAGGATACTCACATGGGCAAGAAATTAGAAAGTCCCATCAATTATCTGGACAATGAGCTTTTGGGTAATGTGAAATGAGGATTTCTAAATTCACGATAAATGCAAGGAAAGAAACTAGTCAATGGGAACATCTCAGGGTGAAAGTAAACACAATACCTGGAAATAAAGCCAGGGAAAAACACTAGCGCAGACTGAGAATATTTAAGTATGGATGATTATAAATTTCAAGGCAGAGAATTGGGATGTGGCAGGAGGAAGGGGAATAATTTTCCTAAAGAACTGTTCTACTGTCACGTTAGCAGTTACAAAACAATATTTTAAACTTCCAAGTTGACAATGTCGTTGCTGACGAACTAAGTAAAAGTGCCTTGCAGAGAAGCCAACGTACATGGCAGGGCTGGCTCTGCTGTCAGCCAGTGTTTTCTTTAGCTTGGGCTCCCCCAGAAGCAGAGCCTGAGACAAGGATCTGGCATGAGGAAGGGAGTCAAAGAAGGGAGGAAAGCCAGCCAGGGCGTGCTAGTGAGTGGACTGCTGCTGCAGGCACCCTGGCTCAGTTCCCGCAGGGGCTTCCGGACACAGTGCAGAACAGGCCTCAGAGGGGCCTCATCCAAGAAGTGAGGCTGGGGCTCTACCCACCCACTCCGACCACCCAGTCCTTGAGAACTGCTTTCTGGGGAGTAACCGACATTTCCAGCCTACCCTCTCACATGGACCAAACTCTGCAGACAGAGACAGCCTCCAGGAACAGTTGCAGGTGCTTGAGGAAGCAGACCACTGCAGCGTGATGGGAACGGTGAGTGCTGAGGGATCTGAGTAGGGCACCAAGAGTGTCAGCTGAATTTAGACATCCTGAGAAGCGGTGGTTATGAACTGAGAGTGCTAGGGCCTCACTGGGGCCCTGTGAACTAGTAAGTCTATGACTGTTCGCAAAGCAGTAAAGCCAGCCCAGCCATCCCGAGAAATGATCTATTGGCTGTCCACTGAGGTAGCACCCCAGGCTCAGGGCACGAGCAGAGGCTCTTTGGGAACAGGTATGAGCAGATCCTGCCTGGGACAGGGGCATGTCTACCTTTGTCCTATCCATACTAGAGTTCCCAGGGGCACAGGCTGAAGTTGAAGTGCAGAAACACCCTTTCCAACTGTATGCCCCTGTGCAAAATTCAAGTACCTGTGGTTTCACTTGGGTATTCCTTTTCATCTAATGCAAGAATCTTTGTAGTAAAACTGCACATCAGAAGGTGGTAACAAAGGGATCCTGGGGTATGGAGTAGAAAGCAGAGGTTGACTGTGGAACCAGGAGAAAAGGTCTCAGCTGTTAAGATAGAGAAGAAATGCAAGTAGTGAGGTAGGCAGGGCCCTGCCATCTAGGGGAGGGGTGCAGCCCCTGGCCCCAGGGAGAGGGGTAATGAGTCAAGGCCAGAACTAGAAGGTAGAGGTCAACACACTCCAGTCATCAATTCAGAAAGGCACTGAGTGTGTGCCCCATAGGCCAGATAAGGGACATCACCTGTGTGCAAGTTCTTTATCTGGGTCAGAGCTATTTACAAGAATTTATTTGACTCTTGCCAGTGGTGTTGAAGGTATAGGGGGGCGGTAGGAGAAGACCCTTTGCCATATAAGGTAACATAGTCACAAGATTCCAGAAATTAGAAGATGGACATCTTTGAGGACGATTATTCCGCCTCCCACAATACTCCCAACATCCCTCTAAGATAGGGAATGTCGTCACACCTATTGCACAAAAACAGACCATGGGGATTAGAAAGAATCCCCAGCGAGACACACAGCTAGTGGCGGAGTTGGGGCTTGAGCCCAGACGTTCTGGCTTTTAGCTACACACTTCCCTTGCCCTCTAACACAGGCACCTGGCCATCTGAGGACCCCTACATATTCTAGCATTTTCCCTACCTGGGCTGGGGACGTCTAAGGACTTTGTTACAGGAAGGAAATTTCCTGAACTCCTTTGTCTCAAGCACAGCAACAGTAGCCTGCCTGCTCATCAGGTTCCTACAGATCCCCAGAGCTGCCCATCTCTGCCCTCCAGCCTTCGTGCAGCTGCTGAGCAGCTCAGGGAGAGCAGGATGGGTGGTGGGCGGTGAGCGGTCTAGTCAGCCTTTGCAGAGTGCGATGCAGCTATCTGCAGAGCAGAGCACAATGCCAGGGCTGCCCGGGGCCCAAGAGTGGTCCCCTCTGCTCCCCTCCCACTGGGGGCTCCAGACTTGGGGTACTTCCTATCAACCTGCTCAGATGGGACCTGGGAGGCTGCACTCGAAGCTCATGCTTGGTTCTGGCTGCAGCTGGCAAAGCTCCCCGTCCTTCGTAGCCCATGAAGGTGTCAGGCCAGAGGGGTAAGGTGAATCTTGCGAGGCCAAACAGCTGGGAGGTAGGGGAGCCTGGACCCTCCCAGGTCAGCCTGACCCCAGAAGGGTGGGCTTCCTGTTACAGCAGTTTCTGACTGAGGCTTCAGCTGTATGCCATGTTGGGGCTAAAAATGAATAAGAAGAAGATTGGATGAACCCACCTTAAACCACAGCAACATGCAGTCACAGGAAGGCCAAGAAACCCATTCACGTCCAACTCAGCAAACTTGTAGTGTGACCTCAGCTTTGAGCCAGCCTTGCGGGGCACTGAGATGAGCAGGGGTCAATTTCTGCCCTTAAGGAGTCTGGGGACATTTTCTTCCTGAGCTCAAGGCACAATAAGGACTTATCCTCACGATGCCGAGCACAGTTACCTGGGGGCAGGAGCAGGAAGTATCACCAAGTGGGCCATGCCAGTGTGCACCAAGCACAGCCCCTGGGGGAAATGTGCAAAGACCAAGAGGAAATTCAGGCTGGGTGGGTGAGGGGCGGCGAGTGCAGCTGGGGGGACAAGGGCTTCTCCTACAGTTCCGAGGTTGCCGGGTGGCAGGCTCTGAGAGCAGTGAACTAACAGGCGCAGGAAGGAGCCTAACAGCCCCGCCTGGGGTCTGGGCCTAGGCCGGGAAATCAGGGCAGGATATGAGGAAGGAGGACAAACCCAGGGTCACTTCCAGGCTATGCGTGTGCTGGCCTGTGGCACCAGTCACACCACAATGGTCCCTCACTCTCCAGCCAGCACCCCCAAGAGGAGGGAAAACTTGGCAACTCTTGGAAATGTGGCAGAATTCCAAGGATGGTCATGCGTAGAATCAGCTATGTAAATTTTCAGCCATAGTTCTATTTGTGCTCTTCAACGGTATAAAAAATGACAATATTTTCAAAGTAGAATTAAAGTGAGGAAACATTATACTGTGAGTGCCATCTAGTGGAGAGATCTGCCAGTTCTGGGCCAGAAAGTGCAGGCCCTGTTGCCCACCCCCAGCCTTTCAGCCAGCACAGCTAGATAGGAGTGGAGCTTGAGACCAGGCCATCTGGCTTCCAAAGGCACACACTAAAATTGCCCTCCAACACAGGCATCTGGCCATCTGGGGCTTCCTACAGATTCTAGCATTTTTCCCCTCTGAGCTGGGAGGTCTTGGAATTTGATACAGCATACACCTCTGGTTCCAAAAGCATCTGAGAACCTGCACATCCAGCCACTGAGCAAGACACAGAGAAAACACTGTCATAAGGGGGCTTTCGTGCCAGTGGGACTTCCGTTGTCTTGTGGCTGTGGCCTGCCACTGCTTCCCCGACATGGTCAGTATATAAAGCGTACTGAGAGGTGGGAGCAATTGCTTTGGGCAGAGGTGAGGGTCTCCTCCCTGAAGCTGTGGGAACATGCAGGAAAACCACTTGTAAAGTTTAAGGGAGGCTGAGAGAAAGGGTGACTGGCATTTGTGTCTTGCTTGGACAGTTGCTTACACACAAGATTTGCTTTTCATGGTTACCAGGCAAGGAAAATCTAATTGAGGACTGATGGCAAATGGGGTTCTGCCAAGCAGAGAGTGGGGCCAGCCACACCTCCTGCCATAAGCTCCAGTTCTCAAGAGGAGCAGAATGTGAAGCCTCTGTGGGCCCACAGGCCTGGGCACTGATGGAGAAAAGAGGGTGACATGGGCCATCAGACTTTCTGGAATTCTCTTAGTGCAGGGCAGACAGGCAAGATGCCACCTGCAGGAAGTGAGCTGAGATTTGAGGTCAGAACTCACAACAGATCACCAGTGGCCAGAGGAGCTGGTTGGGAGGGTGCCCCTGCGCCAGTTCACAACACCATTCACCAGGGAGGGAACTGCAACCTTGCCTGGCAAGCAAAGAAATGTCTGCATTTCCCCTCTGCCTCCTTCCCACCCCAGTGCCCAGGGTGCAGTTCAGGGAAGAGTCTAGGAGAAGCAACCCCCATCTACGCCAGCACACCCCAATCCCCGAGGGCCACAGTGCTGGGGGAGCAGCACGAAAGAACTTTGATCCAGATGTGAGGGAACAGAATTAAGGATTGGAGACATCCTTAATGAGACTGTTAGAATAACTAAGAGTGGCACACACTTTGGACCCTGGGAAAATCACCAAGCCAGCAGCTACTCAAAGGGAAGGTGGGAAGTGATAGGCATAGTTATTGGGGAAATAGCTTTCATGTTTATTCTCCAGTGAGCTTAGCTTTTTGTATTAGGGTAAGTGAACTGCTGGAATAACCCCCAAATCTCAGGATCTTGACACAAGAATGTATTTGTCTTTCATATAAAGTCAAAAAAGAACACTTGTGATTGGCAGGCAGTTGGTCTCCCAGAATCTTCCTGTTTCATGGTTTCACCATCTGAAACTTGTGACTTGCAAAAGCATCCTAGTTGTTTCCATGCTAGGAGGCCATCATGCCTGGGAGGTGTGTTGGTCCAGGTCTGGAAGTGGCCCCATCATCCCATCACAGCCCATTGGCCAAAATGCAGTCACATGGCTACACCTAGGAGCAAGAGAGTCTGGGAAATGGAGTCCAGCTCTTTCCAGGAGGAAGGCAAGCCTGGTTTGGTGAACAGTCAGTAGTTCTGCCATTCTGCATAATGATCTGTTAACTTGGAGTAAGAAAGACACCTCCCTCCCCTCACAGAATTAACAAGGTCAGGGAGACAGGCAGAAAGGCAGACATTGACTCACAGGATGAGAAGGGCTAGGAGAAGGGTAAAAAGGCAATTGTGTGAGCCCAGAGGAGGGGACGCTAATGCACGCAGGGAGTACATGAGACTTCCAGGATAAAGTGACAACGACCCTGTTCTTTGAGGGTTAAGTGAGGGTCAGCCAGGTGAAGAATCAGGGAGAGCAGCTGGGCAGAAGCAGCAATGGGCAAGCACAGTGGGCACAGGGGCTGTGTGTCTCCTTCACACCTTAGTTTCAAGGTGCTCAGCATATAGGTAACTGAATTTAATGTAAGGATTGGAAGCAACAGGAGGTTAAGCTTTCTGCCAGAATGAAAAATTGTCCTCTGTGGCAGGAGAATGGCATCAGGCAGTGGTTCTCAAGCTTTAGTGAGCCTCCGCCTCATCTGGAGGGCTTGCAAAAAACATTGCTGAGGGGGCTCAGGGTCCAAGGTGGAGAGGCCGCCCCTGGTGTAGAGACAGTGGGGTACTTAGAGTCCTGGAAGGGTGAATGAGATGGGCCTCACAGGGGAAGTGAGAGGAGGTTTGAGTTAACTGGGGGCAGGAAAAGCTATAACCACGTTTTATTTCTAATAATTATTATTCCAGGAGGAGGAGGACCATAAAATACATAAGATGCTGGTTTGTGCTTTGATCTCCTGGCCCTTTTTTCTCCCTAGGCCACTTGCCTCGGGGGAAGGTGAGGTCCCTGGAGCAGAAAGGAGAAATCCCCTGTTCTCCCACCCCAGATAATTGATGTGGACAGAGTCAGAAGGGAAGCATTCCCCTAGACTGGTCACCCTGCCCCCAGTAATGCCCCAGGAAGGTGACAGGCATGGTGCCACTAGGAAAACTGGCTCCAGGCACCAGGGTCCCACCTCAGACAGACACACCATGGTCAAGAAAGGCACGGGAGCTACCTAGCTTCCAGCCCCAAGTGACTGCAGGTAAAGACATCAGGTGACCAGGAGGGACCGAGAACAGCCCATCCTCCTTTTCCAGACCCCATGTAAACCTGACCACAGCAAAGAGGACCCCTTCCCTCCATCTCAATAGTAGCTGGGACTAAACTCCCTTCCAGCCTGGGAGCATAGGGCTTGGAGATAGGATTAACATGATTCTTTCTAATAAATATCATATTTGTTGAGTGCCTGAGGTTGTAGACCAAGGTGTGTATGAGTGCTAGTGGGCTAAACATTCACTGAGTTCCTTCTAAGGAATGAGGCTGAGCACACCACGTTTATCCTCACCGCACTCCTGGGACTAACATCTACTAACCCATCTAACAGGCAATGCCCCTGGGACTCTGACAAGCTAAGTAACTTGCTGGGATCTGAGGGCTGGTGAGCGGTGGAACTGCAGCTTGAGCCAGCTCTAACCCCAGAGCCCTGCTCTTCCTCACCATGCTGAGGCTGGCTCCCCCGGGGCAGACATGAAAGACCCAGGCCCCACAAAGGGACTGAGACTCAAGGACCCCCAGGTCCTGCCCACCTGGTACTTCTCTCTTGCCAGGGCAGCTGCCTGGCAAACCCTGCCCCTCCCAGCCCTTTGAAAGCTGTCTACCCCTTGCAGACTTGATCCTGGGGGCCTCTCAGACCTGGGCTTTTTGCTGATGTTGGCATCCAGCCCCAGGCTTTAAATCCACAAGGAAGGGGTGGGGAGTGGAGATACCTGCTTTGGCACTCTGGGCAAAAAGATTTGCTAAGATCCCAGAGAAGACCTGTCCCCAAAAGACGGCCGTGTTTGGTGAGACGAATTAGGTCATCTGTTAAGCTTTGTAACTCGTTGCTAAAATCCATCTTCTGGAATTAGCACAATGCTATTGAAGGGAACCAAGTGGGTTGGTGCTATCAAAGGGAACCAAGTGGGTTGGCTGCAGGCTTGAGACTAGAGCCATGAGTTCTTCTAGTGAGTAACTGTAAATGGGGTGGGGCCGGGGGAGTGGAGATTAAGAGTCCTGGAGGGAGCAGTTTGCAGAAGCCAGCTCTGGCTAACTCTAGCAAAGGGGAAATTCACCAGAAATCAGGGATGGGATGGGAGTGAGACTTGTGGACGGGACAGGCGACTGGGCTATCACGGGGTCAGGAGCTGGGGTGGCAAGCGGGTGGTGCTCTGTGCTGGGAAGGTTGAATCTCGTCTGGCTCTGCAATCCCGGCATGGCTCACTTGCTGAAAGCCCCAAGTCTTGGGTTTTCAGCTCCAAGCAGTCTTCAGAGACCACGGTATCTGTGCTTAGGCTACATGACCACCTCTGACTACACTGGGATGGTGAGGGCCTGTCCACTCTGGCATCTGGACCAGCCCTCCCAAGGCTTCACCTAGTGGCGGCAAGGAGACTCCGAAGGAACTTGGGTGCCTTCCAGAGGGGAGAGTAGATGACAAACAGCCAGGCTCTGTCAAATGTTCACTGCTCCAGATGGTCCATGAGTATATTTCTGCAGGACTGAGTGAAACATCATTGGCCTTGCCCTTTCCAAGTGCCAGACAAGGGGCCAGGACGGGGTGCCTTTTCAACAACATTGCACTGAGCCAATGCCCCCCCGACCCCACACTCAGGAGCAATTCCTACTTGTGGGGAAGGACCTAAGTGTGCAGTGCTGAGGATTAGCCTGAAGAAGATGTGAATGGCCACCCTGGATCTGAGGAAAAGGAGGAGGAGGAGAGTGCTCTGTTTTCTGGTGCAGAAGGATGCGAAGGGTACCACAGCTGCTCTGAGGCCTGGGTCTAGTCCCCATCCTGGAGCACCTGTCTGCTTTGGGCTGGGAGCCCCATATTTCTCAAGATCAGGGTCAGGAGACTCGGGCGCCAGCTGCACCATTCAGAGGCCTGGCAAACTCCCTGCTCTCCCACAGAGGTCTACACTCCTTCCCTCCCACTGGGCTCCTTGGGACCTCCCCCCAACTCCCCAAACACAGGATGGGCATCCTGCAGGCAATAGGAGGCCTGGATAGGGATGGCTTTGAGGTCTTGGGTTTTCAGCTCCAACCAGTCTTCAGAGACCATGGTAGTAGCAAAGCTAGCATTGTGTCCTGTGGGAATCAGAGTCATGGGGTTGATTGTCCCCAGACGCACCACACACGGATGCAGATGTTGCCTGGGCAAGCTGGTGTCTGCATGTAGAAAGGAAGCTTCCGAGGAAGAGCTGGGGAGGCGAGTCCGGGAGCCATCTTCCTGTTTGTGCCCATTTTCCATGCACTCTCAACAGACACCAAGGACCTCACAGTGTCTAGTCAGTGCTGTTCCAGACCACCCATCTCTCCAAGCCAGAGTCAGGGAGAGCTGGATGGAAGCATAGCCATGCCACTCAGGGACTGAGTGGGTTTTGACAAGTCACAGAGGTGCTCTGTGCCTCAGTGGGGTGGGAATATTGCAAGCACCTTGGGTTGTGGTGAGGATTCAGTGAGAACCCAGATCCTGGCTCATGGTAAGTATCTGGTCTAGATAAGCTCCCCTCTCCCTGCATGCTCTCTAATCATTAATCGTTATGATTAATAACAGCAACCCAATCTCATCACAATGCCATGTGATGAGTGCTCTGATAGAGGTGTCCCTGACTGAGAGCCCAGAGCAGCCGGTAGGACTTGTTTTCCCCAGAAAGTGGTTGGGGATAGTTTCACTCAAGCTGAGGCTTGACACAAAAGCAAACATTATCCAGATGGGCAGAGAGGAGAGGGGCCTTCCCAGAGTCAGGGCTGGAGTATGCAAGACACAGAGGCTGGAGAGCTCTTCAGTACAGGAGGCTCAGGGAGCAGATGATGCGGGTAGAAAGTTGAACAGGACCAGGTCACGAAGGGCCTTGGATGCTGGACAAAGAGGCTTGAACTTTAGTCACTGACCATGTTCAACTGACAGGAGGGATGGCTAAAACCCAAACTGGGCCTTTTCAGAGATATTTGCAAGGTACCTGAAGCGAATTTGCACCAAAGCAGCAGCTGCATTGCTATACTTTCATCTTCAGCTTCATGATTTCCCTTGGCCAACAGCACAGTAAGTAACCTCCGAGTTCAAAGTATTCAGCAAACAATGGAAAGGTAGAGCAGCCAGAAATGTACACATGATTTTCATGACAGATATGGTAATGCCATGTTAGCTAGGGGAGCCTCCTTCTCTACTGCCCGGATGGACCTATGTTGCAACACAAATTGGAATAGGATGGAATCTGTGCCCTGTTGCCAGGGTCACCCCTAACGGAATGGAGAGATCAGTAATCATCCCAGTTGGTGTCATACTGAATTGTTTATAACCCAAATCATAACTGATGTCAAGTAAAAGCTCCATGTACCCATTAAAATATGGCATTATAAAGAAGTAAAGTATATTTGAATCCTTAAAAAGAAAACCAAAACTATGTGTTAGAAAGATCACTCAGGGTAGAGTGACTGAGGGGCTTACAAAGGACTGTAATGTCTGATGCTCATCTCCACCAATGTCTATTCTATGCCCACCCCCACTCTGGCAGTGTTGACAGAAAAGACCACACTGCCACAGGAGTAACAGGGACCCCTGTGGGAGGCAGCGCAGAAGCCAGTGCATTTACAAGTGAATGTGCCAAGTTCTCCAGGATCAAGCCAGGGAGTCCTGATCACTAACAACATCTCTGCCTTGGGGCCTGTTTAAGTGGCTTCCAGACTCAACTCAGACCCTAGCTCTCAAGGGCAACCAGGTTAGGTTTCTTTTCTTCTCTGAATCTCAGTTTCCCCGGGTGTAAGATGAGAGGGCTGGCCCAGTGACCTCTGAGGTGTCTGCTTGACCTAGTAGAATGGCACCAGCGGGCATTCTATAGCCAAGTTTGCCCAGAGGGAGCCAGTTCCTGCCTTTCTTATGGCTACACAAGGTCATTGAAGTCGCCCTCAGGCATGGAGCTTGTAGCTGCCTGGCCTTATCCAGCCTGCCCTTGGAGCAGATAGGAGACTGCTGCCTGCTGTTCTGAAGGAAAGCCTGACCTTGAAAGGGAGCCAGTGTGCACAGATTACTCCGCAGAGGAGACTGATACCGTGCGTCTGACATGCCCAGAGCATCCCTGATCACATTAGCCGCCGCCTGAGTGGGGAGGATGCTGATACCGGTCTGTCTCGGCACCTGGTACCAGCCAGCCTGAGTCTTGGCCTGACCTCGCGCAGCCCCTGCTGAGGTTGTCTGCAGAGCGCCAGATGATGGGTAATGACAGAAATGAAATTAGATGAGAAGTTTGTGAGTGATCCCCACCCCTGAGGTGGGAGTGGCTCTTACACTTCCTGGCCTTGCAGTGGGGTTTTCCTGTCTTAGCCTCACTTCTTTCAACTTAGCAAAGGACCAGGTGTGGGAAACTCCTGCAGGCTCCCTGGAAAGAGGCCCGTTGAGCAGGATCATTTCTTTGGTCAAAATCGTGTCCTAGAGCAGCGCTCTTCTATAGAAATGTAATGCAAGCCATGTTTGCGGTTGTAAATTTTCTAGTGAGTACACATGTAAAAACATCTACATAAATATATACACCTACTACATACTCACAAAGACTAAAAATTTAAATTTTTTTAAAACTAAAAGGAAAGAAAACTAGTGAAATTATTCTTAATAATGTATTTTATTTAAACTACTGGCTCCAAATACTATCATTTCAATATGTAATCAAAATAAACATTAGTGAAATATTCCACATTCTTTTTTGCTTCCAAGTCTAAATTGGTATTTACACTTAAAGCACATTTCCATGCAGACACTAAATTTTCACTGAAAGTACTTGATCTATATTTATTTATTTTAATTTTTTAAATGGACACGTAATAATTGTACATATTCATGGGGTACATAGTGATGTTTTGATAGATATATTGTACAGTGATCAGATTAGGGTGATTAGCATATCCACCATCTCAAGCATTTACCATTTCTTTGTGTTGGGAGCATTCACTGTCCTCCTTCTAGCTATTTGAAATGATGTAATATATTAATTAACTATAGCCATCTTTGATCGTCATTTAGATTTCATAAAATGTATGATTGAAAAGTAGTAGAGTCACATACCCAAGTTATTCCAAACATACTTAAAGGTTTTTCAGCAATGGAACTGAATGTCAGTTTTTAAACTAATGTAAATTAAATTAAATTGACAATTCCGTTGCTCAGACACACCTGCTTCATTCAAGTGCTCAGGACCCACATGTGTGGTGGCAGCATATTGGACAGCACGGGCCTAGAGGAGAATACTAGCATAGAACAGGCGCTCTACAGGCAAAAATGAAAGAAGAGAAGGGAGAAAGAGAAAGAAGGAAGGATGAACAAAGAAAGAACAGCAGGGATGGGGAGGGTGTGGGAGCCTCGGTCTTGGAGTAAGACAGAGCCAGATTCACATTTGAGCTCTGCCACTCCCTCATTAAAAGATCCTGAACCAATAACTTAAATCCCATGAGCTTCATTTTCATCATCTGATCATAGAAGGGGAACTGCCTACTTGGCAAGACGGCTGTGACCATCATGTGAAGTACAATACGCAGAATTGCAGACGGTTTCTCCCCTGGCGCCACACAGTCCTTTCTCTTTCTTTTTTTTTTTTTTAGACAGAGTCTCGGTCTGTTGCCCAGGCTGGAGTGCAGTGGCACGATCTTGGCTCACTGCAACCTCCACCTCCCTGGTTCAAGCAATTCCCCTGCCTAAGCCTCCCAAGTAGCTGGGATTACAGGTGCACACCACCACATCTGGCTAATTTCTTTGTATTTGTAGTAGAGATGGGTTTTCACCATGTTGGCCAGACTGGTCTCAAACTCCTGACCTCAGGCAATCAGCCCACCGCGGCCTCCCAAAAGTGCTGGGATTACCGGCGTGAGCCACTGCGCCCAGCCTCTCTCTTTTTTTTTTTCCCCCAGTTCTTCTTTTATCTGTCATAGACAAACACGCTTCCAATGATATTTTAATATTTTAGTTGTGTTGCTTTAAAACAAACAAAAAACTTAATAATTATCACTTTACAGCTGTGCTTCTCAAATTTCCTGGCATGTCAGAATCCCCCAGGCTGCTGGCCCTTCCCTGGCTCCAGAGGCCTGTGGTGGGTCAAAGAATCTACATTTCTAATGAACTCTGGACAATACTGGTGCTGCTGGTCTGAGAGCTACTTACTGACAGGTCAAGAGACAGCAGAAAAAAATGAAAAAACTTTATATTTAATCCCTTTAATGGCACTTTTTTTCCTTTTATAATACAGGGCATTTTAATTTTTGCCTTGAGTCCCCAAAAATTCTCTAACTGGTCCTGAGCAGAGTGGGTGAGCCACCCCAGAGACGGGGGCCCTGAGGCTGCACTCAGGGTGGTGTGAGTCTGGGATGCAGAGAGATGCCCCTGGACTGTGTTTGATTCTGGGCCCTGTGCTCAGGAGGGCTGTCCCCAAGGCAGTGAAGAGCCTGGAGGCCACCCTGCTTCCCTGCAGCTCTGAGCTCCTCCACTGTGACGGAAGGAGGACTCTGCAGGGCTGAATGGCCACACAAATGGATGGGAAGGGCTGCACATCCCTATGTGGGCCTAGGGATAGCCCCTGCACCAGGTTTTTTAGTTGATATTTAGCTGGTGTGTCCCCTTGGGCACATGGATACTTGAGGAGTGAGAACAGACGCTCACAGACACCCAGGGGCACCCAAGTGGCTCCACACATGCCCACCAGCAGCCAGGTGCCTCTACCACCAGTCACTGGGATCGGGGTGCTCTGCTGAGGGTGTACTGAAAATGGGCACCAATAGGGAGATGACTCCTGGGCTCAGCCTCCCCAGCTCTCCTCTGGAGCCTTCCTTTCTACATGCAGACACCATCCTGGGCAAGGAAGGCCAGCCAGGCAGCTCCTCTTCCCACAGCCTGCTACCCCTAGCCTGCAGTGGACCGGCCACCCCCAAGGGTGTTCAGCCTCCACTCTGCCAGGCACTAGGCACCTGGATTGGGGGTGGGCGACAGACCCATCCCCACAAAGGCACCCACCCTCTGGCACTGGCACTGCCAACCCTAAGCGTACTCCACCCCAAAACTCTCTGGGGTGCCTGCCCCCAACCCCAGGCCTCCTCATGCCTGTGCTCGGGCCTCCGCCGGGCATAAGGGGAAGACAACAACAGCCGCTGGGCAGGGCCAGAGAGACGGGGCAGTGGCTTGGGAACCAGGAGGCTGGAGGGAGCCAAGAAAACCCACTCACAGGAGGCGGAGGCAGCAGGAGACAGGACTGCAGAAGGGCCTCAGCCCTCAGCATACGCTCCACTGGCCCATTCGACGTCACTTAAAAAACACGGATTTAAAGATAGAATGTTAAAGAATTTCAAGACAGCAACCACAGAGCATTCAATTCTAAATGCAGGGCCCTTCAAGAGGCAGGGTTGTCACTGAACACACGCCCTAGTTGAAGGCCATGAAACTGGCCCTGACCATGAGCTTCTGAATTTAAATGCAGGACGTGGCCCTCTGTTCCGTCCTGCTGGGCTCCATCCTGCGGGTACAACCTTCGAACATTCCTTGCTGGTCTCTTCCTGCAGATGCACTGGCCCTCAGAGCTCAAGTCCTGAGTTCGGTGGACATCTTATCATGGTCCTCATCTCATTCATAAACTTGACATCCAGAGAGGGAAAGTGGCTTCTCCAAAGGCCGGGCATGCACAGCTCCCACCACATTCTTGTGCCGTGCTCTTCCCTCCAGCACCCGGCCCCTGCCCTACAGCCTTCTGTCCAACCTGCTGATAGCAAGGCTCCAGCACACACTGCACAGGTGGCTCTTCCAGGTCCAATACAGCAAAGGAGCCTTTAACCGAACTTCCCCCATGAAGTGCAACAGGGAATGTCACCCTTGGAGGGTGGCCTGCACCTTCATCCTTGCAGATCAAGGCCGGGGTCTCAATTAGGTGATTAAACTGCAGCCACATCTCTTGAATGATGCCAACCGGAAGGCGCCTTTAGTGTCTCACCAATAGGACAGCCCGCCTGGACCAGCCTGGCTTCCTGGGTGCATAACATGGTCTATACACCAGTGCACTGGCCCAGCCTCTTTTCTTCAGTGTGACACTCTGCCTGCCTGCCTGACCCCACAGGCTGTTCTACACAGGGGGACACTTCCATGACCTTTAGGGGTGCATCCTGCCCTGCAGTGGGCTAGCTGCATGGTTCTAGACTCGGCTAGCTGCATGGTTCTAGATTCGGCTAGCTGCATGGTTCTAGACTCCAGGTTGACTCTCAGCAGGGCCACACTCTTAGCAGGAGGCTCACAGAAGATCAGGCTGGTGCTGGGCACCACGGTTCTGTGACACTGAGACACAGAAGGATGTGCACAGAAATCCCTCAGATGGTGATAGCTCACCGGACAGGAAGGGGTGATGCGCAGGAGGAAGTATGCTTGGTGCCAGCACAGAACAAAGATGTAGATAAAATTCTTTACGAGTGATCTCAGCTAGACTAAATCCCTAGATAAATTAGGATGTGGGGAGGAATGTGGCAGGGGATTAGTAGGTGGGGGTTGAATGACCCAGGTCACCTCTGAGAAACCAAGCCCAACTACAGAGGCTCCTCCAACCATCAGCTCAGGAACCCTCTAAGACACAGGCTGCTCCTCAGAGTAGGTCCTTCCTATGCAGCTTGTGGTCCATGGGCCAGCTGCATCAGCATCACCTGGGAGCTTGTTGGAAATACAGACCCTAGGGCCTCACCCACGCCACCTCAAACGGAATCTGTTCTTGCAGTATGTGCTGGGTGCTCTGTGTGCATCTTAAAATTGGAGAAGCAGCACTTTCAAGCAAAACAACATCAAGCCTACCCAACTCTGGACTAGGAGCTCCTGAGATGTGATCCCCTCCCTCAAGAACTCCTAGTTCAGGGTGGGGTAGCCTTGATGTTGTGCTCCAAAGTGCTGCTTTTAAGGTGCATGGTTCTTTAAAGGTGCTTGATAAATTAAACCAATGAAGGAGCAATCATCCGAAAGCAGAAAGAATGCTGAAAGTCATGGTTGGGAGAGGCAACAATAACAAGAAATGGGGTCTAGTTCTCAGGCTGAAAGCTGAGCTGCAAACCAGGGCTGACTACCCATGGGCTGATTCTGGCTCATAGACATACTTTGTTTGGCTCATGCAATATTTTTCAATGCACAGGATTTTACCCACTAAAAATATATAGATTTCTATAAGGTAAATTTGGGCCTACTTTCACCATATAAAGAATTGACAGGAGCTGACTGGGCGCGGTGGCTCACGCCTGTAATCCCAGGACTTTGGGAGGCCAAGGCGGGCAGATCACCTAGGTCAGGAGTTCGAGACCAGCCTGAACAACATGGAGAAACCCCATCTCTACTAAAAATACAAAATTAGCCAGGCACAGTGGTGCATGCCTGTAATCCCAGCTACTTGAGAGGCTGAGGCAGGAGAATCGCTTGAACCCGGGAGGCAGAGGTTGCAGTGAGCCGAGATTGTGCCATTGCACTCCAACCTGAGCAACAAGAGCAAAAGCTGCTTTTTCAGTTTATCTTACCTACCTGATCTCTATGGGGTTAGAGTCTGTGTGTACTAGTGCACATAATAAACTCAAATGCAAAGAAGGCTAGAAAATGATGTTTATTATGTATTGGCTGACTTATTTGACACCCTTTATTATTTGTACTGTGGGGTCATGGTTAAGGGCGAGGTGCTCAGTCATACTGTCTGATTTTCAATCACGGCTCAGCCTCTTCCCAGATCTGAGGCCCAGGGCAAATCACAGAACCCTGTAAACTTCAGGCTCCTCATCTGAAAAATGGCTGTGACAAAAGTAGCTCCATATAGGATGTTAAACGTGTTGCTTGGCACATTGTTAGTTATTGGTAAGGGCTCTAAATTAATTTAAATAAAACATTTTATTATAAGTCAATGTATTTAAATTATTTTACAGCTCTTTACCAATAGCTGATTAGTACAGCATTACAATTGCAGTACCAGAGCAAAACAACACGAAGGAATACAAGTATTTATTCCCTGCATTGCTAAAACACCAACACTGATTATCAATATTTTCTATGAAAAGGTGTTCAGAATACCTAACATTTTAAAATCCAGCTAAAATATTAGACATTTCAAATAAAAAGTAAATATTAGAAGCATTAAGTGAAAACAAAAATCTATGAAATATAAATGTTAAAAATGTTACCCTTCTCATACTAATTGTTAGCAGATGACATGAATAAAATGCTATTCAAAAGTAATGAACTAAACCCTATAGGGTAAAGGAACTACTGATAATATTTGGAATGAAAATCTACTATTTGATGTTATATGAATCATGAGCACATTTTTGTGCCCATTTTTTCCAGCCACTGAAACCTTTTCTTTTACTCTAGGCTGGTCAAGGCAATGGTGAGATGTTCCAAGCTAAATTTCAAACTAATTTCCAGTATTATCCTTTGAGTTTTTCATCTTCAAGTAATTCCATTTCTTCTTCCACACTTTAGAAGATATCTTTTATTTTAAACTCCCTTCTTTTTTTGTTGGCAGGAACTACATTTTTTTATTTGATCATGAGCTTTAGTTTCATTTCAGAGAAAGCGTTCCTGGTTTGTGGTCATCCTCTCCAGTGTTCATGTGGGTAGGTGGAGATGCCAGTGGGTCACCTGGGGCAAATTCCAGGCTAGAAAGTCTCTGAAGCAGAATAAAAATTTCTATCGTGATGGAGGCAGCGTAGTTCCCCTCCTCCTGGGTTGTAGAAGAATAGAAAACTGCTTTCTAAACAAGCTTTCCTTTACTGGATCCAAACGCCTACTGTAGTGTATTCCCAGGTGTAAATAGTTCTAATTTTTTAAAAAAACATATCACAAAAATACTAATAGTTCAGCATTTCTCAAAAGCACATTATTCTGGAATACCAGAATCCCAAAAACTGGAATTACAATTACTGAAAAACACCAGGTCTGGAGAGTCTTTTGCAAGTCAGTTGCCTTTGTGGGTTCCAAGAACATAGTGTTGACTTGAGACTGAGGGGACAGAGTTTGGAAGGCCAAGGCTGGGAAAGAAGGGAAGTTGTTGCCTCGAGTTGAATAGTGTCCTCCAGAATTCATGCCTGCTGGTAACCTCAGAATGTGATCTTATTTGGAAATAGGGTATTTGTGGATGAAATGAACTAAGAGGAGGTAATCCTGAATTAGGGTGGCCCCAAATCCGATGGTTGGTGTCCTTATAAGCAGAGGAGAGGACAGACAGGATGCACAAAGACACAGAAGGAAGAAGGTCATGTGAAGACAGAAGCAGAAGTTGGGGGATGTGTTTACAAGCCAAGGGTTGCTAGGGAACCTGGAAGTCACCAGCAGCTGGAAGAGGCAAGGAAGGATTACTCCCTCGAGCCTTTAGAGCTCCACCGCGATCCTGGACTTCTGGCCCCCAGAACTCTAACCAAAGAAATTTCTGTTGTTTTAAGCCACCCAGTTTGTGGGAATTCGTTATGGCATCCCTATGGAAAACTCGTACCATTGTGGCATTGGGAGTGACACTGTCAGGGCCACTGGCCCTCTGCAGCAGGGCCCATGCTCACTAACCTTGGAATCCAGTCCACACTCTCAGGGGCCAGAAGACCAAGCTCCTGTTCCTGCTGTCCACTCCTGGCAGGTCCCCCATCTTCCTGCACCTTCTCTCTGCCTAGCACCTCCATCCATGCAGCATGCTGCTCCAGCCATGCTGTATCATTTGCTTGGCCCAAGGCACAGCCCCTGGGACTTCCCGTGCTGCTCCCAGAGGCCTATGGTCAGGTGGGAAGAACAGAGCTGCAGGCATCCAAGAGACCCAGAAGAGGACCTGCTGCTTCCCCACCCCCCCATGTGTGCCACCTTGGAAAGTCACCTCATCTCCCTGAGTCTCACTGGATGGTGACAGTAATGACCTTTGCAGGCCCTTGGCAGAGATTTTGGAATACAGCAGTGCCTGGTACACAGCAGATGCTCAGTAAACATGAGAACCTCCCGTCAAGTCAGCACAGGAAAGACTGAGAATTCCAGCATCCTGGAGAACCAGGCCTCCTCTGATGGACTTGGGGGCAGAGCTGGAGCATGTGGGGATAGGAGCAACACATCCCTAGCGAGGCTGGATAGGGATGTGAGCCACCTGTCCTCATCACATGTACACAGCCAGAGGATGAGGAGAGGGCTCTAGGTAGGGGCTCTGGTCCACAATCTTCCATGTCTGGCACAGAGCAGGGCTCCACGAATACTGGTCGCAGGAATAATGCTGGAGAAGCAGAGGACCCTCTGGCTGACGCAACAGAGCAGAGTTGCAAGACCAGTCACCCCGCAAAGGCTGCCCTGAAGGAATGTGAAAACCAGAAGGATTTCTTTCCTTTCATTTTTTAAAAATTAAGAGAAGCTAACCTTCTTTGTCCTGTGAAGGGTCACTTAAGTGGCCCTCTTAGATATGCAAATGCAAGGCTAGAAAGCAGCTGGCCTCCTGGGATTCCTGTATCAGCGAAATCTTTGCAGTCCTTGGTGATGGGTTTTGTTTTTTATTGAGTGGCCTGGCAAGGATGGTGCCCTTCTTTGGCCTGTAGAAGAGGGGTGATTGGTTGAGAGAGCTGGGGGAGGAAAAGAAATTTGTGGACTAATTTGCACAAAGAGCCCAGGTTTTCTGAAAGGAATGAGACAAATACACCAACACAGTGTTTTCACACTTTTTTTTGATAAGAAATAGACATTACATTGCCCCCTGGGAGCCCAGGGCAACGGAAGCTGAGGCTTCAGCAAACACTGCTATTCCTATATTCTGCATCTTCTGGAATGTTCTGTCCTATGTGAGTCTACCTCTTTCGTAAAAATTCCAGACAAAGCCCACAGAATTGATTTCATGACCCCTCTAATGAATTGGTGTCCGCAGTCTGAAAAATGTTTTTTGAGATTTGGGTTACAGGAGGTCTGTTGGGTGGATTGAGGCCTGGCTGTAGGAAGTGGGGAAACAGAGGCACTGGAGGTTGAGTGAGTCAACCTGGTACTGAGTAACTAGCAGGTGGGGGGACAGTGGTCTTCTGGAGCTATGCAACAGTAGAGCTGGGTCTGACCTGGCCATCTGAGGCCAACTCACCCTGGAAAATAGTGGCGAGGGCACAAGAGCTTGCAAACTTTGTCCTCTAGCATGAAGGTTCCCTACCTGACCCTGCAGAGACTTGGCAGCCCTTTCCTTCCCCTGGGGACAGCTCCACAGGCTCAATCCCCTATTTCTATACAGCTGTCATCTCACTGGCAACACCAAGGCCAGCTTAGAAGATACCAGCTCTGTGCCCACCACCCTGGGGCAGCCCAGTGCCCTCGTCTGGCAGAGACCTCACCACCAGATTGAGCAGAGTGCGGAGGTGTTCTCAGAAGGCAGAACACCCTCAAAGAGTTGCAGTTTCTGCAGCAAAACCCCGAGGAACAAGGGACCTTCCCCACCCCAACATCTATCTACGCTTTGGACGGGACCCAGGCCAGCCTCTGCCGGGCCCCATCCTGTGCCTTTCTCCTTCCACAGCTAGGTGGCAGCAGCAAGCGCCCATGCCCCCCTTTCCTCAGGGCAGAAACTCTGCCAATTCCCTCCCCTCCACCTATGAGCACCCCTGGCCACAGCTTGCTTCACTGAGAAAAGGAAGGGTGTCGGGCACTTGCAATGTGCCATTCTCTTTTTTTCATGTCACAGCCAATACTGACAACCCTCAGCACCTTCCACCCCTTTCGTTGTCCACATGAAGTGAGAGTCTTTCAAGATGGTAGAAGTTGGAATTCAATTCAGACAGCTTTGGAGTCAGTTTCAGTCAAGGCAGTGTGGTGGCAAAGCACTAGCTTGGGTGCCAAAAGTCCTGACTGTCCCTTACAGCACCTCACCCCTCTGGATCCGTGTGGCAGCCAAAGCCTCTGCTCCTCTTGTAGCCGCGAAGATTGACTCTACTTCCCATCCTCCCTGCAGTAAGACAGGGTCACATGACTAAACCCTGGTCAAGGAAACATGGGTAGGAGTGGCAAGTGACCTCAGAGGCTTCTGTAGCTGCTGTCAGCACCAGCTCCTAAAATCCCCTGATAAATTCCCTGCCCCCTCTCCCTGCATCTCACAGCAGAGGATTCAGAGGAGGACACTGAGGTTCTAGAAGGAGGCTGGGTCCCTGAGTGACCACATGGAGCAGCCCACTCCCTCCTCCCTTTTCATGCTGACCTGCAGGAGCCAGTGACCTAAGCAAGAAGAGTCTTTAAGGGATTAAGCTGCTGAGATTTGGGAATTGTTAGAGCAGCAAGCATGAATTACCTGATTGATGTGCCTAGTTTCCTTATCTGTAAAAGGAGGTTATCAACATCAGTCTCAGGGTTGTTTTGTCAATGACTTATGATGCAGTGAAAACACAAACCCAGGATCTGACACATTCCAGGTAACTGAGGTCCCTCCTAACAGCACCAGCAGCAGCCGCAGCAGCAACAGTGCAAGGAGCACTAGTTAACTCCGAGTGTGCACAGTACTATGCCCCCAGCTGAGTGGACCAGACACCAGATGGGCCTAGTTCATATACAGGGTCTCATGTTCTATAGCATAGGGGTTCTGGGAGCCTTAAAAGGTGTGCAGGACTGACTGCAAATGCTTTGTAAAATGAATTTTTCCTATAACTGCAGACCATTAAGGTGATATCTGTAAATAGAATGCTAAGCTGAGGGGTCACACATAGTAAAAGCGAGAAGTAAGAAAGTAAGGATCACCCTGGAGGCGGACACCTCAGTTCGAATTCTGACTTTTCCACTTACTAGTTGGAACCCACATAAATCACTTAACCACTTCAAGCCTCAGTTTCCCCTTCTGTAAAATGGAGATTGTCATAGGGTTCTTGCACGGATAAATGAGTTAATTTATGCAGAATGTTCAGAACAGTGCTTGGCATACAGTAAGTGGCATGTATGCCACTAAATGACTCTTGCTCAGGCAACTGAGACTGCCTCCCACCCTGAGTGCATGGTAGGGTCTGATGTCATCACAGCCGCTGGGAAGTACCTGTCCCCTTTGGGAGCTGCTGCTGTGTCTGTCCACATGGCAAGGAGAGAGAGCCCTCTTGGCCCCATGGCCTCCTGCTCTTTCCCATGCTGCATTTCTCCTGGGGATGGGGGAGGAAAGAAAGTCGGAAAAAGCAGGTGGGGGCAGGGTGGGGGTGAGGCTTCAGGGAAAGGACAATGGGCTTTGTAAATCCCTCCCTGGGCAGGCTGGCCAAGTTCAATGGCTTCAGGCCACATGAACAGCAAGAAAAATGTGGCCCAGGAATTTCTCCCCAACGATTCCCCTTGTCTTTCTCTGTGGGAATTTGGAGCTGCAGACACATTCCTTCCATGAACAGCGTCCACAGTAGCTGAAGGCCCATTTGCCTGAGCTGGGGAACCTGGCTGGCCGGGCACTTCTAGAGCTCTGCCCCTATTGCCCCCTCCCACCCCCTGTCAAGGAGTGGGCACTGCCAGTGTGCCAGAGAATGCACTCTCGCTGGCAGACCGCACAGCTTGCTCTGTCAGGGACTGACCTCTCCTGGGCACGGCCGGCTCCTCTCCTGAGCCAAACTGCCCAGACAGCTTTCACAGCTGCTTTTCCACAATCTGTCACCCAGAAGTGGAGACTAGACATCTTGGAGAGAATTCCCATCCATTCACTTTTTTTTCTAAGCTGAGTACTTCTCGACTTAAGAGGAAATTACTTCCCAGATGCTCTAAAATTCTTTTAAAATACTGTAAAGTACAGTCCACAGGCCAAACCTGGATTGCCACCTGCTATTGTACACAAAGTTTTATTGGAACACAGCCACACCCATTCATTTACATATTGTCAGTGGTTGATTTCACGCCACAATGGCAGAGTTGAGTAGTTGAGTTCTCTGTTGCTACAGAGACTGTATGGTCCTCAAAGCTTAAATATGTTTACTATCTTCCCCTTAGAGAAAGTTTACTGACTTCTGGTTTACTCCTTTGTTATTCCACAAAGGATTTGAAATGGCCTCTATTGAGAAGACTTAGAATAAAACAGTGATTACACAATAGTTCAAAATAATTGAGAGCCTGAGAAAATGCAAATAAAAATAGCAACACAGGCCGGGCGTGGTGGCTCAAACCTGTAATCCCAGCACTTTGGGAGGCCGAGATGGGTGGATCACGAGGTCAGCAGATCGAGACCATCCTGGCTAACTCGGTGAAACCCCATCTCTACTAAAAAATACAAAAAAACTAGCCGGGCAAGGTGGTGGGCACCTGTAGTCCCAGCTACTCAGGAGGCTGAGGCAGGAGAATGAAACCCGGGAGGCGGAGCTTGCAGTGAGCCGAGATCCGGCCACTGCACTCCAGCCTAGGCGACAGAGTGAGACTCCGTCTCAAAAAAAAAAAAAAAAAAGCAACGCAAAACCATGAACCACAACAAAAATATGAAGACTGTTAGGACCCACATATTTGCCAAAGCCGGGCTTTAAATTTTTCTTGAGCTTCCTGGAAGCCAAAGGAAAAAGAGAAATGAGACAAGTCTCATTAAAAGAAAGAAACAAGAATACAAGTCCTTATGGGATCTAGAGCTTTTTCTAGCACAAAGATGTATGGGACTTGCTTCAAACAGAAAAAGAATAATACCCACCTTCCCCATAATCATATACTTAGTTAAAAACAAAACAAAACAAAACAAACAAACACACACAAAAAAACAGAGCAATGAGTCTGCAAAATGAATAGCAACTGCAATGCTGTTGATGAGGGTCAGTACAGGGACAGGGGTTCTTGTTAATATGTCTGACCAGAGATTGAGCTAGATATCTAAAGGCAAAGCAGTTGACTTCCATGCACTGTGCTAAAAGTGCATAAAATATTTTGAGAGGTAGGGTGTAAGAAGCCTCATTTCTGCTTATCATTTCTGTAGATCTATTTGTTTCAGAGCAAAAACTGGAGTTAACTAAGGACAGCCCCAACTTGTCACTAACTCACCTTACAGTGCCTGGCACAAAGTAGGCCCTTAAGAAATTGCTTGTGAAAAATGAGGAGGTTGTGTTAAAAGAGAACCTTCCAATTCCAATGTCCGTGGGTCTGTGGTATGTGGACATACAGTGTGTGTGCACGCTGAATTTCCGCCAAACTCTTAATACAGATCAGAAATATGATGGGAGAAGGGGATGGGGGCAGGGAGGCAGGCCCAGATGAGACCCTTACCTCCAAGAGGCAGGAGGCAGTGAGTGGTTGTTAAGAAGGTGACCAGTGGCATTCAGACTGCCCAGATTGTAGGACAGGCTCTACCCTCTACCTACCAGCTGTGTGATCTTGAGAGCTCGCGTAACCTGAGCGGGTGTCCACATCCTTACCTATAGATTGGATCTGATGACATATCACCCTCATGAGCTATTGTGAAAATTAAACAAAATAATGCCCATGAGTTACTAGTGCCAATCAAAGGTATGTTTTGTGAAAAGTTGTCTACAAAGTGTCTTCATCACGCCCTTCTTCAACAAGCTCCCTCTACCAGAGGCCAGGGCTGGCAGGAGATGGACATTATTCTGAAAAGCTAGGAACAATGACCTGCAGTCTCAATCCAGCACTCCACAGGACTTGTCTTTTTTAACTGGAAGTCTCAACTACAGTTATGTGTGCCTTCATCCCATAGGCCATCTTATTCACCACCGAGTCCTGTTCCTTTTCCCAAAAAAATATTTATCATAGAATTGTTAAGATCACAGGCTAGAAAGCAAGATGGGCTGGGTTCCGATCTGAGCTTAGCCACTAATTAGCTGTGTGACCTTGTGCAAATGACTTCACTTCTCTGTACTTCAGTGCCCTCCTCTTGAAAGTGGAAATAATGATGACACCGAATGCATAGGATTGCTCTGAATTCTAAGTGAATGTGCATATGTCAAGCTCTTAGCCTGGCACATTGTCAGGGCCAGATAGTGCTAGCCATGAGGATTTTGAATCACTTCCTATGTTTCAGCTATCTGTAACTGCATAACAGACTACCCCAAAGTTTAATGACTTAAAACAACACACATTTTCCTTTTTAAAAAAAATGTATTTCAATAGATTGTTGGGGAACATGTGGTGTTTGGTTATATGAATAAGTTCTTTAGTGGTGACTTCTGAGATTTTGGTGCACCCATCACCTGAGCAGTGCACACTGTACCCAGTGTGTAGTCTTTTATCCCTCCCCCTCCTCCCCCGTTTTCCCCCATTCCCCAAAGGCCATTGTATCATTCTTATGCCTTTGTATCCTCATAACTTAGCTCCCAGTTATGAGTGACAACATACGATTTTGCTTTTCCATTGTTGAGTTACTTCACTTAGAATAATGGTCTCCAGTTCCATCTAAATTGCTGCAAATGCCATTATTTCATTCCTTTTTATGGCTAAGAATTATTCCATGCTCAAGCCTGTAATCCCAGCACTTTGGGAGGCCGAGACGGATGGATCACGAGGTCAGGAGATCGAGACCATCCTGGCTAACACAGTGAAACCCCGTCTCTACTAAAAAATACAAAAAACTAGCCGGGCGCGGTGGCGAGCGCCTGTAGTCCCAGCTACTCGGGAGGCTGAGGCAGGAGAATGGCGTAAACCCAGGAGGCGGAGCTTGCAGTGAGCTGAGATCCGGCCACTGCACTCCAGCCTGGGCGACAGAGCGAGACTCCGCCTCAAAAAAAAATAATAATAATAAATAAAAAATAAATAAAAAAATAAAAAATAAATAGAAGTATTCCATGGTATTTATATACTACATTTTCTTTATTCACTCATTGATTTATGGGAATTTGGGCTGGATCTATATTTTTGCAATAGTGAATTGCGCTGCTATAAACATGTGTGTGCAAGCATCTTTTTCATATAATGACTTACTTTCCTCTGGATAGGTAGACAATAGTGGGATTGCTGAATCAAATGGTAGTTCTACTTTTAGTTCTTTAAGGAATCTCCACACTGTTTTCCATAGCGGTTGTATTAGTTTACATTCCCACCAGCAGTGTAGAAGTGTTTGCTTTTCACCACATCCACACCAACATCTATTTTTAAAAAATTTTTTTTTGTTATGGCCATTCTTGCGAGAGTAAGGCGGTATTGCATTGTGGTTTTGATTTGCATTTCCCTGATCATTAGTGATGTTGAACATTTTTCTATTTGCTTGTTGGCCATTTGTATATCTTCTTTTGAGAATTGTCTGTTTGTGTCCTTAGCCCACTTTTTGATGGGATTGTTTGTTTTGTTCTTGTTGATTTGTTTGAGTTCTTTTTAGATTCTGGATGTTAGTCTTTTGTCAGATGTAAAGATCACAAAGATTTTCTCCCACTCTGTGGGTTGTCTTTTTACTCTGCTGATTGTTTCTCTTGCTATACAGAAGCGTTTTAGTTTCATTAATTCCCATCTATTGATCTTTGTTTTTGTTGCATTTGCTTTTGGGTTTTTGGTCACAAAGTCTTTGTCTAAGCCAATGTCTAGAAGGTTTTTCCAATGTTATCTTCTAGAACTTTTACAGTTTCAGGTCTTAGATTTAAGTCTTTGATCCATCTTGAATTGATTTTTTTTTTTTTTTTTTTTTTTTTGAGAGAGTCTTGCTCTGCCTCTCAGCCTGGAGTGCAGTGGTGCGATCTTGGCTCACTGAAACCTCTGCCTCCTGGGTTCGAGCAATTCTTCTGCCTCAGCCTCCCGAGTAGCTGGGAATACAGACAACCACCACCACGCCTGGCTAATTTTTGTATATTTAGTAGAGATGGGGTTTCACCATGTTAGCAAAGCTGGTCTCGAACTTCCGACCTCAGGTAATCTGCCTGCCTTGGCCTCCCAAAGTGCTGGGATTACAGAAGTGAGCCACCAAGCCCAGCCAAGTTGATTTTTATATAAGGTGAGAGCTGAGGATCCAGTTTCATTCTTCTCTGTGTGGCTTACCAATTATCCCAGCACCATTTGTTGAATAGGGTGTTCTTTCCCTACTTTATGTTTTGTTTGTTTTGTTGAAGATCAATTGACTGTAAGTATTTGGCTTTATTTTTGGATTCTCCATTCTGTTCCATTGGTCTATATGCCTATTTTTATACCAGTACCATGCTAAAAACAAAACACATTTTCTTTATTTGCTCACTGTTCTGCAGTGTGGCCATGGCTTGGTGGGGACAGCTTCTCTCTGCTCCACATGGTATCACTTGGAGAATCCACTTCCAGGACAGCCTCATTCCCAGAGCTGGAAGTCAGTGTGGTTGCTGGCTTGGACCTCAGTTCTCCATTTGGCCTCTCCACATTGCTACATTGGGGTTCCTGCAGCACAATAGTCTCAGGACAGTTCCACTGTTTACAAGGGGGTGCTTTCACTAAAGTCAGGGAAAAGCAGAAGCTGCCAAGTTTTCTCAGGACTTAGACCTAAAATTGGTCCAGAGTCACTTCTGCTACCTTCTGTCAATTAAAGCAGCTCATAGGGCAGCCTAGATTCGAGGGAGGGGGTTACATAAGATGCAAAAACTGGAAGATGTGGTTGGCTGGGGCCCCCGAGCTAACACATTGCCCTGCCTGGTCTCCATCTCCTCCAACCTGTGTTTGGCCCACATCTCTCACCTGGCTTATGCCTTTTGCATCTTTGCTTTCTCTCTGCTCCAGTCTCCCCCTTCCAGTCCCTATCTCACTCTAGCCACCAGGCCAGCCAGTCAGAATCACAGGCTGCATCATATCTCCTAGCCTAAATGCCATGTTGTGACTCCCCCCATCCGAGTAAAGAGGAAGTTCTTAATGGGATACTACTCCACCCATTGGAGGACTGTGTAGTCCATGTGAATTGCTATAAAGGAATACCTGAGACTGGGTCATTTATAAGGAAAAGAGGTTTATTTTGGCTCACAGTTCTGTAGGCTGTACAAGCATAGCACTAACATCTGCTTGGCTTCTGGGGAGGCCTCAGGAAGTTTACCATCGTGGCAGGAGGCAAAGGGGAGCATACGTGTCCAATGGCAAGAAAGCAACAGAGAGAGAGAGAGAGAGAGAAAGGAGGAGTTCTCATACCCTTTTAAACAACCAGCTCTCATGTCATCTGCCCCATGACCCAAACACCTCCCACTAGGCCCACCTTCAACACTGGAGGTCATATTTCAACATGAGATTTGGAAGGACACACGTCTACACCATATCAGAGACCATTCCTGTGCCATCCCCTAAGGTACTGGACCCCTCCTCGCAGCCCAGGTCCCACCTCAAAGCATCCTCCTCCTCAGAGTTTTCTTCACCACCCTCGGCAGACTGGCTTTCTGTCCCCTACAGCTCCCAGGGTAACCTCCTATCCCCCGCCCCACACTGGACTGGCTTTGTGTCAGGCATTCAGCTGTGTTCAATCATCATTTGTACATGAGTGAAGGAAAGAATGATCATTATAGGCTCCCTAAGCTATGCTTGTGGCTAAGATGGTACACTCCCATTTATAATCTTCCCCTGAGCTACCCAAGGCTGAGCTCACACCTGAGATAGTGCTGTGAGGGTGCCTTGGATATTCTGGGGAGGAGCAATCCAGACTCCTGCATTGGAACTACAGAGGACATGTCCTGAGTCTCCTAAGAAAATCCTTGAATGGCCTGGGGCATATCTGGGACCAGGGGCTCAGGCTGCACAGGCTTCAGGATCCCAGTAGCAGCACCCCCTAGAAGCAACTCTACATTCTCACCACCCAACTGTGGGTCTCCCAGAAAAATAGAGTAAAATGGCAGGAGGTAGAGCTCTGGGCAACCTTTATCCCATGGAAACTTTGTCCTCAAAGCTAGCATCCAGCCTCCTCCCAGAGCCCACTGTGCCCACTGGATATCCACCACCTGGCTCTAGCTCTTCTGCCCTGTGCCTGGTGGTGGGCTGGAGGTTGGCCTTCCTGCTGGGAAACATGTCCTAGAGCCTCCCACCTCTGTCCCTTCTTCTGGAGCAAGGCAGCTTGAGCACAGCTAGAGCCTTGCAGCATGTGTGATCTTGATGTTTTGGCTCAATTCTCGTTAGTTTGGGGTCATGATCAATTTGGGTGGCAGAACTATGTTCAGGGAATTTGGTTTTTCAGACAAAGTCTATGCTAAGTGGGTGCTTTGCCAGTTGCAGCCCATGACTTTTGGCCTAACTAGGAAAATACTACCCATTATTCTGTTTATTTAACCATTAAACCATCCATCATCCATCCTTCTATTCACCTATGAAACACATCCATTCAACCATCCCTCCACCCCTCCATCAATCTATTCACCTATCCACACCTCCATCCAACCAACCATCCATCCACCCATCCATCCATCTCTTCACCTATCCACCCCTTCATGCAACCATCCATCTATCCACCCATCCATTCATCTATTCACCTATCCACACCTCCATTCAACCAACCATCCACCCATCCATCCATCTATTCACCTACCTACACCTCCATCCAAATATCAATTTCTCCATCCATCCATCCATCCATCCATCCATCCATCCATCCATCCATCCATTTACCCATCTATCCACCCATCCATCCATCCATGCACCCATCCATTCATCCACCCATCCATCTTGGCTCTGCCACTTACTACCTCATTGGTCTCGGGGAAGTCTCTTCACCTTTCTGAACATTAGTTTCTTCCTTTGTAAATTGAATCTCATGGCATCTGCTTCATGCGGTTGTCCTGTGGTTAACTGAGATAACCTTTGTGAGTTGCCTGGCACATGGTGGGAAACATATACTGCATGTTATTTTCCTTCCCCCTTGAGGAAGAACACACAACTAAAAAACCATAAAAAGATAATGTGTAATTAGGAATTAAAGTGTGTGAAACCAAAGGCAATAAAACAAGAAGCCCTTGCCTTCCTATTTGTCTACTGAACTGCCTTGGGAGTTGATATTTAAAGCCACTTTGAAAAGTCGAGTATCCCAAAATATATTTAAACTGTTCAATAGGGACGTTGACCCTTTATAATAGGCTCATTTGAAACGATCCTGCTTTGCTACTTCCTCTTAGAAAGATAAACAAGCGGCCCACAATGGCCGCTGTGATGTTTTCTTTTAAATCTTGCTTTCCAAATGTAGGACTTGGCCGTTGGACAATCACCCGAGGGGCTCGCTCCCCGCAGATGCTCTCCCTGAATGCAGGGAGCTCTAGCTTGGAATTCCTGGGGCCTCATTAAGCCCGCTGTGACTAAGTGATCTTGCCTGGTGCTAAAACTGTTTAAAATGACTTGGCAGCAACCAGAAGTCAGGTCTCTCTGTTTTTTCTCAGTTACTCTCTCTTTGTAACCCCCGCCTACATGTCATGAAGTGGAAACATCTTTCTTTCCGGATCGAATGCAGGACAACCCTTCTCTCTCCCCAAAGCCTCACCCTGGTCTTTCTGAGGAGTTAAAGGAGAGGGAGGGAGGCAGAAATCTGCCCCGCTGTTGTTAATCTCTCCTTTGAATGAAGACTTAACTCCCGGGAAAACCTCTTCCCTGCTCTAAGTCATTCTTTCCTGCCCCCACATTTATTTAACTCTTCTGTTCCGTGCCTTGGGCAGCCTCTGCTTTCCAGCCTGCCCGTACTGAGATTCTCCTCTGAGACCACCTCTGTTCTCCCCAAATGGAATTGTGGTAGGGAGGGAGGGAGAAAATTCCACTCAAGTCAAGGCCATCAGAGCTGGACCACAGCCCTGCTTCAGGGTCAAGAACAGATCCTAGGAACTGGGGGGTGACAAAGAACCTTACATGAAGAAGCCTACTCTGTGCCAAACACTTAAAAACATAATTATTTCAGTCAAAGTAAATTGATTATTTAGTTACACAATAATACAGGATTATGTTTTCCTTTTACAGAATGAGGCCATTATAAAAAAGCCAAAGTCTCTTGACACCCACTTTACTCCATTCTTGTTCCACCCTCTCCCCAAAGGGAACCACTTCTGTTTTCCTGTTTTCCTCCCATATATTTTTCTAGGCCCAAGGGCCTAGAACAGAACATGGCATAGAGTGAACACTATAGTAATATTTTGTGAGTATGGGTATGTGTTTTACATAAGTGCCATGAATCCATACATCTCACACATTCAGCCATAGCACTCTCCTTTTATATCATATACCATCTTATGAAAATTTCAACGTATTTGATAATTCTTTCATTTGTTTGTTTGTTTTGAGACAGAGTCTCACTCTGTCACCCAGGCTTGAGTGTGGTGGCCCAGTCTCGGCTCACTGCAACCGTCACCTCCTGAGTTCAAGTGATTATCGTGCCTCAGCCTCCTGAGTAGTTGCAATTACAGGTGTGCGCTACCATGCACTGCTAATTTTTGTATTTTTAGAAGAGAAGGGATTTCACCCTGTTGCCCAGGCTGGTCTCAAACTCCTGGGCTCAAGTGATCCACCTACTTTGGCCTCCTAAAGTACTGGGATCCTAAGCAGGAGCCACCAGGCCTGGCCAATAATTCTTTTACTGATGAACATTTTGGTGGTTCCAACTGTTTGCAACCACAAGCAAGGCTGCCGTGAATAACCTTCTATAGACTTTCCTGGGCATGTGGGCACACATTTCCATGTGGTACATATGAAGAAATAAGACAGCTTGCTCCCAGGGCATCAGCATTTTTAGTTTTAATAAAGCAGCTTCCATGTTACCTTCCAAGGTGATTGCACCAAACACACTCTCATGAAAAAGTGCCCAAATCCTCACCAAGACTTGATAATGACGATAGCTCACACTTGCAGAACACTTAGCTACAGGCCACTTGGGTTCTAAGTCCTTGCATATATCAACTCATTTAATTGCCACGACCATCCGGTGAAGCAGTGTCTGTTATCTTCTCTGTTTTATAGGTGGGGAAACTGGGCACAGAAAGAGTTTGAATAACTTAATTCTTAATTTGTGCTAAGTAGCATCTGAACCGCTATCATTTCCCTCACTTTTCAGGTGAGGAAACAGTTTCAGAAGGGAGATGACTTATCCAAAGTCACACAGCTCACAGGTAGCCCGCCAGGTTTGAGGGTAGCCTGGGCAAACACTCCCTCTTCCTACTACTGCACAGTAAAGGTGAGCTGGGAAACTGAGAGCTCAGTGGTCCTGAACACCCCCGACCAAGTCATCCTTGATATGACTGCCCAGAGGATGCTGGCGGGGGAGTCTCCCTTGCACAGCGAGGGCACCCCTTCTTCCGATTCTGCGCGGGGAGGCCAGGCCGGTGTGGCCCCCAACGCCTGCTTGGCTCCCAGGGAAACGGAGGCAGCCCCGGCTCCGCGGCGCCCCCTGGCGGCTCCTGGGCGAGAGCGCGGCCCGGCACCCCGGGAGAGTAACGGGCCGTGGGGAGGGCGCCGGCGAGGGCAGGGAGCGGCGCGGGGCCGCCCCGGCGCGCGGAGATAAAAGCGGGCAGCGGCGCGGCGGGCGCGATCTGCGCGTTCTCGTATTGATTAGCAGGGTCTGCCCGGAGGCCGGGATGCCCGCGGCGCGGGGCCGCGGTGGAGTGTGAGGGCCCGGGAGCCGCGGGCCGGCGGCCCCGCGCACCCTGCGCCCGGCTGGGCACTGCCCGTGGGCCGGACCTCGGCCGCGCCGCCCAGGGGCGCAGGCGGCAGGCGGGGAGAGGAGCCCAGCGGCGGGGCTGCGGGCGGCTGCCATGGGGCTGTGCTGCTGCAAGGACTGGAGAGGACACCTGCGAGCGCCCAAAGGTAACTCTGGCGCGCACGTGCGCCTCGCTCCCTGTGGCCGCCGCCAGAGGCTGCCAGCCCCGCCTCGGGGACTCGCCACCGGGTGTCCAGGGCCGCCCGCACCTGCCTCAGCTTTGGAAACGGCTTAGGTGCGGCTGCTGCTCCGCTGAGTCTCCTAACTTTGGAAGGGGAGCCTCCTCCTGACTCGGGGCGCGGAGGCGCATCCCGGGGCTCCTCGGTCCCCATCTGGGAGTGGGGGTGGGGTCCGGCCCCTGCGCGGGAGTGGGTAAAGCCGAGGGGAGGGTCCGCCCTTCAGGGCCCGGGGCTGGCCGCGGCGCCGGCTGCAGGTCCGCCAAGTCCACGGCCTGGGCGGAGGAACCCCCGGCGCCCAGACCCGCCTGCAGGTCTCTGCACTGCGAGCCCGGTCCGCGCCCTGCGCCGCCCCTGCGGCTTAACCGCCGGGAGAGGAACCATTCATTCTCGCCCGCCTCTGTCACAAACTTGGACGGTGGGGCCCTGACTCAGAGTTTTCCAAAAGTCGCGGCGGAACCTGCGAGCAGAGCTGCTTGAGGAATGCAGCAGTCTTGGAGAGGGCCCAAAGCCCAGAAACACGCTTAGGACGTTGGCGGCCGCCGGAGGTCCGGCCTCCCGGGGGCTCTGGGGCCCAGCCGACTTAACCCTTGACTGACTGAAATGATCCCTGTTGATCGTTGGGGACATAGTGGTGCATGCCTTTCCTGCAGCGCTCCCTAAACTCACTTGACCCTAACACTCACCTGCCGCGCTTATTAAGCATGCAGATTCCCAGGCCCCACCCTGGCCTGCTGGATAGGCTCTGGGGAAGGCCTTGGGAAACTGTGTGTTTAAGGAGTTCCCCAAGTGACTCCTACGGCCAGGTGAGTCTGGGAAGCCTTGCCTGTAAACTATATAGGGTAAGGCAGGCTCTGCTAGAATGAGCACCAGGTCTTCCTTCCTCCGATAAGTGTATTCTGCATCCAGATACAGAAAAGGTCAGACAGCTTTCGACCTTGTCCGGGTGAGAATGTACAGGCTGGTTTCACAAAGGGTTTGAAGTAGCTTATAACATGTATAATACTTAACTATTTAAAAACCTAAACAGGACCTTACATTTACACAGGAAGTAGACAGGTCAAGGGAAAATGGAGCCCAGGTAATCTGGCCATGAGGTAGGATCTGTGGTTGAGCCTCTTTGCAACCAAAACCAAGTGAAAAATATGAGTGCTGTAGTTGCAAGGTTCTCATTGTCCCAAAGCAACAGTTTTCTCGACTTCTGATTGTAGAAAGAATGAAAAAGAATTTTGCACATGAGGCTTCATTCTTGGAAGCAGGGGCCAAGAGCCCTGTGTGTGGTGTCTTCACTATGACAATAGCTAGGGCTGCAGTAGGATTCAGAGGGCAATGTCTTGCTGCATGCTCCCCGAGGGCAGGTCAGAGCCCAGGATTTCACCCCCGCCAGGGCCTGGACAAGCAGCTTTAGTCTCTCCTGACCCCTCCTCAGTAAACATGGCAAAGGGTGTCCCAAAAGCAAGGGTGGGTTTACAAAGTCTTGGTTAGGGAGGACATAGACTCATTAAGCAGCCCCAGAAGCCAGGGGCACCTCCTCTTTCTTAGGTCTGTCCTCTGGAGCTGTGGACCCCCAAGGCCAGCTGCTGGCTTCACCAATCCAGATAAGGAACAAGCCTGGTCCAGGAGTGTTCCCCAGCTTGGCCCTACCCTCCCACCCACCCGAGAGACGGCTGGCCACAGCAGCCTGGGAGTAGGCACTGAGTCTGAAGTGCCTACAAGGTTCTGCAGCCCATGGAAGTTAGCCAAACTGGCCAAGTGTGTGGGGAGCACTGTGGTGCCAGAGTGGATGACCAGCCACTGCCTGGTAGGGAGGAGAGAACCCATGCAATTGTTGGAGAGTCTGTGGTTCAAGGAAGACAGATGTTTGATCTCTTAGTGTACAAAATCTCCAAGGGTTTAAATGCTGCAGGCTCACTTAACAAATTTGAACCCTTGTGGCCAGGCTGGCTGGGTGGTGGACAGTCTGAACCATTGTTCACAATTAGTTCTGCAATAAACATGGGAGGGGTTATTTGGTCAAATAATCTTAGACATCAGGAATTATGAAAGTTTGGAGGATTTTTCACAGCAAACAGAGCCTTTGCCACACTGGCACAGTTGTGCCCGCTAAGTCAGGTGGATTGTAGGTATGGCCTCCACACCTTTGCCCGAGGAACCTTCTTTTCATAGAACATTTCACGGCACCCGTATGTGTGGACACACTTTGAGAAACGCTGCTTTGGACATTAAACTGTTCAGTTGTAATAGCAGTAACACAGTATGTCTGTGTATGTATCCGTGTGTGTTTAGCTCTTGCCACCCACCTAAGGAGCTATCTGACTCTCTAGCCTAGAGATGTGTATGTACATTTAGAGAGTCCATTAATCATTGATATCATTTCAATTAAAGCAACAGCTAAGACAATTGTTCTTATTGATTTCATTCTTGGATGTTTCTGAATCAAACTCTTACAACAGAACATTTTTGCATGTTTGTCCCTGTGTAAAAATCTACTTGATAAAGTAGAAAAGCTCAAATATTCTATAATCTCATGAAGAGAGCAGCAAAAATATATCAAGAGCCAGAGCCACATTAGTAGGTGTCATTATCGTGCGTTTAAAACCCAAATCCAGAAGCTCCTTGATCTCCTGCTGGCTGCAAAGCTGCAGGTGGGCACAGTGGGTCTGGGGAGGGATTGTTGCGTGCCTTTTTCGGGGGGAAAGGGTATGATATGCTGTGGCGTTAATCCCACTTAATATCATATGCAAGACAGGTTGTCACACATAGAGAACTCCTGGGTTCCAGGTGCTCCCAAAAAGCTGAAAGGTCAGTGAGCAGGATCTGATTTGTAGAGGATGAGCCTCCCCTAAAAGCAGAGGGCTCATGTACTTGTCTGAACTCTGAGGGTATTGTTTCTGGGGCATGTTTCCAGATGCATCTGTATTTAGAGCTCTGTGATGGGTCTGTCTGGTGGCAAATTTCATTTTCTTCAGCTTTGCATTGTTACCCAAGGTGGAGATTTGGAGGAAGAAGGTGGTACTGGAGCACAACATGGAATCAGCTTTTGTTCCAGGGTGGTGAGGGGCAGGAGCGGACTGGTAGGCCCTTAGATCCTGACATGCGCTCATTCTCTGCCACCGCTTCATCTCCAGCTGCCTCTGGAGCTCTTCGCCCCTCATCCTTCGCGCTGCTCTCAGCAGTAGCAGCTGTCCCTTGCCTTCTGGGGTTTTGCCCATGACGAGGTCCTGTGCTCTTCCCGACATCCTCACCCTCCCTCCCATCAACTCCTGTCAGCCCATAAACCTGTCTGAGTTGGTCATCCAAAAATTCAAAAATGAAACCAACAAGGCCAATTACTTGTCCCCCTCTATGCTCCATAAGCCCTGCCTATTGTTCCTCCCCTCCATTCCCAGCACCAGGGAACAGCGTGCCCAGCCCTGACTCCCCTTTGTCCTCCTTCCCACTCATCCTGGCCCCGCTGTCAGGCTCTGCCTTGAATGAGGTCATCTGCACTGGACCAGGTGACCAGTCCTGACGCTCTGAGCACCTCTGAGCCTACTCCCCCTTAGGCCCCTCCTGGGCTGCTGAGGGCTGCCTGAGGACTGTGGCTCCCCGAATGATGCAGCGGAACAGCAGAACTAGGGCTGAAGGCAGCCCTGCCCTGCCGGCTTTTGGCTGTCAATTTGTTCACCTTCTGAGCTGTCTCCCTCGAGGCCCTGATGACTGTGCTTGCCTCTAAACAAATGTCCCCGAAATTCCCCCTCCATGCTTTGCAGAGCCTGTCTGTGGCCTGCAGATCCAGAGCCCCTCATCAGACTCCAGTGCGGTCCTGCACTCCCACTGCCGCTTCTCCTGCTTTCCTGGCTCTGGACCCTGCCCTCTTCATTTCTCACAACCAAAGGCTGCTGGCTCCTGTGCTCCTGCCTTCAAGGCCACCGCAGCACCTGTGCATTCCTTCGTCGACTTATCACCTTGATGGCACTGCTTCTGGCTGGCCATCCTGTGTTCACCCTTGCCCCTTCTAGTCCACTGCCCAAGCCGGCATCTATCCACAGCTCTGGTGACACTATGGTCCTCCTCAAACCCCACTTTGGCCCCACACTGGCTGCAGAAAAGGCTCAGCTTCCCAGCCTTGGTGGCACTGTGTTCCCCCTTCCCCCTCCCAGGCTCCCGGACCACGCAGCCTGGATCTCTCTGGTCTCCACACCACACCACTTCCTCTCAAGATGCCATCAAATGGGCCTGTGGGCAGCCGAGCTTGGGCAGGTGGCCTCTGCCACCTCTGAGCCCCAGACATCAGGTCCAGTTCATTTCATTCCCTTTGGTGCGGTGAGCCTGGGTCTGCTGCTTGTGATCACCTTGTCACCTTTGTGGCCTGGCACCACACTGGCACAGAATCTGTACTTGTGAACACTAGCAAGAGCAGAGTATGGGCAGAGACAGGAAGCCATCGAGCTCACCTGCTGGCTCGACCCAGCCTATTGTTGGGTCACCCAACACCCAGCAGATCCTGGTGGCAGTTCACTGTGTTTATCACTGCATTGTAATAGATGAGCTCTGGGCATGGGTTCCCGCAGGCCCTGTGGCCCTTTGCTAGTGAACAAAGTATAGGCTCTGCCAGGCATGGGCTCACTGGGGTGCTCAGTAGCCAGGGTACAGAGGCCAGTGGGCCTGGGCAGGAATGCTGCTGCTGGTCTGGTGCAAGATGAGTGGACAGAGTGCCCTGCTCTGTCTTGGAGGAAGAGGGCAGGAGGCATGGCTGTCACTGACTGGGTGATAGGACTGGTTTTGCTGTTCCGCTGCAGCATTCAGGGAACCACAGTCCTCAGGCCAGCACAGTGGCTGCCTCCTGCTCTCCCATTCTGTCTCTGCTCCTGTCCCCAGGGGCCTGCACATTCTGATGTTCCTTGCTTGCTTGCTCGGCCCTCTGGCTGGCAAACTCATCAGAATCTTCAGTCATTTTCCTGGCTCAGGCCTCTGGCCCCTGGACACCTCCGTTGGATGTCTCCTGGGCTACAGATTGGCCAAAGCTAATCGGGCTAAAACTGAACTCTCAATTTCTTCCTCCTCCAATTTGCCATCCCCACGTCCTGCCAGTTCTATTTCCAAAGTGCACTTGAATCTTTCTGCTGTCTCTATGCTGTGCCAGCACCTGCGGCCCCATCTGCTGCAGTGGCCTCTCCCACGTGGACCCTCCCCAACTCCAGTCCCTTCTCCAGTAGCCAGTGTGGCTGTGCAGGTCACCTGCGGGGTCTCACTGCTCCCTACTTATGCATGCTCAGTGGTTCCAGCAGCAGTGACAGTTGATTCTCAGTGCCATTCACTGCCGGCCTTGTGGTCTCCAGCTCCCCACATCCCCATCCTCCTCTCACACGTGGCCTGCTTTTGCTTTCCTCATTTCTCGCTGCCTGAAGTCACCTTGCTCCTTGTTTGTCTGGGCCTAAGTGTCACTATTTCCTGAGAGGCCTTTTCTGACCCCTGTTATTTGCTCACTTGCCATTGTGTATTTTTCCTTTAAAACACTTACCATAATGTGTAAATATACATGTGTCATTACTTTGCACAATCTGTTCCCTCACTAAGTGAGTCAGAAGCTCCCTGAAGGCCAGGGCAGACTCTGTCTTATGCTTGCTGCTGGGAAGGCTGCAGGGGCCAGGCGAAGTGGCAGCCCTCATGTCTGACTTGATTTTGAAGGCACTGGTGGGCTGACATGGACAGATGTGAGGCCTGGAACCACATGCTGGGATGTGGTCGAGCCTTGCCATCCTGCAGGCCATGCTCAGGAGACTGAGCCTCGAGGCTTCTGGCCCCACTCCATTTCTCAGAAGGGCCGCTCTTTGTGACTTCTTCTCCACTCGGTGTCCTGCACAGCAGCCCTGGGGGTTTTTCAGAAAGGGAACCAGCATCCAGCAGAGAAATTTGGTTTCATTTCCTAGCCAGGCCTCCCCTTCACCCCTCTGAGCCTCTGCCCTCCCACCTGTAATGGGGACAGGCATGCAGGCCTCAAGACTGTCAGAAAGCCCAGCAGTCGTCCCAGCTCCCTGCCACTCAGAACCTCAGTTTCTTTAGTTTCTTTATCTGGAAAGAGGGAAACAGGCGTGACTCGATGATCTCTAGGTCCCTAGTGGCTTGAACCTTGATGTTTCCCCAAGGAAACCCAGAACTGCTGTTTGCACCTAGCAACAGGACACGAGAAGTCCTGGCGCCCCCTCCTACCTGCTTGGAGATGAGTCCTGTGGCCTTTCAGCTGGAGGATGGGGGCTCAACAGGGTCAACGCTGCTGGGCTCCAGGGTTAGGGGGTTGGCTCTTATGGCTCCAGAGACGAACCAATCCTGGGGAAGCCCTAAATCCCTGACCTCGGCCCTTAGGGCAGCAAGCCTCCCGGAGAGCTTCAGAGGCCTGAACTCCTGAAGGGAGGAGGAAGAACAGGCTTGGAGGTGTGTTTTCTCATCTTGTTACTCTGTGGTCCTTGTACCTGTAGGGGACCCTCCTTCAGGAATCCTGGAACCAAAATGGGGAATATCTCAATGAAATGAACCCCTAAAATATCTCTGCCTATCGCCCACCCCCAGCCAGCTATGTAGGTAATGCTCATCCTGCCTAAGTTGTCTTTTGCTGGCTCTTCTCCTAAACATCCTATCACTGGACTCTTTTAAATAGCTGTATTGAGGTGTATTTTGTGTATTATAGAAATTAGTTCAATTGAATTGAATTTGAATTTATACAATTCAGCAGTTTTTAATATAGTCACAGAGTTCTGTAACTATCACCAAAGTCTAATTTTAGAACATTGTCATCACCCCGGAAAGAAACCCCATGCCCATTAGTAGTCACGTCTCATTCCAGAGACAACCCTCTCCGTATTCCCTTGTCCCCAGCCCTGCAGCCTAGACAACCATGAAACTATTTTCATATAATAAATATGTTGTATTTTTGTGATTAACTTCTTTCACTTAGCATGATGTTTTTAAGGTTCATATATGTATGGCTACTTCATTCCTTTTTAAGACTAATATTCCATAGTATGAATATACCGCATTTTGTTTATCCATTCATCAGTAGATTTGGATTGTATTTTGCTAGTTTTTCTTGAGGATTTTTGTACTGTATTTATAAGAGATATTGGTCTGTAGTCTTGTATCTGTATTTATAAAAGACATCGGTCTGTATTTATAAGACATATTGGTCTGTGGTCTTGGTTTTTGATATCAGAGGACTACTGGCTGCATAGGAGGAATTGAGAACTGTTCCCTCTCTTCTGTTTCTTGAAAGAGTTTGTGAACATTTGGTATTAATTCTTAAAATGTTCAGTAATACAGATTTTAAATTTCTTTTTCAGTTGGTTTTGGTAGTTTGTGCCTTTCTAGGAATTTGTCTCCTTTATCTAAGTCATCTAATTTGTTGGCAAACAGTTATGGGTTTTGTTTATTTATTTATTCATTTCTGAGACAGGGTCTTGCTCTGTCACCCAGGCTGGAGTCCAGTGGTACGATCATGGCTTACTGTAGCTTCGAACCTCTGGGCTCCAGCAATCCTCCTGCCTCAGCCTCCCAAGTAGGTGGGAGTTAAGCACATACCACCACACCTGGCTAATTTTTAATTAAAAAAAGTTTAGAGATGGGATCTCACTGTGTTGCCCAAGCTGGTCTCAAACTTCTAACCTCAAGCAATCCTCCTGTCTTGGCCTCCCAAAGTGCTTGGATTACAGGTGTGAGCCATGGTACCTGGCCACAAACTCTTTTTCATATTATCCCTTACAATCTTTTTTATTCTGTAAGTTTGGTAGTGATGTTCCCTATGTCATTCCTGATCTTAATAATTTTCTTTTTTTCTTGGTCAGTCTAGCTAAAGTTTGTCAAACTTGGTAATTTTTTCAAAGAACCAACTTTTGTTTTTATTGATTTTTAAATTTTTCCTATTTTTCTAGTTTTTTTGTTCTGTTTTTTGAGTTAAGGTCTTGCTCTGTCACGGAGGCTGGAATGCAGTGGCATAGCTAACTGCTAACTGCAGTTAGCAATCATAGCTAACTGCTGCATCTAACTCCTGGGCTCAAGCGATCCTCCTGCTTCAGCCTCTTGAATAGTTGGGACTACACGTCCCAACTCACCCTAAGTACCCAAAGATGCTAGCACAGATGCCACTGTAATCAGCTTCTTTGAGTATTTAGAAGGGAGTTGTTCAGTTTCCACATATTTGTGAATTTCTCAAATGTCCTTTTTCATTGATTTCTAATTTCATTCCTTGGTAGTCAGTGAATAGACTTTCAAACTTTGTTTTGGTTAATCCTTAAAAATTTTTAAGGCTTACTTTATGATTCATAAATGGTCTATCCTCAAATGTGTTCTGTGTGCATTTGAGAAGAATGTGCATGCTGCTGTTATAAGGTGGAGCATTCTACAGTTGTATGTTAGGTCTGCTTGATTCCTTATGTTGTTCAAGTCTTCTGTTTCCTTGTTGATGTTCTGCCTAGTTTTATTTTTGAAAGTAGGATATCGAAGTCTCCAACAATTATTAAAATCTCCTCAGTTCTGTTTATTTTTTCATGTGAATTATGGGGTTCTGTTTATAGGGTCATATATGTATTATCTTCTTTCTGCAACTACTCTTTTGTCATTATAAAATATTCTTCCTCTTTGTGTCCAGTAACATTTTTGTTTTAAAGTCAATTTTGACTGATATTTGTATACCAACTCTAGATCTCTTTTGGGTATTGTTTTTATGGTATATCTTTTCTCGTCATTTTACTTTCAACCTACTTGTGTTTTTAAATGTAATATGTCTCTTATAAGCAGTAATGGTTTGATTATTTTAAAAATTTATTGGCCAATCTTTGCCTTTTTGTTGGAGTATTTGTTCCATTTATATTTAATGTAAGTACTGATAATACAGATTTATGTTAGCCACTTTGGAATTTGTTTTCTATACATGTTATATCTTTTTTGTTCTATTTTTCCATTACTGATTTCTTTTTGTGTTAAATAGAAATTTTCCAGCATGCCAATATAATTTCCTTATTGTTTCTTCACAGTATTTTTTTTAGTTATTTTCTTAGTGGTTATTCTGGGGATTACAATGAGCCTCTTAATTTAAAAAAATATAGTTCAGATTAATACTTTATTGGTTTACAGAAACTTTGCTCCAATATAACTTTGTGCTCCCTGCTGCCTGACTCATTTGTGCCATTATTGTCATACTAATTACATCTTTATGAATTATTGGAGTTTTGTAAGTATTGTTTTATGCAGTTGTCTTTTAAATAGAAGAACTATAAAAATACATTTATTTTGTCTTTTATGTTTAATCATATATGTGCTCTTCATTTCTTAATGAGGATTTCAATGAACATCTAACGTCCCTTTTATTTTTCCTGAAGGGCTTCCTTTAGGATTTCTTGTAGGTCTGATCAGCTAGGACAAAGTAATGAATATTCTTGGTTTTTAGTTCTCTGAGAATGTCTTCTCCATTTATGAATAATGGTTTTGCTGGATGTAGAATTCTTAGTTGACTGGCATTTTTTTCTCTTTCAGTATTTTGAAAATGTTGTTCTATTGCCTTCTGGTTTCCATGGTTTCTGATGAGAAGTCGGCTGTTAGTTTTATTGAGAATCTCTTGTATTTTCTCTTGCTTTTTTCAAGATTCTTTGTCTTTGGACAGTTTGACTATGATATGTCTAGGTGTAAATCTCTTTTTTCCAACAAATTTGGGAAGTTTTAACCATCATTCCTTTACATATTCTTTCTACCCTTTTTTCTCTCCCATCTCCTTCTAGGACTCTCATTTTGTGTATTTTGGTACATTTTATGGTGTCCCATCAATCTCTGAGGTTCTGTTCATTTTTCTTCATTATTTTTTAGTTTCTGCACCTCAGACTGGCTATTTTCAATTAATCTATCTTCAAGTTCACAGATTTTTTTTCTTCTATAAGCTCAAATCTGCTGTTGAAGCCCAAATAGTGATTTATGTATTTCAGTTATTGTACTTTTAAACTCCAGAATTTATATTTGTTTCTTTTATAATTTTTATTTCTTTATTGACATTCTGTAATTGGTGGGACATCATTGTCACACTATGTTTTATTATTTAGATATACTTTCCTTTAGTTCTTTGAACATATTTACAGTAGCTGATTTGAAGACTTTATCTAGTAAGTATAACATCTAGGTCAAGGACAGTTTCTATGGACTGTTATTTTGTGTGGGTATGAGCCATACTTACCTATTTTTCCTGGGTATCTTATAATCTTTTGTTGAAACCTGAACAATGTAAATAATATAATGTAGCAACTCTGCAAATCAGATTTACCCTTCCTCCTCAGGTTGTTGTTGTAGCTATTTTGTTTAGTGAATTTCCTGAATTAAATCTGTGTTCCCTGTTGTATGCAGTTACCCAAGTCTCTTGGTTAGTTTATTGGTCAGCCAATGATTTGTCAGAAATATACTTAAGTGTCTTGAAGCAATAAGTCTTCTACCCTTTGATGAGAGTGTGTTTGCACATGTATGTGTGTGTGTTGGGGCATACTTCCATTGCTTAGGAAGTTTGTGACTCTGCCAAAGTCTTGCCTTCCTGCTTGTGCAGGGACTCAAAATCAGTCAGAGATGGGAGACAGAGGCCCTCTCAGGTCTTTCCTCTACAATGGCATGGCGCTGCACATGCATATGGCTTTCTGGATCTCTAGGATTATATCACAGGTTTTCAAAGCCCCTAGTGGATATCTCCTTCCCAAGATCTGTAAGTTTTGGCCAGCTCTTGTTTGCCCCAATTGGTATCACAGCTTTAGGCAGCTGTAATGTTAAGGAATTGCTGCTGTTTTTGACAAATGCCCTGGAATTAGATCTTTTCCTGCAGAGTGAGCTCTGAGTCAGATCAAATATGACAATGCTCTCTCAGTGTCTGTGGAAGCATGGGGGATTAAAAAAGAGGAGGGGGGAGAAAGAGAGAAAAAGCAATGCTCTGTAAAAGTGGCTTTTTTATGAAGTTGCAAAACAGATCAAATTTTTACAGTGCTCCAGGAATGAGACTCTTTGAGAAATGAATTCATATCAAGGTATATGAGCAAGTTTTCAAGGCTTCTCTAGATGGGGCCTTGTCCCCCTTACCTAATCTTTATCTAAATGCTAAGTGGTGACATGGAGGTGGGTTAAGGTACCTGAGGGCTTGGTCTCAAGGAAGCAGTGTGAAATGTTGGAAGGCCTGGAAGTTTGGAGCTGGGCTGACCCGATTCTGAATTCTGGCTCTGCCACCTACTGTTTGTGCAGCCTTTGGATGCATTGCTTCTCTGAGCCAAAGAGGGATACCTTTGTCTGTAAAATGGGATGCCTCACTAGGTTGTGTTAAGGGAAGAATTAAATTGGCCTCTGTGTGTAAGACTGTTAGCACACAGAAAATGTCCCAAAATGGAAATGATTATTATTTGGCTTGAGGCTTAGGTTAAAACACTAAAAAGTGATGAGACCAGTATTGTTTTGTTGAAATAAAAGCATTTTTAACATGTAAACATTATGTGTCAAGCCTGTTTTAAGCACTTTATATGTAGAGTTCATTTACTCCTCATACTAATCCTCAAGTGGACGTTATTAATTGTCCTGTTTTAGAGATGAGGACATTGAGGTGCAGAGTTTCCTGCCCAAGGCCACCCAGAGCTGGGATTCCCATGGGCTATCTGGCACCAGAGCCTGCACTCTTGTGTCTGTTTCATGTTCATTCTACACAACTGAGAAGCCGGTGTGCACTTTGACAAATAACAATGGAGAACACCAAAAGACAGTAAGAAAAGCAGCATACGCCATTTGCCAATGAAACTGGCAAAAAAAGGCCTGGGACATCCCCTAGTCTATCCAGTTTGGAAGAAGTTAAAGGTCAGATACAAACTTCCCCTTTGTGGCTTCAGCCTGGCCAGGTTCCTCTCTGAAAATCAGTCATGCATGGAGCCTGCTCACCACTGGAGTTCCTCTTGAGGTAGAGCCTGTCCCTGGAGCACCCTCCTCCCTGCCCCCTACGTCTGCTGAGACTGTTGTTGAGACTGGGGGCTAATTGAGGGAGGTGGTTAGGAACTGCTGTGCTTCAGCCTATCACAGTCAGATCCACCTGGGAACCCACAGTAGCGGCAGAGAGGACTTTTAACTCAGTGCTCACCTTGACAAGCCAGTTCAGTGCTGACCCTGACAGACCAGGGCCATGCAGGAGCAGGCAGCCCCACCCTGGGTTTCGTCCAGTCATTATGACTTGAACAGTCAACGATGTCATTATCAAGTATCTGGTGCATTCATGCCTGGCCCAACATGCACGCACCAATCCTCTGCTGGGGACTTATGCACCACTTTGTTATGATGAGTCCTGGGCCCTATGGAGCCATTGTTGAGGATTTCCAGCAGCACCCAGTATGCATCAACAACTTCTGGAAGCAGAGAGTCCCTGAACCTTGGAGCAAGGAGAGATATTTGAGATTACGTTGTTTCTGCTTCCTCCATTTACCAATAGGGAGAGTCAGATGGAGAGAGGCCTGCATCACCCTCTGGGGCGCATGGCTTGTGTGGAGGAAGCAGCAACTCCTTGAGAGTTGAGGGTGCAGAATGAGGGCCAGTGTGGATGGCCTTGGGGTCAGGCCACCCTGGGCTCAAATCCTGACTATTGCTGTGCCACTGAGTATGTGCCTGAGCTCTCTGGGCCTCCGTCTCATGCTGGCTGGGTGAGCAGCATCTCAGGGCTGCTGTGTGCCATGAGGGCACTGAGAGAAGGACTTGTGCAGGATATGTGTCCACTAGTACCACACACCATCTTCCTGATGAGGACCAGGGCAACCAAGGTCCTTTGTAGACACCAGCACCTTCTAACTTGGTGAAGTCCTGGCTGCCATGCCATGCATGGAGTCACCCACCTGCAAACAGCCACTCTCTATCCTGCTCCAGTCCAGTTTGAGAAACAAGCAAGGTCTATTCCAGTTTAGAGGCCCCAGGGAAGAGTCAAGGAGGGCATCTGCTGTTCAAATCCTGAACCCCTCTTGCTAATGATGGCATCGCGCTTACTTTTAGAAGTAACATACAGCCTCGGAGGGGTTGGAGGAGAGGTCCATGGAGATCACCTGGCTCAGCCTTCTCATTTTCCAGATGATCTTTTTTTTTTTTTTTTAGTCCAAAGAGACTAAATGACCTGACTAAGGCCACACAGCATGTCAGCAGGCCAGCTGGGACTCCACCCACAAGCCCTGAGTCTGGGGATCCCTGTGCTCTTGGCTCTGAGCAAGGCCGCCTCACTTCATTTTAGTTTAGTCTGTGTGACTTGAGCACAAGTTCTGCACACAAAACTGTGCAAGGTCACTAATAGCACTTACAAAGCAGTACTATCCCTTCCTTCCTTTGAAATGGTGGAGGTGGAGACAGTACGTACAAGAGTTACTCAAGGCAGGGATGAGGGTGTGGGGAGGAAGCCGAACCCTTCCATGCCACCTCTGAGACAGCTGGAGGGCATAGCCACTCCATGGCTGCAGCCTGGTTCAGAATGTGCCAGGGGTGGGGTCAGGCACCCCTTTCTTAAATGATCTTTCCTCTGTTGTCTCAAGACATTTTCCAAGTACCAGACAGGACAAAATGGTTTAGATGTAAGCCTCTCTACTTTGCCACAGGCCCCAGTGTTCTCTGTTGTCCCACCAGGCTGCTGCTGCCTGCCCTGATGTCTATAGATTCACTTGGTCAAGAGGAGTTGCTTCTATGCCTGCTGAGCTTTTCAGCCATAGCACAGAACCATTTTATGCGTGGAGCATGCTCATGCGCTGAATCAGTGGTCTCTCACTCAGGGAGGAAGAGAGGCCAACATTTGCTGAGGGCTCACTGTGCCCTGGGTTCTCAGCTGTCCCCATGAGGGGGTGCAATGCCCTTGGTTTTAAAGAGATGAAAATATCAAGGCTCCAAAACGTAAATAACTTGCCCTAGGCCACCTGGATGTGGCTGGTCAAGCTATGTTTGAACCCACCTCTGACTAACTCCAAAATTCATGTTCTTTTCTCTTCCCTTGGCTGTCTTCCAGGTGTCCAGAATGGACTGTCTGGAAAGCATTCCATTAGTACTTCTTGAATGTGGGACTACAGGTCTTTGAGTTTCTCCTAATAAAGTGATTTCTGATGAAAATCTGAGAACATCCTTCCTTCCTGTGCCCCCTCCTCCATGACTCGTCGGGCGTCTTCAGAGCCTGGAAGTCTCTGGAAATCCGGAGTAGCAGGCACTGAAAGGATGTCACGGCCCCCTCCCTTTATTCAGAAAGCCTCTCCTTGCCAGTAACCTTCTGGGAAGGCACTGACGGTGGGGAGGATGGGGCTGTGTGGGGAGGGCCCTGCAAGTCTGGGGCAAATGAGGCTGTGGAGCCCCGGAAGAGGCAAGGGTCACCCAGCATCCTGCCCTGCCTCTGCTGTGAGGCCCCATTGTCCTGGCTGGAGGTCCCAGGCTGGCCCGCCCTCGACTTGGGCATTCATGAGCCTGACTCTGAGGCCCATTCCAAGTTAGTGCTATTTGTAGAATCTTCTTAAAATACCACAACAGTGTCATTCATGGAGCGTCTGCACAGCCATCGATGGCGGACGTCAGAACAAAGCTCCGCTGTGCCTGGCATCCCGTTCTGGCCTCTGCTGGAGGTGTCCCCTCCACCCCACTGACTGGGGATGTTGGTGTCCAGAGCGAGGCCCCATGGGGTCCAGCAGAGACTCTGGTCCCCCACGCTGGCCAGGAGCACATCCTGTGCCAGGCTCGCCAGCTGAGTGCAGGATGGCGTGCTGCACTCTGCAAGTGAGACTGCTGCCCTTCTCGTGGCTGTCCCCACACCCCCAGCTCTGACATCAGGCTTCAGCCCAGGGCCTGCTCAGCTACAGTTGGGTGTACTAACACAAGCAAAGAATAACAGGAGGGACCCAGGAGAATAGTGTTTAGCATTCAGTTTCAAAGCCGCGGGCATTCTCTGCCTTCCCCTGTGGGCAGACCTCAGTTTCCCGTTAGATAACAGTGGTATCCTCGCCAACCGCATCTCTCTCCCCTGCCCCAGTGGTACCCACAGGGCATCCTTAGGAATGCTTGCTCCTGGCATGTTGATAGGTGTCACTGTTAGTTAGCAATGCATTTTGTGGTATCTGGGATAAGTGGAGCAGTTTGAGGGCTTTCCCAGCTTCTGGACCTGTCACAGCCTTTGCTATGTGAATGTACCCTGCCCTGGGCAGTGCCTGCCATACAATTTACCCTCAGGCCCTTCCTCACACAGCTGCCTGGCTGGGCAGCCTGCTCTGGCCTTCCCTGGCCCTGCAGGATGCGGGTGTGGCCAGAGCTCCTGGCAGTGTGCCCATCCGTTCAAAGGGTTTGATGACTTCCCATTTTTTTGTCTTTTCCCATGGATACCTACCCATGAGTTGCATAGGCAGCCAGACATTCGTCCAAAAGGAGGTGACTTTGCTGGTCCTGGCCCGTGCCTGAAGACAAGCGCCTGCAGTGGGCCTCACAGTGGATCTGGGAGTGGCTGATGGGACCCCCTCCCAGGTGGGAAAGGCTTGGCAGCCAGGACCTAGCAGCCCTCCCTGGGCAGCCATGCCAGCTGCACTGAAGTAGGGTTTTGAGTTTTCTAAAAGTATAGCCACTTGTCAGCAGGTCCCCAACATGTCCCCAGTAACAGCTGGTCACGAGGCACACAGGGCCACTCCCTGAGCAGCGGTGAGGTTGCTACACCCAACTGTAGCAGGAAAAGTGACCTTTGATGAGGAAGCTCTGCCTGGGAGTGCAAATATGCCTGGGGTGAGGGCCGGGCCAGAGGTTGAAGTCCCACAGGTGGTTTTGGGATTCTCAAAGCATTACCATGTAAAGAACAAAACCCGCCTCAGTAAGGAGAGTGGCTGCCCCAGCCTTGGAGCCCTGACAGTTGGAGTCTGACCATCCCAGTGGAAGGCAGGGATGGCCCTGAGAAGCAGGGGCCTCCAAGACAGGCAGGTCCACATGACTCAGCAGCTGCAGGGCTTCAGGCAAGGGACTTGGCATTTCTACGTTCAGATTCCCCCCCACCCCCACCCCCCAGCATTTCCGAGCCTCAGTTGCCCAGGGTGTAATTACTGTGCCTTGCTGAGTGGGGGCTGTTACTGGTGGCATCCTATCCTTAAGTGAATTACAAAGTAAATGGGAGGTTTTGTGATTTCTGTAGCCTGTGACCACCCCCACTTGAGGTTGTGAGCTCCCCGAGTTCAGGATTGACTGCTTGTCATCCTGGTGTGCTCAGCACATGGATACATGGGTGGATGACTGTCCCATGAGGACGCGTGAAACTGCTCACAGGTGCCCCTTTGTGGGAGAGGACCCCGCATGCAGAGGTCTGGGGCAGGAGGGAGACTGACTTTTCACTTTGTGTGCCTGCACAGTTGTTTTTTTATGTTGATGTTGCTCACCCTTTCACCAAAAGGCTAACCTTTCTGAGTCCTGGCATTTCCTGTTTCTTCTCTTGCTGTCAGCCATCACCTCCGGATGTCAGTGTGGCCGCCTCTATCAGCTCTCCCTATCCTTTTTTAACTGCCTATTCTAATTCACTGCATATCAGGAAGCAGTGAACTGCACTTGCTAGAAATGTATGCAAAGTAAGAGTCAGCAAGCCCCAAGTAAGGCCCTTGGAGGTCAGTCGTTTGGCTCATAGGGGACCTTTACCTGTTTGACCTTTCCCAATCATTGTTTTGCATGTCCTTGGACTCTAGATGGATGAGGTTGACAGATGGGTGATTTCGAGATAAACCAGGTGTTACTGTGATGCTCTGTGTATGGAAGGGACAGGAGTCACCCTGTGTCCGGCAGCTTTTCTGGCTCTGCAAGTTCACATGAAGATGGCTAAGATGATGATGGCCCTTGGGAACAAGGTCATTTTTGAGCGAGTTTTCCAAAATTAGTGCTGAACCCTATCTTGCCGGGGGTCTGGTGGGGGGCGTGGGAGGTCCTGAGAGGCTGGAGGAGTTCGGGTTTTGCTCTCCAGCCCTGTGAGCTTTGCCAAGGGGAACAGCGCTGAACTAAGAGTCTAGCAGACAAAGCATAAAATCCTAGCTCTGGCCTTCTTGCTTGAGCAGTTTCCTTCTGCAGAAAATGGAAAAATAAGACCTTCCTGAAGGTTGGCTACAGGCTTGAATGTGAGAATATCTAGGACCTCATGTCATGTAACTCTAGGGAGCACCATGTTGCCTCCAGAGGGCACCATTGATTTAGACTGCAGTGAGAGTGGCTGCCTTGGTCGGGGGCACATGCACTTAGACTACCATGTGAATGGCTGCCTCCTGGTGTTGTGCTAGGGAATGATGCTGGATGACAGTGAACTTGTGAAACTTCTATCCTAGCACTAGCAAGAGTACTTCTTACATGTCTGGCTGCTTATACCTGGCCTCCAGGAAGGAGGCAGCTTATAAAAATAGTAGTCATGTGCCACATCATGATGTTTAAGTCAATAGACTGCACATGTGACAGTGATCCCGTTAGATTATTGTATTGTATTTTCACAGTACCTTTTCTCTGTGTTTAGATACATGAATACTTCCCAACGTGTTATTATTGCCTGCAGTATTCCACACAGGCTCATGCTGTGCAGGTTTGTAGTGTAGGAGCAATGAGCTGTACCGTAGAGCTTGGGTGTGCAGTACCTGCACTGTCTAGGTTTGTGTGAGCACACTCAGTAGGGTTTGCATAATGGCAAAATTGCTTAATAACACATTTCTCAGAATGTACCCCTGTCACTAAGTGGTGCCTGACTATATGTTGTTTTTATAAGAACCTAAAGAACTTGAGTGAAAAAGAATGGGAAGGACATTAGCTGAGGCCCTGAGGTCCCACCCAGCTGCTGAGGAGGGCCCACTGCTGCCTGATCTTACAGGAGCCCCTCGTGAAGAGGGAAGGAGCATCAGTGAGAGATACATAGTGGCCAAATCAAATTAAGGAGGTTTCTCACATGCCCAGTATAGATTTTGTGGTTCAACAAATGTCTGTGTGACCATCCAGAGAGGGGGAAGAACTGGGGTATAGGGTATTGGTGGGTAGAACAGGGGTGTGGAGAGCCACAGGCCCTGGAGGCCTCTGCCATTTGGCAAGCCACTTTCCCCTGGGCTGCAGCTTCTCCAGCCAGCCCTTACAGGCTCCTTACGGGCCTTGGCTACATCTCCAGCATGCCTCCACCAGGCAGCCCTGCTGGCCTACCCCTCTCTCCATCCCAGCCAAGAGAAGCGGTCTGAACACACCTCTGGGGAGGCAAAAATCCTCCCAGGGGATCCCCATCCACCCACCCTAGGTTTCCAGGAAGGAACTGGGAATGGCCAGCCAGGTCCTGCCCCAGCCACAAGGAGGAGTTCTAGAACCACCTCCAGCCTGGCTCTGGGAGGTTTTGTGATGCAGAACTGGGGATGGGGCTCAGTGGCCTACAGCCAGGAGACCAGGGTCAGGCGCACACAGGGCTCCTGCATCTGTGCTTTTGGAGCTGCTGGGCGTGGTCTCATGGTGGGGATGGATTAGGGGAGTGGGATGAGAATGGGGCGATGCCACCAGCATATTTTGTTTGATGCCTTACAGTTACAGACTGATTTTCATTTATTTATTATATTTAGTCTAAAATGTAGTTTCCCAAGGCGGGCAGATCACCTGATGTCAGGAGTTTGAGACCAGCCTGGCCAACATGGTGAAACCTCGTCTCTACTAAAAAATACAAAAATTAGCTGGGCGTGGGGGCAGGCACCTGTAATCCCAGCTACTCAGGAGGCTGAGGCAGGAGAATTGCTTGAATCCAGGAGGCAGAGGTTGCAGTGAGCCGACATTGTGCCACTGCATGCCAGCCTGGGCAATAGAGCAAAACTTTGTCTTTAAAAATAATAGTAATAATGAAATAAAATGTACAGTTTCTGGAGACAGAGGAAGCAGGGTGTGGTGGGACTTGGGGCACCCCCTCTCCCCATCGCTTGCTTGCGGCCCTCTGCCTGTCTAGGCTCCACTCACACCCAGGTGCTTGAACCCCATGCTCTCAAATTTCCTCTCAATTCATCACTACCAGGACTCTTCCCATCCCCTCTCTCAGCTTACCCCCAACTTATGAGCAAGTTCTGGTGAGTCTCAGATCCAGACAGGCACTGAGCTTGGGTGCCTGTTACCACCTGCATCCCAGCCAGTGCGGTCCCAGCCTCTGCTTCCCTCTCCTGGAGACCTGCCAGAACCTCCTGTCTAAGCTCCTGACCCCCTCCTGCCCTCCTCAGCCCACGCAGCCCCACAGAAGAGCTCAGGACTTTTCCCACCTCGGGGCCTTTGCAGTTCTCCTGCTCATCTGCCAACCGCCTCCCCTGTTCATCCTTTTGTGCCCAGACCAGATCTGTGTAAGAAAGCCAGCCCCTGCTGTTCCTGAGTTCTTAGCCAGAGAATCCCCCGCCGCCAAGTGGCCTGTCCTGACCCACCCCGTCTCTGTTCCTATCCATCTGAGCTCTCCCTGCCACCTTGGTTGGCTCCCTGTCCTTTGGCTGGTTCTCTAGGAAAGCGGGGACCTTGTCTCCCTTGTTCACCCACACACCCCTTCCAGCCCATCCCGTATGTCAAGCACAGCGTCCTGCACACACCGGAGTCTTGGGAAGTACCTGTGTTCTCACTGGAAGAATCAGTCTCCCTGCCCTTCAGGTCTCCTGCATGGGTCCAGCCCTCTGGAGAGGGAGGAGCTAAGACTCTGGGGATCACCCTTGGCCAGTGGATGACTGGAGCCAGGGGATCCCTCCTCCCCTTTTTGTCCCAGGACTGGCAGTCCTGACACACATTTCATGAGGCAAGATGGAGTCCCCAGGCCCCCAGGGCAGCAGGCAGCTTACCCAGCTTCCCTGTGGGGCTCTCCCTCCTTCCCATCTGTCCTTCCCCATCTCGCACTTCTCCCTGGGATAGCTTCCTGAACAATAACCTTTTCCTCAGGCTTTGATTTTAGGGAACCCAGGTTAAGACACACTGTGAGTTGGGGGAAAACATTCTCAACAGCAACCCAAAGCAGAGAAAGGCACAGGCCAGCCAGGGTTCATATCTGCTCCCTTATTAGGCCACGTTGCTCAGAGTTACCCATTTAGCCAATGTTGATGTGTCCACTCACAGCAGAGCACTCCAGCAGGAGTTAGGGGAGGTGCAGGCACCATTCATACCCCAAGAGGCCCAGAAGGGGCACTGCAGGTGGGTGCCAGCAGGACTTGGCCTGAGGAGGGGACATCGATGCACATTGCAGTTCCATCACTGACCAGCCTCCTGGGCTTGGGAGGTTTTTACCCAGTGGCCTGGGCTTCTCCCGGCACCATGAGATGATAGAGAAGGACAGCATGATAATGGTCTGTACTTTCTAGAGTTGCTGGGAGAGGAGCTTCGCAAAGCATGTAGGTGGTGTTAGCAGGGTGGTGGTGCCAGTGACGGCAGCAGCAGCAGCAGCAGGTGTGGGGCCTCGTTAATCTCTGAGACTGACATCGTTTGTACCAGTGTAGAAATAAATACCCCTCCCCTCCACAGAGTCACTGGACAGGTTGACACTGGAAGCTGGCACTGAGTAGGTGCCTCATAAATGTTAGTTCCCTTTTTGTTCCTTAGAATAATGAGTTGACCATCCGTTATTCCCTCCAGGTCACTCAGCATCAGTTACATTTTTTTTCAGTCTAACCACCAGGCCACCCGTTCATCCTCACAACCCCTCTCTTGAACATTTCGGAACATGGTCTTCATCTGACAGTTAACATATTCCATTTAACATGCTACTGTTTTAACTTATTTTCTTCTCCCTCCAAATATTTTGATGTCAGCACCGGCACCACGTTCCTTGGTATTTCCCAGTCTCAGCCATGCGTTCTTACTGCTGAGGCCTGGCCAAGTTCTGGCTTCTCCAAGGTCAGGGGATGAGGGGGCCTCCTCCAGTCAGCCCCAGAGCCAGGCGAGCCCGAGCTGTGGGTGAAGGTAGCTGAGAGGACGCTGTTCTGAATTTATGGCCTCATCCCTGACCCCAGTAGGTCCCCAGGATACCTTCCTAGCATTGGCTGCTTCGAGTTTGTTGATGATGTTGGTTGACGCCTGTCTCCACTACCAGGCCACACTCTCAGAGAGGCAGAGACTCTTGCTTTTGTCACTGCCGTGTCCCCAGTATATGGCACAGTGTCTGGTACATGGTAGACCATCAATAAATATTTATGGGAGGAAGAATGGGATATGGAAATTTGGGAGTGGGTGAGGGGGCAACAGTTGGGAAAGGTGAGGGAGAAGTAGGGATATTTGAGTTGGGTCTTGATGAATGAGTAGGAGTTTGCCAGGTGGCCAGGTGGCCAGGTGGGAAAGGCACCAGCATGTGCAAAGACCTGGAGGCATGAAGAATGTGGTGCTTCCTGGCAATAAGCAAGTGGGCAGGGCACCTGAAGTGTCCGGTGAGATGGAGAGAGCTGACTGGGGCTGGAAAGGTGCTCTCTGCTCATCACGCAGGAGCCCAGTGGGAAGCAGCAAACTGAGATGTGTCCTGAAGACAACAGAGTCAGGCCATGATGTAAGATTCTCACTGGAGAAGGGAAAGTTCTGACTGCACTGCAGAGGCCACCCGTTGGCAGGGCCTGGGCATTCCCCAGCTGTTCCCACACTCTTCCACTTCTGCAATTGTCCCTGGGAGAAAAATCACAGTCCTCCTTCTCCCACGGGGTACTGCCCAGGGCAAGGTCACACCCAGATCCCCTAAAAGCCCCAGCATCCCCAGAATCACAAAGGAAGATTCTCAGGGAAAGGCTGGTTTTAAGAAATGAAACTCTGCTATGGTTATAAGCTAGCAAAAGGGGAACTTGGAGCTGAAACCATTTGGAGGACATTTGGGGCATTTTCCTAAATTAAAAGTACTCAAGACACAGGGCTGGCTTAACTTCTCCAGCACCAAACACGAGCTCCTGCCTCTCTCAACAATGAAAATAAGCACAATCTTCACTCAGGACAGTCATCTGTGCCCATGAGAATCCACATGCCAGCACTTCAGAGCCTCTCCTGAGAGGAAGCTGCTCCTCCCCTGCTCCTGAGCCCCTCCCTTCTCTTCTGGGAGCCAGCCTGGGGCCCAGTATCCAGCTCCTCCTTCCAGAAATAGGCATGCAGATCTGTGCACCTCTGAGTATGTATCATCCGTTTATTTTTTCCACATAGTCATGGAGCATCCCGTATCACTTCACACAGTTTCACCACCTTCTTTTCTTTTCTTTCTTTTTTTTTTTGATGCACATAATTTAATCAATACATTATTTATTTGATGAAGAGTTAAGTTGTTCCCAGTTATTTTTACTACCTTTTTATGCACATGTACAAATGTATCTGAAGAGTAAATTTCTAGGAATAGATTGCTGGGTCATTTAAAATTTTGATAGATCTCAAATTATTCTTCCAAAGAGATTGTCAAAATCAAAATCTACTTCTAGCAACAGCTCGAAGGTCTGCCCACTTTCCTCACCATCCCCATCAGGTGGGTGCCTTCAGCTGCAATCCCTCCCTTGAGATGCGGGTAAATCAGCTGAGAGCACCTCCCAAGGGGAGGCTGCAGGGGCCCTGCACTGGCCTCACCCACACACCTGGAACACGTGGTGTGAGAAGGCTTATTTCACCTGTCACTTTATATTAAATCTCATTTTCATTTGTTTTTTAAAATAGGTAACAAATAGTACAAATATAAGAAGGCAAAAGCCAGTCTCCTTGCATCCCTGCCTTCCAGTCACCCACCTTCGTCCCCAAAAACGCTACTGTTCTCCTTCTCTGTCCAGAGATACTTTGTACACATTCAAACAAATCTGGGTATAAAGTGTAGCCTCATTTTTTAAGACCTGCAAAACATCCCATTTTATGGATATGTAGCTGGCCCCTCTCCTTCTGCCATTTGTCTTTTCACTTTCTTTTCTTTGCCATGCAACTGTTTTTAACTTTTATGTAGTTACATTTTCTTTTGTGGTCTCCTGTTTTGAGTCATACTTAGAAAGGCCTTCTCCAAAATTTTATACAAAATTTCTCCCATGGTTGAGCCTGGCACTTTTATAGTTTCATTTTTCATCTTTAAATCTTTTTTTTTTTTTTCTTTTGAGATGGAGTCTCACTCTGTCACCCAGGATGGAGTGCAGTGGCGCGGTCTTGGCTCACTGCAACCTGCACCTCCTGAGTTCAAGGAATTCTCCTGCCTCAGCCTCCCGAGTAGCTGTGACTACAGGGGCGGTCTGCCACGCCCAGCTAATTTTTGTATTTTTAGTAGAGACAGGGTTTTTTCACCATGTTAGCCAGGCTGGTCTCAAACTCCTGGCCTCAGGTGATCCACCCACATTGGTCTCCCAAAGTGCTGGGATTACAGGTGTGAACCATCGCGCCTGGCCTTAATCTTTAATCTATTGTGTATTTTTATTTGGTTGTAAGGTGTGACATAAGGATTCAACTTGATTTTTCCTCACATGGCTCTCCCATGTGAGGAAATACTATGGGATATACTATCCCATGTATTAGAGAATCCATCCTGTCCTCACCCCTTTGAAAGAGTTCCTTAAACATTCCAAACTCCCATATGTGTGTGAGTCTTTCTCTGGTCATGCCACCCAGTGCGATGCTGTTTTAATTACTGAGTAGCTCTACTCAGTTTTTGTTTTGTTTTGAGACAGAGTCTTGCTTTCTTGCCCAGTTTGGAGTTCAGCTCACAGCTCATTTCAGCTTCCTGCTCTGCTGAGCTCCAGTTACTCTCCTACCTCAGCCTCCTGCATGGCTGGGATTATAGGTGTATGCCACCACACTTGGCTAATTTTTTAATTATTATTTTCTATAGAGGTGGGGTCTTGCTATGTTGCCCAGACTGGTCTGGAACTCCTGGCCTCAAACAATCTTCCAACTTTGGCCTCTCAAAGTATTAGGATTACAGGTGTGAGCCATCATGCCCAGCCTCTGTACTGTCTTTTAATAATTGGTTGGGCTGGTCGGAGTTCACTATGTTTTCTTTCAAAAGTGCACTTGCTATTTTTGCTTATGAACCTTAAGAATCAACTTACCTCATTTAAAAAGAAATACTATTCATATTGTGTTAAATTAATAGACCAAGGTAGAGAGAATTGGCATCTCTGTTATGCTGCTGGCATCCCTATTTTCCTACTTATATACATAGCATGCATTTCTGTTTCTCCTAATTTACAAATAGGTTGTTCTTTTTATGTATTAATTTTGCACCCAGCTGATTTACTGCATTCTTTTATTGATTATGATGGGTTTTCAGTTCATTGACTTAGAACTTCCACACATATAAACAAGTACCCTGAAAAATAATTTAACAGGAGGAGTAATAACAGCTCACCCTCTTCTCCAGCTTTCATAGCTTTCCATTCTTTCTCTTGTCTGGTTGGTGAACCCTTCCAGGGAGATGCTCTATACCAGGGGTCTTCAGTGGACGTGCCTGTATTTTTCCTGGCTTTGATGGGAATGCTGCCGTTGTCTCTCCACTGAATGGCTTTGAGTATATCCAGGTGAAGATCCACCTGTTCTCATTTAACGAAGAATATTTATCAAAATGGATGTTCAGTTTTGTCAAGTGTCTTTTCCAATTTCCCCTTAGACTGCTGGGCTGCAGGCCGCCAGTGTGCACCAGCAGGCCAGGGAGGCCTGCCCATGCCTGGCAGCTTGGGGAGGAGGTGGTGCAGCTACGTGGGCAGCCTGTGGCTCTCATGCTGTCAGTACCATCCTGCTTCCAGCTGCAGGAAACAGGCAAGCCCATGTAACCTGCCAAAATCAAAGGAGCTATGTTATTCTTACAGACCAAGAAACCCAGAGGGAGAGGTAGGCGGCCCCGTGGTATGACTCAGGGCCTCAGCAACGTCAACAAGGACATGGCCTCCCCCTGCCCCTTCACCCCCTTGATCTATTGGCTCTGCTCACTGGCCAGAGTGGCTGCAAGATGACCACCAAGTGACCAACAGGCAGGACACGCCCCTTCCATGGAGAGGGGTCTCTTGGTGGAGTCCTTCTTAGACAGGAGGGAGCCTTTCTTAGATGTCCCTCCAAGAAGTTCCCCTTGGACCTCAGTGGCTGCATCTCTAGTCTTAGGGCAGCCTGTGAAATAGATCTGTTTTTCATTTCTTTCCAGATCTTCTTTAATGAGTGATAGGTATGCGCCTCTCTCAATGGCTGCCCGTCGTTCCATCACCTTTGTGTATCCTGGTGTCCCATTCCCCTGCTTTGGTCATGATGTTGCTTCTGGTATTGGATTGGCTTTTGTCATTGCCTGCTTGTTTGGGCATTTTGGGTTCTGAAATGTTGCGTATGGACTCTGTGGCTGCTGCCCTTCTTAGGCCAGCTAGAATTGCACTTTTGGCTCTAGCGCATCAAGACGTGCTATTGTGTGCAGAGTGGGTACGAGAACTCCACAAAGGATAGGGTAGGGGGCCAGGTCGAGGGAGGCTGCAGCGGGGCCACTGCTTGGGGATGCAGAGGGCTCTAAATCCTTGTGCTGGGACTGGTGGGGGGTGTTGGGGTGGCTTCCTCTACATGTGGGGGACTTCACTGACTCCTGGCTTGGGCAAGGGGCCAGAAGGGCCATGATGTGGAGCACCTGGAGGCTCTGAGGACCAACAGGTGCCCAGTGCATTTTTGTTCAGGGGCCTTCATTGTTCGCCAGCGCATCCCAAGGAGGAGAGGGATTCAACAGGTTTCTAGGTGCCCCGGTGCAGCTATGCAGTGTGGCTGGTGTGGTCCCTGCAGGGGTGGGAGGCTGGGTAATGGGGGACTCTTCTGGACCCTGTCCTGCTCGGGCCAGCTTTCTCCTTTCACCACAGGATCCCATCTTCCTTCTCAGAAAATACAGCGTGTGGGCTCGTGATGACAGGCCAAGGTAGATGTTACCTGCAGGGAGCCTTATGAAAGGTGGGGACTGGCTCTAGGCGCTGCATCCTCTTTGTCTGGAGTGCACACACAGCAACTCTAAGGGATAGATAGAGGCGGAGCCCTAGAGGAACCATGGAAACCTGAAGTTTCGGCTGCTCTCAGCCTATCGCCTCCCCTCCTGATATTCTGCCCTTCATCTCTTCAGCCCCACTGGGAGGATCCCGGGATGGCCACCTTCTCTTATCCCATGACAGACAACAAAAGAGTCAGGGCCCAGGGCCCACTGCAGTGCTGCCCTGGGGGATGGAGCACAGTGGGAGGGGTCCGTTTATTGAGCCCCTGGGCCTTTGCAGTTGCTGTGAGTGGCAGGAGCTGCACCTGGGACTGAGGTATTGTGGCCAAGGTGGACCTGGCAGGAGGGGCAGGTGGATGGCGAGACCCCAGGTTTCCTTGGCTTTGTTCCTGTGTCCCCAGTAGTGCCCTGGCTCTTCTTTCCAGACCTGTTTTCCTGGAGGGGCTCCTTCCTCCCCGGCTTGCTCAGCTTGTACTGCAGCACATTGCGAGGCCTCAGACAGCCGACCCCTTACACAGCATCTGCTGACCACCAGCACTCCCTCTTCAACATCCTGTTCCCTCCTTCCCCTCTGCCTTCTGTGCCTCCTTTTCTCTCTGCATTTATGGCAATAAAAATACTTTCTGGAAACAGAAGTGAGTCGTCGGCCTCCTCCTATCCCTGGCTGAGTGGTGCTGACAGGGAGGCTGGCAGCAGAAAGCCCAGCTGCCTTGGAGAACCCCACCTACTTTTCACCCATGCCAAGGAGACAAAGCTGTGGCCCGAGGCCTACCCTGAGGAGACAAGGTCAGGATCCTGCTCTCCTTCAGGAGTGGGCTTTGCTTTTGCAGCTGAGCAAGCACGTCTTGCTGTTCTGATAATTTTTCCGTGGGAGGCCCTAGCCCTGTATGTGCAGGTAGCAGATTGTCCAGGTCCCATGATCACCCCCCAAGGGCAGGTGGGAGGTGTCAACCCCCTAGGAGGTCAGCAGCATGCAGTTTCTCCTGACCAGCCATGGGCAGTTGGGAGAGTCAGTGCCCAGGGCCCACTGCAGTGCTGCCCTGGGGGATGGAGCAGTGGGCCCTGGGCCCCCTGCACAGAGCCCCAAGGAATCCAGTGCACCCAGTTCACTCTGAGGACCTGAGAAAGCTGAGTGTGAACAGCTCACAGTCCAGTGGCAGATGGGGCACCTTGGTTCCTGCCCTCCACTCCCCAGGGATGTACTACGCAGCACCTCCACAACCAGGCTTGTGAACTCCTTAGGGCAGGATGCAGCCCCATTCCATTACTGCACTGAACTAGGAGGGGGACTCCATCAAGTAGCAACCGGCACACAGCAGCACAGACTTCCTTATCTAGTGTGACCGGCTGTCTTCCTGCAGATACTCTGGCAGGCACCAGGCGATTGTTCAGCAGGCACCTGGAGACAAGGATTAGGTAAGACCCTAAATAGAGAAGGAGGTCCCAGCAGCTAAGGTGAAGAGAGCAGCCAGAATAGGCAGCCCTGGAGGCAGCAGCTCTGGGCTGAGAATTCTTGCCCTTCCAGTTCTTACCTGTGTGACTATGAGCAACAAAGTCCATCTCTCTGACCTCAGTTTCTTTATCTGTAAAATGAGAATCATGACACCTATCTCACAAGCTATGGAGAGGATAAAATGCCATAGTCTATATGATTGCATGTATGTGGCACACGGCTGGCGCATAGTAGGCTGCTGTTGTTATTTAATGTTCTTACCGTCCCCATCATTATCAGTACAGGAAGAGATGTGAGGATTGTATATCCTCATACCACCAGAGCCCCACGGTCCAGGTCTCTGAAGGCAGCAGACCACAAGGGGGATGGTTGTGCTTCAGGCTGTGTTTTGACAAAATGGGGATTGCATACATCACCTTTGCTGCATCATAGATTACCCCCCAAACCTAGTGGCTTAAAACAGAAACATTTATTATCTCACAGCTCTGTGGGTGGGGAATTTGGGTGTGGCTTGCCTGCATCCTGTAGCTTGGGGGCTCTCAAAGGCTCATCCCGGTGTTAGCTGCAACTGTGGCCTCATCTGAAGGCTTGACTGACGGGAGATCCACTTCAAGCTGAATCACACAGCTATTTGTAAGGGACAGTCCCTTGAGGGCTGCTAGACAGACCACCACGGTCCCTTGCTGGCTGTTGCTAGAGACTTCTCTGTTTCTCACCACATGGGCCTCCCGCCTCGGGCAGCTCCCAACAGGGCAGCCTGCCTCATCACAGCCAGCAAACCAGAGAACAAGGGAGAGAATGTGAGACGGAAGCCACTGTCTCTTTGTGACCTAATCTCAGAAGTGACATCCTGTCAATTTTTGCCACATTCTGTTCATTAAAAGCAAGTTACTGGGTCCAGCCCACCTTCACGAGGAGTAATTACACAAGAGTCTGACTACCAGGAGGCAGGTCCACTGGGGGCCATTGCGGAGGCTGCCTACCAAGGGATGAAGCCAGGAACACCCACTCTGCAGCCAGACTGCCTGGGGCATTCAGATCCTCAGCTATTAAGAGTGGGCTGTGAGGGGCCAGTGCTTTAGGACACCAGTTGGCAACTAATTTCCCTTGGGTGACCGGGGGCAGTTGGGAAGATACACCTTACGAGTCATGTGACCTTGGATGAATTATTCAACCTTCTGTAGCCTCTGTGTTCTCGTCTGTCAATTGGGTATCATCATTGTAACACCATATCAGGTGGTTGTGGGACATCGAGATAAAACATGCAAAGCTGTTAGGATGGTGCCCAGCAATATGGTGAACACTCAACCAAGGCTGGATATTTTAATTAAGAGAGATTGCCTGTTACCTCCCAGAGCCCTCCACATCCCCCCCAGTGGCTGCTGCCATTCACTGAACCCCAACCCTTTTCCAGACACTAGACTAGTCCCTGGGACACCAGGAAGAACAGTCATACATTCCTTCATAAGTCATACAATCCTTTCACAGAGACAGGCAGTAAACACGTATGCAGACGAACAAGCTGCTTTCCAATCAGGATAAGTCCTATAGAGAAAGCCATGTAAGACTAATTGGGTGGGAGGGGGCAGCTCCTTGACAAAGGCTGTCACCCAGGGAAGTATTCTGTAATGTACATTTGAGCTGAGGCTGGAAAATAAGAGGGAGTCAGCCATGCAAGGAGGTGGGAGGGCATTTGGAGCACCCGAGAGAATGCAAACTTTACGGTGGGAAAAAGGTGAATTTGAGGGAGAGAGGGTGCTGGAGTGGCTGACAGCAGGACATGGGCCACGGGGAGGAGAGGTGGTCCGAGGGACTTGGAGATTCACAGTCACATCGGAGTTGGGTTTTATTCCAAGAACAGTCGGCCCTCTGAAGGGTTTCCAGCAGTTGTGATTTGCCCTTAAGAGGCTGCTTCTTGTTGGAGAGGTGGATAGATGGGTGGATGGATAGATGGATGGATGGATGGATGGATGGATGGATGGATGGATGGACGAATGAGCAGATGGATAGATGGATAGATGGATGGATGGATGGATGGATGGATGGATGGATGGACGAATGAGCAGATGGATAGATGGGCGGATGAACAGGTGGACAGATGGATGGATAAATTGGGGAGATGGGCAGATGAACAGGTGGCTTTGGCACAGGCACAGCCCCTTGCTCTGTACTTGCTGAGCAGAGTTTGGTGCCCATTGCCTGCCTCTGCCCTCCAGGGCTGCCTGAGTATGGGCTCCTGACACCACATCCCGGGAGGAGTGAATATTGCTGGAGAAGAGGAGACCAGGCTGAGTGAGGGAGCTGCTTCCTGCTCCCTTTGTCCCAGAGGCAAGGGAGACACCATAAGGGTGGCAGCTGACTTGGCGCACAGAATCCACAACAGCTGTGTTCAAATCCTGGCTGTACCATTTCCCAGCGTGATGGCCCTGGGCCACTGAAAGCTTGCGGAGCGTCAGCTTCTCTGTCTTTGACACAGACCACATGCCTACCTTAGAGGGTACAGGGGCGCTTATCAAGTACCACGTGCAGGTGCTGTGCCCAGCCCCTGGCTTCTTGGTCTCATTTCATCTTCACCACGGTCCCGGGAGGTGGGTTTAGTTATTGGCCTTGTTTTGCTGATGAGAAAATGGAAACAGAAAGATTAAGTAACTAGCTCAAGACCATGTGGCAACTAAGCACTTATATCAGGCTTCTCCCATGCATTCATTAATCTCCACTACCTGATGAGTGGGTCCACCTGGAGAGGAGAACCCTGAGGCATAAAGCTGGTGGCACTGAGCTGGGGTTCCCACATGCCAGATAAATAGGACTCCCCCACCCCCAGGGAGTCAATAACACAGCAGGACAAGCGCACGGGGCGGCAGGCACAGATGCGGATGCAGAACAACCACACCGACCTCCCACTGGCGGGGATCCCAGCAGGTCCTCCTTGCCCCACCCCAGACAGTCCCAGCCTTCGGGCACTGGTAAATGCAGAAGTTCCCCAGGAGAGACAAAAGGCCTCAGCCTGGTGCCCACAGGCAGAGCGCACAGGCAGCCGAGTGGCTGCAGTCCCGCAGTGGAGGAGTGCCTTGTGCACCTGGTGGTTTTCTGCACCCCAACAGGTGCATCTGGCCACTGCTCCTCCCACTGCAGGCCCCACTGCTCCACACCATGCCCTTCTGGCCCATCAGGCATCTGAAGAGGAGCGGGCGTCTGCCCAGGGGTAAGTGGATAGCTGGAGTCACTGGGAGGCTGTGAGGACCAGGCTAGGAGACCGGGGAGGGCAATTAACCCTTGAAAGGGAAGTGGTGTTTGGTGGCCGCAACCAGGTAAAGAGAACTGAAAGACATGAATGAAGACTGGGAGGACAGCAGGGAGGTTCAGCCTGGTACACTGGGGATCCTGTGCAGGAGCCTCCAGCTGGCTCATTGCCCAGGACTGACACCACACACACAGGCAGGTCTCAGGATGCCTGAGAGTGTGCTTGGCAAAATAATGGCCCACCAAAGGCAACATACACCGCCAGCCCCAGTCCACACTCTCCCTCATTGTAGCCACCAGCCACATGTGGCTGCTAAGCACATGAAATGTGGCTAGTCCAAATTGAGATGTGCTGTTAGTGCTAAATACGTGTTAGTGCCTTAAAGATTTTTAAGACTTTGTACAAATATATGTATAATATCTCAATAATTTTAACTGACATGTTGAAATGAATGCTACTATTGTAGATATATTGGAATAAACAAAATATTAGGTTGGTGCAAAAGTAATTGCTGTTTTTGCCATTGAAAGTAATTTATTTTTGGCTGAGTGCGGTGGCCTGTAATCCCAGCACTTTGGGAGTCGAGGTGCGTGGATCACCTGAGGTCAGGAGTTTGAGACCAGCCTGGTCAACATGATGAAACCCCATCTCTACTAAAAATACAAAATTTAGCTGGGTGTGGTGGTGGGTACCCATAATCCCAGCTACTCGGGAGGCTGAGACAGGAGAATCACTTGAACCTGGGAAGCGGAGGTTGCAGTGAGCCAAGATTGTGCCACTACACTCCAGTTGGGGCAAAAAGAGTGAAACTCCATCTCGAAAATCAAAGGAAAGTAATTTATTTTTATATATATATTAAAGATAAATACAGCTGTTCCTTTTTAGTTTTTTAGTGTAGCTGCTAAAACATTTGAAGTTGCACATGTAGCTCACATTATATCTCTGTAGAATCACACTGTTCTAGACGGCTGCATCTAGACACTGGGCCTTCACCCCTGACACCCAGCTGCTAGGGCCCTCTGAGGGTTTCTACACTCTAGGCAGCCAGGAGAGTGACAGTGGGCCCTGTGACAAATCATACATTGCTGCTGCCACTTTTAAATGGTGATTTAAAAAATATTTTTCAATAAACCTTGGTAAAGAGGGGTTAAGGCAGATATAAAATGTGATCAATTACATCAGAATGACAACTTTTTCACCTGAACATCATGGAATAAGTCCCAGGGTTTACAGCGGCTTACAAAGTGCTTTCACACATATCGGTTACTCTTGTTTCTTTTTCTTATGAAAATGTTTATATGGAAAAATTGAAAGCCAGTTCTTGTCCTGGGACTCCTGCATTTTGGAGCCTCCCCCCTCCCTGGGTCTCAAAAGGAAATCCTTAAGTTCAGGAGCTCAGAGGGGAGAAGGCCTGGCTGGAATCACAAAGGGCTGGTCACCTGGGGCTGGTGCCCTTGAACAAGCCACGGGCAGAAGGAGTGAGAAAAGTGGGGTCGGGATAGGAGCCAGACTTCCTGGGGTCATAGTTTCCTGGTACATGCACACACACAGCTCATAGTTAGAGCTTGGGCTGTTTCTAAACATTTCTGGGCTCAGTTTCCTCTCTTTAAAATGAGAATAGTGATATCGCTTCCCTCAGGATCCCACAAGTGTTCACACTACTCACACTCATCAATCTGTAAGTGTCATGCCCACCTTTCGCAAGGTTTTCACGTGTGCCAGTCTCCTTTGTTCTGCCGGTGCCGCCCTCACTAACCTCCCATTCATCTCAGGCTCAGCGCATGTCCTCTCCATGCCAGGCTCTGCTGGCTGTGCTGGAGTTGTCTATAAAACAGACAGAGTCGGGGTGGGCCAATGAGAAACGTTATGAATAAGCATGTCATGTAAACACATAAAATACATACAGAGTGTATTGACTGCAATCAGTGCTATGGAAAAATTCAGGCCAGGAAGGAGCATGGGGTGTGGTGGGTGATGCGTGGTGAGGCTTAAATAGGGTGGTCAGAAGAAGATGTTACCTTCCCCAAGAACGTAACATCTGAGGAAAGACCTGAAGGGGGTCAGTGCTGGAAGGACAGCTTTCTGGGCTACAGCAGGAGCAAGGGAACAGCAGGTGCAAAAACCGTGAAGCAGGAGCATGCCGGGTGTGCTTGAGAACTGGCAAAAGCAAAGGGAAGGGGAGCCAGAGATGACGTCACAGGAGTAGGGGTCAGGGGCCTTCAGGCTCACTGCGAGGCCTTTGCCGAGATGGGCCTGCCGGGGGATGTTGAACAGGGGTTGGGGAGCTGGTTCAGGCCTCTACTAGGTCTCCGTGGCTGCTCAACTGAGAATAGACTGTCAGGGTGAGGGAAGGAGCCTGGAGACTGTGCAGCAGTCTAGATGAGGAGTGATGGTGGCCCAGACCAGGTGAGCACTGAGAAGTGACCAGATTGCAGCTATGTTCTAAAGGAGAAGCTAATAGAATTTACTGAGAGGAATGGATAGGAGAGGTGAGAGAGAGTGGAGCAAGGATGTGTCTGGTTTCAACTTGAGTAACCAGAAAATGGAGTTGCCCTCACCCAAAAGGGGAGGGTGTAGGCAGATGGGAGGTGGACTTCCCCCAGGTCTGGAGGTCAGGGGAGCAGTGAATCTGGATGTCATCAGCACGAGGACAGCATTTAAAGCCTGAGAACAGATGGGTCCACCAGGGAGACTGGGGTCAGTGTAAAGGTGAGGGAGAGGAAGACTCCAGGGCGCTCCCAACTTCCCGCACCTAGTTGTGGCCACCAAAGTGGGAACACAGGAGGAGCTAGTTTGATAGATAAGGCACTTAGAATTTTTGGACATGCCACATTGTGCCTGTGGGAAGTCACAGGACGATAGAATTGTAAGTCATTTAGATTCATAGACAATAGAGATCTGGCTGTTCTGTATCAATGTTTCTTAACCGGGGCATTTGGCCCCCAAGGGGCACTTGGCAATGTGTAGAGACACAGTTGGCTGTCACAGCCTGGGAGGGAGGGAGTGGGCAGAGGCCAGGGATGCTGTTGCCCATCCTGCTATGCACAGGACAGGCCCCCACACCCCATGAAAAATGATCTCACCCAACATGTCAGTAGTGCTGAGGGCGAGAAGTCCCCCTCTATCCTGTATTTAATTATGATAATAAAAGGGAACACCTAGAGAGTGCTTGCTAGCTCCCAGGGGCTAAGCTAAGGGGCTGTCCCATTTCATTCTCCTGATGAGATGGGTGCCTTTGGTTTCATACCCCTACCGGTGCATGACTCTGACAGTTGGGGAAATTAAGTCACTGTGCTCCACATTGAGGGAGCTGAGGTTTGACCCATAGAAGTTGGATCCTAAGCACTGTTTAAGAGAGCCTCAGCGCTGGGCGCAGTGGCTTAGGCCTGTAATCCCAGCACTTTAGGAGGCCTAGGCGGGTGGATCATGAGGTCAGGCATCCAGACTATCCTGGCTAACACGGTAAAAACCCCATCTCTACTAAAAATACAAAAAATTAGCCGGGCGTGGTGGCGGGCGCCTGTAGTCCCAGTTACTTGGGTGGCTGAGGCAGGAGAATGGCGTGAACCCGGGAGGCGGAGCTTGCAGTGAGCCAGGATCGTGCCACTGCACTCCAGCCTGGGCTATAGTGCAAGACTCTGTCTCAAAACAAAAAAAAAAAAAAAGAGAGAGAGCTTCAAAAGTCTGCCATGTGTAATGGGATGGGGTGGAAACAGTGGCCACACAGACAGTTAAAGGGAGAAACCAGGAACTGTGATAATAGACCTTCATCTTTCATAATGAATTTATTCCTGAAATATTTGCTAGTGTAATTCTTATTCATTTAAGTAAAGCTAATATTAATGTTTCCTAAGTTACAGAGAAGAAGGTCAGTATAAACCATGGAACACTGTAGAAAGTCCTGAAGTTTGTTGTAATCCCCCATTTCATCTTCCTCACACTCCCCTTCATTGCCATAAGGGAGATTTTATATTGAGAAAACAGAATGAGTTTATGGGCGAACAAACCTGTTTGAATCCCAGCACCTCCACTTGCCAGTTCATGAGCAAAGTGCTTAACTTCTCTGAGCCTCAGTTTTTCCACCTGTCAAATGGGGTCATCAATGCTCCTTCCTAGGGCATCTATGAAGACTGCCTGGGACTGTGCCTGTTAAGCGCCTTGCAGGGTGTTTATCATTATAGAGTAGGCCCTTAGGCATGGTAATAGGTTTTTCACTTCTGGACAAGATAAAGTACCAGGGACCTATTTACCCTCCCTCCTGAAACAACCAAAAAAAAAAGAAAGAAAGAAAAGAAAAGGACAAAATATTTGAAACAATGCTTTTAAGATACTGGACGTTAGGGAAGGACTGTGACCCCCAAGAAATGGGAAACAAGGTGATTCCCTACATGTGCCCCAGCTGACCGCCTGGAGAAAGTTTGCAGGCTGTATGCAGGAAGGGGAGACACAGGTGGAGCCCATTGGACTCCATGAGTTGAAGAGACAGAGCTAAAAGTCCAGAGAGATCAAAACATCTAGATCCTGCAGGGTAGCTGCTGAGGAGGAAAGACCTGCACAGAGAGGAAAATGCCTTGAGAACTGAGCCATGCACTCATCACCATATGCACGTGAGGAAAACTACCCTAGGTTGAGCAAAGAACTACCAGAAAGGATCAGAGGCAACAGTGCCCACATTAATACCAGGCAAAACATGGCATCTGTTCCCGCCTGCAAGACCGCAAAACCTAGCGGCTTGTGGGGCGTAGGACAGAATACACAGAAGGGTTTTCCCTCAGTAGTGGGGGAATAATTAGCTCTGTACTGAGCACTCTGGATCTACCTAACAAATCTTAGAGGCAAAATCTGTAAGGATCAAACTCTTTCCAAGAATCTAAGTTCATACCAGAAAAAGACTGAAGAATATTTACGGAAATACAGAAACATTCATCACCCACCCATTTAAAAATCACAGTATCTGGCAACTAATTAGAAATGTCAGGAATGCAAAGAGGCAGGAAAATGTAGCCCATAATGAGGAGAAAAATAAAAAGCAATCAATTGAGACAAACCCAGAAATGACACAGATTTTAGAATTAGCAAAGACATTAAAACAGTTTTTCTATGCTCATGGATAGGAAGAATCAATATCGTAAAAATGGCCATACTGCCCAAGGTAATTTATAGATTCAGTGGCATCCCCATTAAGCCACCAATGACTTTCTTCACAGAATTGGAAAAAACTACTTTAAAGTTCATATGGAACCAAAAAAGAGCCTGCATTGCCAAGTCAATCATAAGTCAAAAGAACGAAGCTGGCGGCATCACACTACCTGACTTCAAACTATAGTACAAGGCTACAGTAACCAAAACAGCATGGTACTGGTACCAAAACAGAGATATAGACCAATGGAACAGAACAGAGCCCTCAGAAATAATACCACACATGTACAGCCATGTGATCTTTGACAAACCTGACAAAAACAAGAAATGGGGAAAGGATTCCCTATTTAATAAATGGTGCTGGGAAAACTGGCTAGCCTTATGTAGAAAGCTGAAACTGGATCCCTTCCTTACACCTTATACAAAAATTAATTCAAGATGGATTAGAGACTTAAATTTCAGACCTAAAACCATAAAAACCCTAGAAGAAAACCTAGGCAATACCATTCAGGACATAGGCATGGGCAAGAACTTCATGTCTAAAACACCAAAAGCAATGGCAACAAAGCCAAAATTGACAAATGGGATCTAATTAAACTAAAGAGCTTCTGCACAGCAAAAGAAACTGCTATCAGAGTGAACAGGCAACCTACAGAATGGCAGAACATTTTTGCAATCTACTCATCTGACAAAGGGCTAATATCCAGAACCTACAAAGAACTCAAACAAATTTACAAGAAAAAAACAACCCCATCAAAAAGTGGGCAAAGGATATGAACAGACACTTCTCAAAAGAAGACATTTATGCAGCCAACAGACACATGAAAAAATGCTCATCATCACTCACCATCAGAGAAATGCAAATCAAAACCACAATGAGATACCATTTCACACCAGTTAGAATGGCGATCATTAAAAGGTCAGGAAACAACAGGTGCTGGAGAGGATGTGGAGAAATAGGAACACTTTTACACTGTTGGTGGGACTGTAAACTAGTTCAACCATTGTGGAAGACAGTGTGGCGATTCCTCAAGGATCTAGAACTAGAAATACCATTTGACCCAGCCATCCCATTACTGGGTATATACTCAAAGGATTATAAATCATGCTGGTATAAAGACACATGCACACGTATGTTTATTGCAACACTATTCACAATAGCAAAGAGTTGGAACCAACCCAAATGTCCATCAGTGACAGACTGGATTAAGAAAATGTGGCACATATACACCATGGAATACTATGCAGCCATAAAAAAGGATGAGTTCATGTCCTTTGTAGGGACATGGATGCAGCTGGAAACCATTATTCTCAGCAAACTATCACAAGAACAGAAAACCAAACACTGAATGTTCTCACTCATAGGTGGAAATTGAACAATGAGAACACTTGGACACAGGAAGGGGAATATCACACACTGGGGCCTGTTGTGGCGTAGGGGGATGGGGAGGGATAGCATTAGGAGATGTACCTAATGTAAATGACGAGTTAATGAGTGCAGCACACCAACATGGCACATGTATACATATGTAACAAACCTGCATGTTGTGCACATGTACCCTAGAACTTAAAATATAATAAAAAATTAAAAAAAGAAATACAAAAAAATAAATAAAAATGACAGTGTCTGGCAACTAATTAGAAATATCAGGAATGCAAAGGAGCAGGAAAATGTAGCCTATAATGAGGAGAAAAATAAAAAGCAATCAATTGAGACAAACCCAGAAATGACACAGATTTTAGAATTAGCAAAGACATTAAAACAGTTTTTCTAACTATTCTATGTGATCAAAAGGTAGACACATGAAACTTTTTTTTTTTTTAAAAAAGACCTAAATTAAACTTCTAGAGATCAAACCTATTATGTATGAAATGAAAACTAATGTTGGGTGGGGTTAATGGCAGATTAAACACACTAACATGAAAAGATTTGTGAAGACATAGCAATAGCAACTAGCTGTATTAGTTTTCTATTGCTGTTGTGACACATTGTTTACTATTTATTTGTTTATTGAGACAGGATCTTGCTCTGTGGCCCAGGCTGGAGTGCAGTGCATAATTATAGCTCATTGCAGATTGGAACTCCTGGGCTCAGACTCCTTAGTAGCTGGAAGCGCAGGCTTGATCATGCCATGCCTGGCTAATTTTTTAAAATTATTTTTCATAGAGTTGGGGTCTTGCCATGTTGCCCAGGCTGGTCTTGAACTGGGGCTCAAGCAATCCTCCCACCTCAGCCTCCCAAAGTGCTGGGATTACTGGCATGAGCCCCTGTGCCTGGTGCCTGGCCTGTGACATGTTACCACAAACTTAGTGGCTTAAACAATGCAAATTTACCTTATGGTTCTGTAGGTCAGAAGTCTGACACAGGTTTCACTGGGCTTAAATCAAGGTGTCAGTAGCCCTGAATTCCTTTATGGAGGTTCTGAGGGTGAATCCATTTTTCTTGAGCTTTCCAGTTTCTAGAGGTTGCCTGCATTCATCAGCTCCTGACTTCCTTCCTCCACCTTCAAGACCAAAAGTGACAGATCAGGTTCTTCTCACATTTTATCGCTTCTGCTGTAGTCACATCTCTCTCTTACATTCGTCTTCTGTCTTCCCCTCCACTTTTCAATACCCTTATGATTGCCTTGGGCTCACTTGGATAATCTAAGATAATTTTCCCAGCTTAAAGCCAGCTAATTAGCAACTTTAATTCCATTTGCAACCTTAATCCTTTGCTGTGTAACCTAACCTAATCACAGGTTCCAGGGACAGGGATGTGGATGTCTTTGGGGGCTGTTATTCTGCTACCACACTATACAAAAATAAAACACACAGAGAAAAAAATTATTTAACAAAAACAGAGCATCAGTGAGCTGTGGGATAACCTCAAGTTGTGTGATATCCATGTAACTGGAATCTTAAGCAGGGACAGGGGATGGAAACACGTATTTGAAGTACCAATGGCCAAAATATTCCAAATGTTATGAAAACTATAAGTTCACAAATCTAAGAAGTTCAGTGAGTTCCAAGTATAGGAAACCTGAATAAAATTGCATGGAGGCACATCATAATCAAATTACTCATAACTAGTGAAACAGTAAAAAGACACAAAACATCAAAAAATGAGGATGATGGCAAAATTCTCATGAGAAACAATGCAAGTAGAGCAACATCTTAAAAGTTGTGAAAGAAAAACATTTCCAACCTTGAAGACTTTATCCAGTGAGAATATCTTTCAAAAATGAAGATGAATTAATGATTCCCACACTCAACAGCTGAAAGAATTCATCACCCAATAGCTGCATATTCGAAGAAATGTTAGAGGAAGACCTCCAGGCAGCAGTAAAATAATACCATATGGGAATCTGAATCTGCACAACAAAATGAAAAGCACTGTGGTAACTACATGGATAAATATATGTTTTTCTCTTATAATTTAAATATTTTCAAAAGATGTTAAGTTTTAAAGTAAAACTAACATGGGAGGCCAAGGTGGGTGGATCATCTGAGGTCAGGAGTTCAAGACCAGCCTGGTCAATGTGGTGAAACCCCGTCTCTACTAAAAGTACAAAAATTAGCCTGGCGTGGTGGTGCATGCCTGTAATCCCAGCTACTCAAGAAGCTGAAACAGGAGAATCGCTTGAACCCAAGAGGCGGAGGAGGTTGCAGTGAGCCGAGATCGCACCACTCCACTCCAGCCTGGGTGACAGAGCAAGACCCTGTCTCAAAATAATAATAATAATAATAACAATAACAATAACAATATATTATGGGATGTATAACAAAGTATACCAGTAAAAGGTAAGACAACCATGGCAAAAAAGGTCAGGAAAGAAGACATGGAAGTATAATCTTGTAACATCTTTATATTATACATGAAGGGGTATAATATCACTTAATGTAGACTGTAATAAGTTAAAGATGTATACCATAAACCCTAAAGCAATTCCTATATCATGAAGAGAAAGAGAGTGAGATTTTTACTAATAAGCCAACAAAGGAGATAGAATGAAATCATTAAAAACAAAAAACAAAAACTCCATCCAAAAGAAGACAAGAGAAAAAGGACAGATAGAAAACAGAAGCCAGACTTAAATCTAAGCTTCTCAATAATCACATTATAAATAAAGCTTATCAGATTGGATAAAAAGCAGGACCCAACTATATGCCTGATAAAAAATGCACTTAAAATGTAAAGACACAAATAAGTTAAAAGGATGGAAAAAGATAACATCATACTGACATTAATCAAAAGAAAACTGGATGGCTATATTATATCAAGGATTTCAGACCAGAGTAAAAAATATGACTAGGGATAAATAAGGTCATTTCATAATGATAAAGAGGTCAGTTCATCAAGAGGATGTAACATCCTAAATATTTATGCTCCTAATAACAGCTTCAAACTACCTGAAGCAAAAACTGATAGAAATACAAGGAGGAAATAGACAAATCTAAAATTATAATTGGAGATTTGAATAGCCTTCTCTCAATAATTGATAGAAGAAGTAGACAGAAAAATCAGTATGGATATTGAAGATTTGAACAAAACTTTCAACTAGACCAAATTGACATTTATAGAACACTCCACCCAACCACAGCAGAATAATTTTTCTCAGTTCACACAGAACACTTAGCAAGATATACCATATTCTGGTACAATCCCCCCAAATTTGGAAACTAACACAATTCTAAATAACTCACAAATTAAAGAAGAAATCCAAAGGGAAACTAGAAGGTATTTTGAACTGAATTAAAATGAAAACACAAGATATCAAAATCTGGGGGCAGCCTCTAACGTAGTAGTTCAGGGGACAATTACAGCACTGAACTCTGTAAGAAACTAGAAAAAGACCAAATTAAACCCAAGGTAAGCAGAAGAAAAAAAAATAAAGATCACAGTGGAAATCAATGAACTATGACCCAAGTCGGCAACCTGCAACCTGGCTGTTTGTTTTTGTAAATGAAGTTTACACAGATACAGTCATGACCTTTCGTTCACATATTGTCTTTGGCTGCATTTGCACTATAGTGGCAGAGTAAAATAGTTGTGACAGAGACTGTATGGCCTAAAAACCTAAAATGTTTGCCATCTACTCCTTTAAAAACAAGTTTGCTAACCACAAAAACAACAAAGGCAATGAAGCAAAAGGCTGATTTTTTGAGATCAATAAAATTGGTAAGCTTCCAGCAAAGCTGATTGAAGGAGAAAAGGAAAAAGACAGAAATTACCAATGGTAATATCACTACAGCTTCTTCAGATAGTAAAAGGATAATAAAGGAACATTATGGACAACTTTATGCCAATTCATTCAATAACTTAGATGAAACTGACAAATTCTTTGAAAGACACAAACTAGTAAAGTTTACTCAAGAAGAAATAGATGTATATATTAAAGAAATTGTATTTGTTATTACAAACCTTTCCACAAAGTAAGCTCCAGGCCTAGAGGGCTGCAGTGGTGAATTATATCAAATATTTAAGGAAGAAATAATAGCAATTATCTACAAACTTCTAGGTTTGAAAATGAGGGAATATTTAATAGCTTATTCTGTGAGGCCACCAAAACCAGACCAAGACATTGTAAGTAAAGGAAACTGCAGGTCAATATCCCTCATGAAAATACATAAAATACTTCTAACAAAATTTTAGCAAATCAAAGCAACAATATATAAAAGGGATAATACATCATTACCAAGCGGGATTTCTCCCAGGAATGCAAGATTGGTTTAGCATTTGGAAATTTATTAGCGTAATTCATCAATTAACACACTAAAAAGTTATATTGTCATTACAATAGATGCAGAAAAGACATTTGACAAAATCTAACATCCATTCCCAATAAAAACGTGGCTCAGCAGCCAACCAATTTTCAACACAGACACCAACAACATACACTGGGGAAAGGACACCCTCTTCAATAAGTGGTGCTGGAAAACTGGATATCCATATGCAGAAGGCTGAGACTAGACCCCATCTTTCATCATGTACAGAAATCAACTACAAATGTGTTAAAGGCTTACACATAAAACATGAAAGTATGAAACTACTGGAAGAAAACATAGAGGGAAAGACTCCAGGATGTTGGTCTAGTCAAAGACTTTATGACTAAGGCTCCTAAAGCACAGGCAACAAAAACAAAAATAGCTAAATGGGACTATATTAAACTAAAAAGCTTCTGCACAGCAAAGGAAACAATCGACAGAGTGAAGAGACAACCCATTGATTGGGAGAAAAAATATTTGCAAACTGTTCATCTGACAAGAAACGAATATCCAGAATATACAAGGAACTCAACTGGCAAAACAACCCATTAAAAAGTAGGCGAAGGATACTATAGACATTTCACAAAAGAAGACATACAAATGGTGAAGAGGTATATGAAAAAATGCAGAGAAATGCAAGACAAAACCACAATGAGATATCATCTTACCCCAGTTTGAATGCCTATTATAAAAACACAAAAAATAATAGACACTGGAGAGGATACTGAAAAAAGAAAACTCTTATACATTGTTGGTGGGAATGTGAATTAACACAGTCATTATGGAAAACAGTATGGAGATTTCTCAAAAAACCTAAAAGTAAAACCACCGTGTGATCCAGCAATTCTACTACTGGTATTTATCCAAAGGAAAGGAAATCAGTATATCAAAGGAATTAACCCATTTATGCTGGAGGTTGCAAATTTTTTTGGGAAAAATCAGACCTTGGCAGTGACCTTGAGCAGTAGGATATGCATAACTCCCACAAGCTTAGCATTCCAATAATGGAACACTAGGCATAAATAGGTTAATGTACCCCAATGTTCATTGCAGCACTATGCACAATAGCAAAGATATGGAATCAACCTACGTGTCCATCAGTGGATGAATGGATAAAGAAACTGTAGTATATATACACAATGTTATACTATTCGGCCATAGAAAAGGAATGAAATAATGTCATTTGCAGCAATGGATGGAACCAGCATATTAAGTGAAATAAGCTAGGCACAGAAAAACAAATATTGCATGTTCTCACTTATATGTAGGAGCTGAAAAGAAGTTTGTCTCATGGAGGCAGAGAGTAGAATGATGTTTACTAGAGCCTGAGAAGGGTCAAGTGGAGAGGGGGGATGAAGAGAGGTTGGTTAATGGGTACAAACATGGAGTTAAATAGAATAAATTCTAATGTTCCATAGCAGGGTAGAGTGACAATAGTTAACAACAATGTATTACATATTTCAAAATAACTAGAAGAGAGGACTTGAAATGTTCCCAACACATAGGAGTAATAAACACTTGAAGTGATGGACACCCCAGATTCCTAGAGTTGATTATTACACACTCTATGCATGTAAGAAAATATTACATGTATTCCATAAATATGTACAAATATTATGTACCAATAAAAACAAACCTCTCAGCAAATTAGAAATAGAACTTTCTCAACCTGATTAAGGACATCTTCAAAAAGCCGACACAGATAGACTTAACAGTGAAAAGCCAAATGCTTTGGCCATAAGATACAGGAACAAGCAAGAATGTCTGCTCTCACCACTTCTATTCAATATGATATTTGAGGCTCTGGTCAGTGTCATTAGAAGAAGAAAGAAATGATTCCCAGTTGGAAAGGAAGAAGTAAAACTGTCTCTATTTGCAGATAGCACGATTGCACATGGAGGTTCATTGGTGTCCGTAGAGAAAGGATAGACTTTTCACCAAGTGGGGCTGGAACGTGCATATGCAGAAGAATGAACTTCAATTACACCTTCTGCCATATACAAAAAGTGACTCATAGACCTACATGTAAATCCTAAAGCTGTGAAACTTTTGAAAGAAAACCTAGAAGAAAACTTTTATGGCCTTAGGTGAAGTAAAGATTTCTTAGATACAATACCAGAAGCACACTCAATAAAAGAAAGAAATGATTAATTGGACTTTGCAAAATTAAAAACTTCTGCTCTTGAAAATACACTGTTAATGGAATGAAAAAAGAGACAGACATGGACTGGGAGAAATATTTGCAAAGCAAATATCTGGTAAAGACCTTATATCCAGAATATGTCAAGAACTCTCAGCACCAATAATGGAAAATAAATAACCTATTTTTAAAATGGGCAAAAGATTTGAACAGATATTTCACCGAAGACGACACACAGCAACTGAATACATAAAAGATGTCTAACATCATCAGTCATTTGGGAAATGCAAATTCAAACACCTGCACACCTACTCGGATGGCTAAAAGTAAAAAGACCGAGCATACCAAGTGTTGGTGTGGATGTGGGGGTCCCAGAACTGTCATACACAGCTGGCGGGAAAGTAAAATGGAGCAGTCCCTTTGTAAAACAGTGTGTGGCCATTTCCTTAACAGTTATGCATATATAAAAATATACACAAATACTTAAAAAGTTGGGCTGAGAGCGCCTTGGGGCAGGACCCAGGACAGGGCACAGCTGGGCATGAGGGTATCTGCCAGCCTCTGGGCAGGGCAGATCCAAGTTTTGTGAGGCCTGACGCTTGTATGACTTGGATGGCCCTCTGCAGGGAAAATAATTTTCAAATGAGTCAAGATTAGGTACAGAAGTGAATATTTAGGACAAACCAAGTGACCACAAATTCCTGGAGCTGTGGATCTCCAGGTTTCTTTTCTTTTTCTTTCTTTTTTTTTTCCAAGTCATCTTGAGATATTTTTCTAGAAATGCTCACATAGAAAAGCTTCCTGGTGGCATCTGGCTTCCCCTCCCCATCTCGCACACTCAGCCATTCCAGCCTTCGTAGCGCAAATGCTGTGCGGCACTGCTGTCCCCAAGGCAGAGCTGCTTCCAAGTGGCAACCTCGGTAGGTGGCAGTGCCCACACTCTTGTGAGTGACCACAGCAGCCAACCGAGCAGCCTCTGGGGTTGGGCTCCGCTGTCTCAGCCTCCAGCTCCCTTCCTACCCACCTCCACAGCTGTGCTGTCCAGCGGCTGTCTGAGCCCTGGCGAGCAGGGCTTGCCTGCGTAGTGAAGGGCTCCAGAGGGCATCGCAGAGCCCTGGCTGCTCCTCACCCTCCTGAGCATTGGGCCCCACGGCCTTTCCCCCTGCCTCCCCACAGGCCCACTGTGGTGCCCTCAGCCAGGACGCAGCCCCGCCCTCTGCCTCAGCCCTCAGAGCAGCCTACTTGGTTTCCCCAGTTCTTGGCGGAGAGATGGCGGGAGGGAACGTGGGATGGCTGAGAGCCCAGAGCCGGGACTTGAATCTCTGGCTGTGCCACTCATTTGCTGTGTGCATTCAACAGGTTACTTAATTCCTCTGTGCTTCAGTTTTCTCTTCTGTAAAATGTGGTTGGAAATAGTACCTTCCTCACGGAGTCACTGTGGAGGTTAAAGAACCCCGGGAGGGCATGTATGTGGCAGCTGTGCTTGCCAGAAGGGTCACAGGCACTTACTAGCTGCTCAGTAAGCGCTGGTCCTATCTGCTCTCCATCCCTGGGTCACGGGCTCCAGCAAAGCATGGCTTGGGCCCACCCACCCCCTGGGAACACAGGTCTGTGGATCTCACACCCTACCAGCAGATAGTCCTGGGATGTCGCGGGTAGGGTGTATAAAGACAAACTCGTTCTTGAAAACCCTAAAATTACCTGTAAAGTTCAGTATAAATAGTTTTTTTATATTTCCCAAAGATCAATTCACTTACACATGAAAACTTGAAAACCAGAGGGGAAAGTCAGTTCCCAAGCAACTGTCTTGAGTTTTCCCATCCTTCTGCCTTTAGGTACCGATCCACTGTCTAGCCGTGAGATGGGTGTGGTGGAGTAATCTGGGGCGCTGTGCTGCATCCTGGTTTAACATCCAGCCTCTGTGACCTTCATATATACAGAGACTCTTGTCTTCATGGTGGGGAAGGGAGGCCCTAATCTCCGAGCCAAAGTTAAAAGCACATAGTGACGTTCAGCTGTGGGCAAAATTGATTTGAAACAGAGCATAAAGTGAGGCCACCCTGGGGCACTGAAAGTCTCTGAGCTGGCCTAACATCTGCATGCTTTTTTTTTTTCTAATAGTGTCCTGGGGTGCTTTAAATTATTTCTATTTTGGCATGGGAAAATAACAAAGTGAGACTAAGGGAAAAAAGAGAAAATGGGAAAGGGCTCCAAATAAAGAGGTGTGAGGTGTGAAAGGGATGGACTGTGAGATAAAAGCAAAGCTCAGCTGTTGCTGGAAGGACTTTGAGAGTATCCCATAGGGAGTAACACTGACTAGTGCTGGGGATGGAGAGTGGGCTGCGGGCAGGGACCCGGCATTGCACAGGGACCCTGCATAAGCCTGTGTCTCCCTGTCTTCCAGGTGGTGCCGGGGAGCGGGAGAAGGTGCCGGCCAACCCCGAGGCGCTCCTGCTCATGGCCAGCTCCCAGCGTGACATGGAGGACTGGGTGCAGGCCATCCGCCGGGTCATCTGGGCCCCGCTGGGCGGAGGTACTGCCCGTAGATCGCATGCCCACCCTCTAGAACCCTTGCCTCCAGGTAATCATGCCCCCTGCCTGTCCTGAGCCCCCAAAGACCCCGCTCACTGGGGACTTGCTGGCTGCATCCTGTGCTTCTCACAGCAAGCTGGCCCTTCCACTGCCAGCCCTCGGGAGTCACCCAACGACTGCCATGTACTCACTTCCTCCTTTATTGAAAACTGTGTATTAGACGTCTAAATGTACTGGATTCTATTCCAGTGGTGAGGAATTCATGAGGATAGGCCACACCTCCACCCTACCTCATCTCCATTCTCTGCAGGAGGGATGGTGGACAAGGACATGTGTCTCGTGGTATCCAGGGGTGAGACATGCCACAAAGCCAGTGAAGCTCAGTGAGAGGACGGCGGGGGTGTGGCTAGGTGGAGTGGCCCAGCAGACTTAATACAGCGACGGGGAGCCAGGGGCATGCTGGGGGAGAGCATTCCGGCAGAGACATGGACATGTGCAAGCGCCCCAAGGTAGGGACGAGCTATGGGAACACGAGCCATGCCAGGAAGGCTGGGGCTCCGAGGTAGTGAAGACCAGGAGAGAGGGAGGGCCTGAGGTGAGAGTGGTCACCAGGGCCTTGGAGTCCTCGTGGGGATTTTTTATTTTGTTCTATATACAGTGGGATACCAGGAAGGCTCAGAACAGGAGACACACGGGACCTGGATTTATGAAAAGGGCCCCCTGACCACCACATGAGGAGTGGACCATAGAGGGACAGGAGTGGACACAGCAGGCCAGGAGAGTCCATGGGATGGGCATGCAGCTGATGGTGCAAAGTGGCCAGCTGCAGGTGTATCCTGAAGGTGGAGCTGCCAGGTTTTGCCTATGGTCTGGACATGGGGTATGAGAGAAATGAAAGGTGACTCCCAGCCATGCAGTCGCTATCTCTAGGTTGGTGTCCATATGAAGTGGTTATGTAAAGACGTTTCATAATGGGATCACCATGGCATTGGGGCCAGAGCCACCAACTCCCTGCTGAATGTGGACACTGGGAGTCTGAAAGCTGGCCGGACTCTGACCACACAAGCTATGGACGTCCTCTTTCTCCCTATGGTGTTTGATCAGCACACAGTCTGGGCAGGGACTCACTTTTTGGGGCCCTGGGCCAATCTCCAGATTTCACAAGCCCCGGCTGAGCCCCTTCCTTTGCTCCTCTGTTTGCCCACTATCCTCTCCCACCCCTGGCTATGGTCTGCCTGACCACCTTTCATTGAATCATAAATCCCTTACAAGGAAGAGTCAATATAATATTGAGAGGTAAAAGTTGTTCTCTCAGGCTTCATGAATGATATCACACTGTCAGCCTTGGTCCCCTTGATCCCTGAAGGTTGCAGCACATTTGACTTATGGCCCCAGATTAATGGCCTGGAAAGGCCTAAGCCCACCCAGGGATTTCTGCAGTGTCATAATGGCTTCCTTTGGTTCCACGTTGCTGAAAGTGAACCAGTGGAACAGAATAGAGCCCAGAAGCAGAATCTTATATAGTTGGACTTTGATGTATGACAGGTGACACTTTTGAGCACCAGGGAAAGAACATTATCATTATCTTGGGGTAGAGAAAGATTTTTTAAATGAGTTACAAAAAACAAACAAACAAACAAAAAAACACTAATCTATTATGAAATTGTTGATAAATTGTATTTTATAAAATGAAGAGCGTCTGTTTGTAAAAAGTAGATTAAGAAAATGAAAAGATGAACTATAGATTGGGTGAAGGTGTTTGCAACACATATGGTCATCAAATTACTCACTCCCCACACTCCTACAAATGAATGAGGCAAAAACAGACAAGGCAGCAGAAGCATGGGCAAGAGATTTGGACAGGCATTTCCTAAAAGAAGAAATCCTCATGACCAGTGAACACAGGCTCCTGCGCACAACCTCTTCAGTAATCAGGAAATGCAAATTAAATCGCAATGGGATACTTGTGTGCACCCACCAGAATGACTAAATGACTAAATGAAAAAGACGGTTTCAAGTGGTGAGGAGGATAGAAAGCTATAGAAACTTGCACATATTGCTAGGGAAATCAGCAGTGTCTGCTGAAGTTGATGCTGTGCACACCTGTGTCCCAGCAATTCCATATGAAGCATGTCCCACATAGAAATGTGTGCACAGGGAGGCCAGGAGACTTGGATACATGGGATGTGCATGGCAGCCTTACTGATGATAGCCTGACACTAACCCAAGTGCCCAGCAACAATACAATGGATGAATAACTATGACTCAGTCTTACAGTGGGAAACTCCACAACAATGAGAATGACTCTATTACAGTGCCACCTAAAAACATGCACGAATCTTAAAAACAATGTGGAACTAAACCCAAACAAACAAAAAACATAACATGTTGTATTATCTACCTATATAAAGCTGAAACACAGGGCACAAGTAAACTATGTTATTTATAGATAGATAGGTAACAGAATATAAAGAAAAGCAAAGAAATGAATGCCATGAAAGTTAGGATAGTAGGGAGGAGGGAAGAGGTTAAGATGGGATGGGAGAGGGGCATAGATATCTGAAATGTTCTCTAGCGTGACTTGGGTAGTTACACAGGTGTTCCTTTTACAATGACATGTTTATCTGCACATTTATGCTTTAAGAGCTTTTCTAGATGTGTGCATATAAAAAATAAATGAAACAAAGGGAGAAACCTGGGGTCAAAGAGTGAGATGACTTGCCCAAGATGACACAGCCAGCTAGGGGGCAGAACTGAGAAGTGGAAGTGGATGTTCTGATCTCGAAGACTGTGCTTGGTCCTGGCCCAAATAGCCCATCCAAGAGCTGCACCAAGACCTGCACCCAGCAGGCCTGGCTCCCCAGCCACACGTCCTCTCTGCTTGCTCAGAATTGGGGACCTTTGGCAGAATCCCACATAGACCCTAGACTGACCCCTTCCCCAGGCCTGGCATTTATCTGCCTTCCCAAGCTGTGTGCTGAAGAACTCACAACCATTAAAATAGGAACTGCCATCAAAGGCGCTTATCTCCTTTTTCCCCGGGAGTACAGAGGAAATGCAGAAATCTCAGGAGTTAGCGATGCTAGGCGTGTCTGGGCATGCACGGTGCTGGCAGGTGGGCTCAGTCGGCCCCTGAAGGTTTTCTGGCAGAGCTGTTATTAGCCTGCATCCTCTGGGAAGGAGGCTTAGAGGATCCGTCCTTCTTTGGCTGTTTTGTGACAGAGCCCCTGAGCCCTTCCTGGGGTGCTTATTCTGGCACAGGCAGGCCACCTCTGACAGACAGGAGTGGGCAGCGTGCCCACTGCCGATGGCACAGCCCAGCCATCCCCTTGAGAACTGGGAGCAGGCCACTGGTCAGGGGAGCCTCACTGCTGGTGGCCTGCCCAGCCTACCAAGCTGTGGCCCCAGCTGGAGTGCCTCTCATTTGGGCATTCATTTGGTCATTCAGCCAATCTGCCGTGGACTCGCAAATGTTCTAGGGGCTGAGGAGACAGCAGTGAGCTGGAGGGACAGGCACTGGCCTCATGGTGCTCACGTGCTAGTAGAGGAGGTAGGTGACCAGCTGAGCAGACATGTGGCAGGTTAGATGGTGGTGGGCAGAGTGGGGACAGAAGAGGCAGGGAGGGGAACACAAGAGATAGGGTTAGGGTTTGGTGACTTTTGAGTAGAAGGAAAGAAAGGGTGGATGACAGCACAGGCAGAGGTGGGGGATCCATCCCAGAAGAACAGCAAGGAGGCCAGTGTGGCCAGAGCAGAGTGGGCAAAGGGGTGGAGAGAGACCAAAGAATGAATGACCATGTCATCATGGTAGGGCTGTTAGCACCTCATGGCGTGGAACAGAGAAGTGGCAGAGCCTGGCCTATCTTCTACCAGGATCCTTCTGACTGTCATGTTGAGAAGAGACCAAAGCCAGTTAGGAGCTCCTTATACAACAGTGCAGGTGAGAGGTGAGGGTGGCCTGGCCCAGTGGCAGTGGCGATAAGAAGTCATTGAATTATTGATTTATTTTGAAGGTAAAGCCAGTGGTATTCCCCTGCTAAGATGGATGAAAGGTATATGAGAATGAAGGAGAGAAGTTAAGGGTAATTCTGGGATGTTTTGATCTAAGCAATGGGAAGCTAATGGGTTAGCTATTAACTGAGATAGAAAGACTACAGGAACTGCAGCTATTTGAAAGGAAGATATGGGCCTAGTTTGAGATACCTATAAGATGCTCAAGTTCAGATGTCAAGTAGGCAGGTAAATATTTCAGCCTAGAAATCAGGAGAGAGGACTGGGCTAGAGAGAGAATTTAGGGGGCCATCAGCACATACATGGGGTTTGAAGTCATGAGGCTGGATGAGACAGCACAGAGCGGGTGGAGGGACAATAGAGGAGGTGAGAAAGAGAGCAAGCCCCGAGAGGGAGGAGAGTCAGAAGCCACCAGGGTCCCTGAGCCAAGTGAAGGAACAAGGGCAGTGATCAGCTGCAGCAAGTGCTGCTGATAAATCAGCCAGAGGGTGAAAGCTGAGCAGTTGTTGGTGACTTGAGCAAAGGGGCTTTTGTGGAGTGCCTGATAATAGTGGGAATGAGAAAGGATGATAGGAGGGGAATTGGAGTGACAGCATAACCAACTCTTTCAAAAAGTTTGCAGGAAAGGGAAAGAGAGAAATGTGGACAGCAGCTGGAGGAGGAGGTGAGGTAAAGAGGAAGTTTGTTTATTTTTTTAAGCTGGAAGACAAAGCATCATTGCAAAACATTGATGGTGCAGGAGGGACAGAGAATTATTGCTGGAACACCAATATTTCTTATGGATATAGATAAAAAATCATCCATCAAATACTAACATGCCGAATCCAAAGAATTATACCCCATGACCAGATGAGATTTATCCTAAGAATGGAAGGGTGATTTAATCACCTGAAAATCAATTAATGTAATATATTAACAGAATAAAGGACAAGAACACATGACCATCTTAGTAGACTAGAGAAAGCATTTTATAAAATCCAGCACCCTTTAATGATTAAAACACTCCAGAAAACTAGGAATAGAAGGGAACTTCTATGATAAAGGGCATCTACAAAAAGCCCACTGATAATATCATACTTAATCGAGGAAGACTGGGTACTTTTCCTCCAAGATCAGGAGCAAGACAAGGATTCTTGCCTTCACCACTTCTGTTCAGCATTGTACTGGAGGTTCTAGCCAGGACTATTATGCAAGAAAATGAAATAAGATGAAGCTTGATTGAAAAGGAAGACATTAAAGTATCTCTGTTTGCAGAGGGCATGATCTTATATACAGAAAGTACAAAAAAAGAAACTATTAGAATTAATTAAAAATTCAGCAAGGTTGAAGGATACAAGATTAGTATATACAAATCAATTGTATTTGTGTACAATAGCCATGAGCAAACTGAGAATGAAATTAAGAAAATTTCATCTACAGGAGCATCCAAAAGAGTAAAATACTTAGGGATAAATTTAGCAAAAAAGTATAAAACTTATATTCTGAAAATAACAAAGCATTGTTGAAAGAAATTGAAAAAGATCTAAATAAGAAGAAAGACATCCCATGTTCAGGAATGAGATATGTGATATTGTTAAGAGGCCAATACTCCTCCAACTGATCTCTGAACTTCCATGCCCAGTTCAGGGAACACAGCCCCAGAAAGACGCATGGGGCAGTACCTCCTTGCCAGCTGTCTCCTTGCCAGCTCTCTCTGAGAGGAGAGAGAAGGGAGACAATAGTCACAGGGTCCCCAGGACTGCTTCAGCATCTGGTGGGTGCTTAAACAGGTGTGCCCCTTGCCTGGTTATCTGGAGAGAGTCGGCAAGCCCCCTTAAAGCTTGGAATTTATATGCATAGGAAGGGGCTTAGCCAAGTCCATTGCATTGAAGGGTGAGAGGAGGCAGAGTGAGGCTTTGGCAACAGGCTTGGGTCTAGGTGTGATCTGACTCTGCCACTTGCTTGCTGCATGACCTGGCACCTCTTATCCTTGCTGTACCTCTGTGTCCTTGTTTGCAAAATAGGAAGAATAATATGTTTTTTGCAGGATTGTCATAAGAATTAAGAGAGAAAATGGACATAAAGTGCTCAGCACTCTCTCAGTACCAAATAGTCCTCATTCATTCATCAAGCAGTTATTAATACCTGTCACATGCAGGCAGAGGACTCAGCAGGGAAGAAAGCAGTGTACAGTGTACAATTCTGTGGCATTAAGTGTATTCACCCTGTTGTACAACCATCACCACTATCCGTCTCCAGAACTTTTTCATCTTCCCAAACTGAAACTCTGGCTTCCTCCCTCCAGCCCTGGGCAACCACCATTCTACTTTCTGTCTTTATAAATTTGACTGCTCTAAGTACCTTGTATAAGTAGAATCCTGTAGTATTTGTCTTTTTGTGACTGGCTTATTTCACTTTGCATAATGTTCTCAAGTTTCATCTATGTGGTAGCATGTATTGGAATTTCCCTCCTTTTTAAGCTCAAATAATATTCCATTGTATGGATATACCACATTTGTTTATCCATTCATCCACTGATAGACACTTGAGTTGCTTCTGTGTTTTGACTATTGTGACTAATGCTGCTGTGAATATGAGTGTGCAAATATCTCTTTGAGTCCCTGATTTCAATTATTTGGAGTATATACCCAGAAGTGGGATTGCTAAATCATATGGTAATTCTATTTTTAATTTTTTGAGGAGCCTCCAGACCATTTTCCACAGTGGCTGCCCCATTTTATATTCCCACTGGCAGTACACAAGGTTTCTAGTTCTTCCACATCCTCACCAGAACTTGCTTTCTGTTTTTTTTTTTTTTTAAATAGCCATTCTAACAGGTATGAAGTGGTATCTCATTGTTCATAAGGTGTTGAAAGAGGTGAGAGAGTGAGCCAAGGGGACATCTAGTGGAAGCGTGCTAGACTGAGGCCACAGCTCGGGCAAAAGCAGAACATCTGACATGGTCTAGAACCAGCACAGAGGCAGATGGGCTGGAGGGAGTGAGCAAGGCAGCCAGATGGCAGAAGGTAGAGGCTTCCTGGGCCCCTTTCAGTATTCTAGCTGTTTTATTTTATTTTATTTTATATTTTATTTTATGTTGTTTTGTTTTATTTTATTTTATTTTTGAGATGGAGTCTTGCTGTGTTGCCCAGGCTGGAGTGCAGTGGCACAATCTCAGCTCAGTGCAACCTCTGCCTCCTAGGTTCAAGCAATTCTCCTGCCTCAGCCTCCCGAGTAGCTGGGATTACAGGTGCATACCACCATACCCGGCTAATTTTTGTATTTTGAGTAGAGCAGGGATTTCACCATGTTGGCCAGGCTGGTCTCGAACTCCTGACCTCAAATGATCCACCTACCTTGGCCTCCCAAAGTGCTGGGATTACAGGCATGAGCCACCACACCCAGCCGCTGTTACTCTATTTTTTTTTTTCTTTTTTTGAGGCTATCTGGGCTCATTGCAACCTCTGCCTCCCGAGTTCAAGTGATTCTCCTGCCTCAGCCTCCCGAGTAGCTAGGATTACAGGCACCCACCACCATCCCCGGTGAATTTTGTATTTTTAGTAGATACAGGGTTTCACCATCTTGGCCAGGCTGGTCTCAAACTCCTGATCTCATGATCCACCCGCCTCGGCCTCCCAAAGTGCTGGGATTACAGGTGTGAGCCACTGTGCCCGGCCTGGCTGCTGTTATTCTTAAGTGAAATGAGGAGGGAGCACTGGAGGGCTTTGAGCCAAGGAATGTCTTGATCTAATACATCATTTAATTTGCAATAATCCAGGCAAGAGAAGGGGGTGCTCTCCCTGTGGTCAGGGTAGTGAAAGTGATCAGGTTCCAAATCTATTTTGCAAGTAGGACAATAAGCTCTCCTGGCTATGGATGACAGGAAGGGTGCAGTGGAGGCTGACTGCAAGGTGTCTGGTTGGGCACCTGGAGGCTGGAGTTGTTATGAATTAAGAAGGGAAGACTTAGCACAGAGCTGGTTTGGGAGGCTATGGCAAGACCATAGCTCAGTTTGGACACGTTTAGGTTTGAGGTGTCTATGAGTCATTAAACCAGTGGAGATGCTGAGCAGGCAGTTGGATTAAGAAGTCTGGGGGCTGGGACTGGTGCTAACTAGCACTGTGGTAACTGTTCCACTATGGCCAGCAGGCACTGCCAAGCAAAGCCCTGAAGCTGTTGGTCCCAACCTTACCAGTGGCAGCGCAGAGGGCAGTCCTGGGGCAAGGAGCCCAGCTGGGAAAAGGTGTCCCTGCCCAGAGTGACTTCTTGGTGCTGGGGCAGGGCATGGGGGCCGGAGATAGGCATTAGGCCTGTGGTCGTCATCGGAGCTGCACTGCCCTGGCCTGGCTGTGTGGGAATCTCACAGACCTCTGGAGGCTTTTCTCAGACCCCCAGGAGTCAACTCTCCTGCCCTTGGGTTCCTCTGGAATCATGGGTGAAAGAAAGAAGGGAGAAATACAGCTCCCTGAAGCCCTAGGGCAGGACACGTGACATGAAAAAAAATCCAACCTTGGGACAACCTGGTGGGACACAATGCAACCTTGTTAGCTGGTGGTGGTCATCATTTGATGGAATGACATCTCTAAAAGGAAGCCCTGGAGGGAGACATAATCAGATTCAGAGTGAAAGGTGATTACCCCCAGGCCAGGCTGCCAGTGGTGGAGCCTAAGGTCCTAGTGGACCACTTCTCCCCAGCACTGCTTGCTCTATATCCCAGCCCTAATGGGAGATTCAAGAAGACAGTCTTATTTCTAGTTCCTGTGAATGTCAACCCGCCTGGCCAGTGGGCCTGGGCTTTCCCAGGCAACCCTTCCAAAAGGGGAGAGAAAGGACTTGCAGACCTGGGCTAGGCCTCAGGTCATAAGCCAGCAGAAGGGGTACTTGAGACTAGTTCTGGTGCTCTCTGTCCATTCTAGTGGGCCCTGAGGGTCCATGTACTCAAGTGGAGAAGATGTCCCTATGGGCCTTGGATCCTGTCCAGGCTCATAGAGGGCAGACCTGGCCTCTTCTGGGTATAGGGTGTGTTCAGAGCACACTTGGGCCTCCTTCCCCTGCAGCCCTCAAGTCTTCTCCCCTGCCAGAGCCCCAGGAGCCTGAGAACTTGGATCCCCAAGGCAGAGGAAATGACCTCCAGCCACAGCACCCACCCCCTTGCTTGCCCCCAACTGATGGGACAGCCACAGAGCTATTTACCAGAAAAAAGGCCAGAGCAGCTGCCTTATCTAGGGAGAGCCTGGCAAACTAGTTGGGGTGATTTACAGGGGGCTGTCACCACTGCTTCCTGCAAAGGTCAGGACACTAACGTTCAACACCCTTTTAACCACCTTGCTGGTTCATTAAGCCCTTCCTTCTCAGCAGCTCTGATGAGAAATGCCCATCAGCTTGGCCAGTTTGGTTTCAGTCTGGTTTCAACAGACCTCAGATCACGGAACCAGAAAAGAGTTTGTCCCAATTATTGCTAAGATGGGGATGTACACCTGGGGACCCCAGCATTTTCTGTACTGGGCTCTGCGTCCCTGCTGAGCCTGACAATAGCCCTATGAAATCAGTCCCATTATATCCCACTTTTGGTGAGGAGACAGAATCAAGGAGGCTCCAGCATTTTGTCCAGACCACAAATAAGTGGGAAGCTGGCATTTTGACCTAGGTCTGCTGGAGTGCAGAGCCGGGGTGCTGGCTGCCTGTTTTAGAGAGCAGGATGCCAGGAGGCCTCAGGGTGTCCTAGGGTTGGGATCTTTGTCTCTCAGCTTGTTCCAAGTGGCCCTGGAGGACTTCAGCCCACACACCCTGAGAGAAGAGGAAGGGAGCTCAAACTGGCTATAGGTTGCCCTTGCCAGGAGTTTGGTACAATCTGGAGGCAGCAGAGACTCAGAGGTTCAGCAACTTACCCAACAACACACAGTGGGACTGGGGGCAGCACAGCCCACCTCCAGGGTAAGCTCATCGCTGGATGCTGTTGCCAGGTAGGCCTCAGTGCATTCTACCCACTAGATCTGAGATGTCTTGATGGGGGAGGGGGACATAATTAAGACTGAGGGAAGAGGCAGTCCCTGAGGTCCTGGATCCCAGCCCTAGCCAGGGAACTGTTGTGCACACAGCTCAGAGACAAAGGCCATCCAAAGTGAAGAGGCCAACTGTTACTGGGTTGCTTGTGTGAGAGGATAGACTCAGGTTGTCAGCTTCCCAGCCCTGCCCCGAGAAGGCAGTCTCATGACTATCTCTGCACACCCATCCCCAACAGGCGCCACCGCTAAAAACCACCCCTGAGGTGAGGTGGGCATTGGCAGGGCCAGGGCTTCACCTGGAGCCTTCTAATGGGTGGCGCCTGCAGGCCTCTAGCCATGGGGGGCTCCCGGGTAGGGGTGGAGGGCACTCTGCAGACACTGGCCAGTCTGACTGTGAACACACAGGTGAGGAAACCATGGCTCAGAGCAGAGAAAGCATGTCAGCACCACAGCCTGCCTGCCCACCTGAGAGAGGCCCGCCAGTCCCTGGTTGGTGGGAGCTTCTGCTGAGCCCTTGGCCCCTGCTCTTTAACATGGACGTGGCTGCACAGAGCTGGCAGGTCCCTGGGCTGTGGGAATGCCAGGCTCTGTTGGTAGGTGGAGGGCAGACATTCGTTGGCTTGTGACACCCTGCACCAACCTGCCCTGGCACCCTCATGTTCACCTGAGCTCTGGGGAGGAAGAAGACAACTCCGCAGCCTCACTCCCACGGCTTTGAGTACCTTAGCCCCCATACTGAGTGTCAGGGCCAGGACTAGGGATCCTCACTGGCCTGGGGCACAAAATGTAAGGGGGCGCCAAAAAACTCAGTAATCAAGATATTGTAATCTTTTAAAAAATGAACACTAATATAAAAATATCCTTATATTAGGTCCCCATTGCAGCTCTAACAAACTGCCAGAAATGTGGCAGCATAAAACAACACAACGTGATTCTCTTGTAGTTCTGTAGGTCAGAAGTCATAACCAGTCTTCTAAGGCTAAAATCCAGATGTCAGCGGGGCTGGTTTCTTGTAGGACACAGGGAGAAGCAGTTCCTTGTGTCTTTAACCTTCCAGGGGCTACGGCAAGGCCTTGGCTGTGGCTTCAGCACGCAGTCTCTGCCTCTGTCCTGCCCCCACCACCTCGTCTGTGGTCAAACTTCCTTCTGCCTTCCTCGTCAAAGAACCCCCATGATTGCACCTGGCCCCTCAGATAACCCAGGTTAACCTCTCCTGCTCTCATCACATCTACAAAGTCTCCTGTACTGTGTAAGATAACACAGTCATAGGTTCCAGGGATCAGGACATCTTGTGGGGAAGGGCATTATTCAGCCAACCACATCTATGGTCAAATGGCAACATGTGAAATACAGGCAGGAGTGTGGTGGGATTGGGGTGGGAGGCACTCACCCTTAAGGCCTGCGCAAGTGCGTAGCTGCTCCTGTCTGTATTGAAAACTTTGATCTTTTGTTCATCAAAGATTTTTTGCCTAATATTTATTCTTAAAAATACTACAATAAAGTGTTTATCCTAGTTCCTGAAGTTTTGGGTGCCCCTTAAATTGTGCCCCTGTGGTGAGTGCCTGGCTTGTTTCAGCCTAGGCCAGGCTCTGCCTAGAATGAGCAAGAGGCGTGACCCAGCTCTGCACATCCAGCTTGAAGAAGGGCCCCAACCTCTTCCAGCCCCAGGGTGGCAAATCCCTCCCTTAAGAATTCTGCCCTCCTACCCTTGGGACTCCCATCTCTGCTATTGGCGTTGCACTGCCCCTCGCCGTGCCTCTCTGTCCACCTGCCTTCCTGGTGAACCCATTCCAGCCCTCACCCTTTGAAGTATGGGGATTGTGGGCTGGTCTCAGAAACTTACCCCCAGAAGAACATGGGCTTTGCAGAAAGATCACGTAGGTGTTAATGAAGGTCCATCACCAGCTGTATGACCTTAGGCAAATCACACAACCTCTCTGATTCTCTGTAATATAGGGAAGCTAACACCCCTCAGACTGCTCAGGGGCATTCTGTATATCAAGTCCAAACCATTATCTCTGGCACTAGGGTGCCCAGGCAGGAAGAGGCCAGGAGGGCCTGGAGCCTGGACCCCCACTGTGAAGCCAGCACTCTCCTCCTTGCTGGGTGACCCAGACTCAGTTACCTAACCTCCCTGGACCTCCTTTGCCTCACCTGGAACACCTGCCTCCCAGGTGAAGGGCTGAGCGGGCGCTCGAAAGCCGGTCCTGGGCAAAGAGGGAAGGGATTCCTGCGGTGCCCGGGAACGTGGGGCATTAGGGGAAAGGGTGTGAAGTCTGACACCGGAGATCCCTCACGGGAGCCGACTTCGGGCGTGGCATCCCAGGCAACTCACAGATCCTGGGCCCTCCTTCGCCTCAGGGTCCGGGCCCGGGGCGGCGCTGGCCGGGGCGGGCGGGCGGCGGGCAAGACGCTACCTGCGCGCGTGCCGGGCATTCCAGCCGCCGCCGCGCCGCCGCGCCTGGGCGCGCCATGGGCCTGATGCCGGCCGCGCGGGCCTACTCCGGGTGCAGCGCCTGCCCACGGCCGCCCTGCCGCCTGCCCGCCTGCTGCGCGCCCGCCGCCCCAGGTAGGGGCGGGACGGGGTGCGGGCACCCCCGGGTCCGCCAGAGAAACGGCGTCTCCGGGCCAGAGAGGCGCTCGAAGCCGGGACCCGCACAGCGGGCGAGGGAGAGCGCCGCGCATGCGTCTTGCGGGGGTCGGCGGGGAACCTGGAGGAGTTTGGGTGTCACCGCGGATCTGGTGTTGCGGGACGGTTCCCAGGGAGCGGGGGTCGTGAGTGTCTGAGGGAAGAGACAGGGACCGAAGGCGTCCTCCAATCTGCTGCTGGGTGTGGGCGACCCGCTTGTAGAGATGAGGACTTAAGAGTCTGGGAAGGGCGCAGGGACTTGCAAAGGATCCCTCCCCAACCCCAACTATAGGGGGGGAACCCAGCGAGATCCGAGCCTCGGGCTCTGACCCCAAGCCTCCCTGGGCCACAGGAAGGGGTGTGGGACCGGCGCCCCCAGGATGAGGGTATCACTCCTGCCCTGAGGCGGACTACCCAGGGCAGGACCCTTGCAGGTGATCTTAGCCTCTGCTGTGCTCCTGCAGGCCTGGACGGGTGGGTAGCAGGAGCGTTTTCAGCTTTGCCGGCTAGCTGGTGGAACTTACCGCTGACAGCCCTGAGGGCAATTCTGAAGCTCTCTAGTACTTAGCGCAGAGCCTGGAAGTGACAGAGTTGGCCGGCTAGTGAGTCCCTGCACTGACAAAGGGTGGGGTGGTTGCATGGAAGATGGCGGGTGTTGGGGTACAGGGGTCCTGAGAGCAGGAAGGCCTGGAGCCAAGAGAGAAACTGTGGAATTATCCAAAGTTTGGGAGTCTCTAGAGAGAATTTTAGAATTACTTTCCTCATTGTGCCTCTTCCCAGACTGTGGCATTGCCTGCTCCTCTAAGAGTGAAAAGCAGGCATATGACTGAAGCAGACCTGCTGCACAGCTCCACTCTGCTCCGGGATCAGCTCCAAGAGGGAATCCCAGGTCTCCCTTCCCTGATGCGGCCTTGGGGGTGGGACTCAGGGGCAGGCAGAACCTGTCCAGGAATTGACCCTGCAAGGGTCGGAGAAAGCCGCATTTCAAAGCACCTGCTCCCAGGTGCCTCGTGTGGTCGATCTCCCGTGGACGCTCACACCCCAGGAGGTGGCCAAGCCCAGCTCAGAGAGGCTGAGGACAGTGCCCAGGGTCATAGAGGACGAGGACTGGAACCAGAGGACGAGGATTCGAGCCAGCGGACTGCTCTGCCTGGGCTTCCTCTCCTGTGTGGGATTCCCGGAGAGGGAAGTGAGGGATGGCTTTGCCAGGGAAATGCTGGCGGGGGAGGCCTGGCAGCAAGTTCATCAAGAGGAGAGGCAGCCTCTGCCAGTTTCCCCTGCGGTGGCGGAGCCAGTGCTCTGTGAAGAGCATGGGCTGGGACCTCGAGGAACCCACAGGATGGCTGGGTTTCCAGGGAGCTGACAAACCTACTGGAACTAGTTCTTGGCAAGGCTCCCCTCCAAGGGTGCCAGGAGGGCTGAGGGAGTTCAGCCAGGCGGCGGCAGGCCCTGCCAGGCTCCTGAGAGACCCTGATGAGGGGAGGGATTGGCGGGGCCCCTAATGTGGGAGGCCGAGCCCAGAAGCCCCAGCACAAGGTGCCTCCCACAGGAGGGCCGCGGGGAAGGAAGCCTCTTGGGAGGCTGAGCTGGAATGAGACCTTCTCACGGCTCCTGGCAGCTCCCCTCCGAGGGTTCCAGTGGCCAGCTGGGAATGTGGAGCCAGTCTGAGGCCTGGTGGTACCTGGGGGCTGGGCCTCAGAGAAGTCTGGCCCTCATAGTACCCCCTAAAGATAGGTGTGATCGTCCCATTTTATAGATTTCATGGATGGAGAGACTGAGCCCCAGGAAAGGGAGGCAACACCTCTCCTCAGTGGGTTAGCCAGGACGTGTACCAGATCAGTGCTGGTGTAGACCCAGAATCTTTGTCTCTGTGACCTTTGGCCTTGAACATCACCTACTTGCCTGTGTCCCCACCCCAGCCCCACCATGCCAGGGCAGGGTGCTGCCAACCATGCTCCCTCGCCCCTGCCCTCCGACCCCCATGGTCCTCCGTCATGTGCCCTGCAACCCCACCCGCCTACCTGGCTACCTCCTGCTCATCTTTAGATGTTGGTTTCAGCATCACCTCCTCCCTGAACTTCTCTCTAGAAGTGCCCAGGACCCTGTTGATGTCCCTTCCCTGACTCTTCCAGCCTTGTTCTGGGAAAGTGGTCAGGAAGGTGCCATGGGGGAGCAGAGGGGTAGTGGTTGTGCTGGGGCTGGGAGCTGCCTGGACGTGCGGGCACTGTGCAAACGGTGGGCTGGCCCAGGCTCTGCACCCCTAGGGGCTGGTGGAGGGAGTGGGGCAGGGCCTTGCCTGCCTGCCAAGTTTAGGCTTTATCCTGAGGATGGTGTGTGGGGGGGAACAGGCAGCAGGGGAGGCCCCAGGGAGATTTATAATGTTTACAGCCTTCCGGGCAGCGCTCTAATTCCTAGAGTGGGGCCAGGCACAAAGTACAGGGGTTATGGAAAGGTGGATGGACAGACAGACGGCAGGAGTTTTAGGGGTAGGAGATAGGACAGCAGGCAGGGCTGGAGCCAAGAGATGGCTAGGTGGAATTATCCATGCTCCCTGGGCCTCCAGAGAGAATTTTGGAATTTTTTCCCTGTGTGTCTCTTCCTTGACTGTGGCCTTCAGTCAGCTGTGAGCTGAGGGTGGGGCTGAACGCTGTGAGTTGGGATGGGTGGTGGCCCTGGAGAGCTCAGTCCCCGCCTTCACTGGCTCTCCTTGGCCTCTGCTGCAAGCCCAGCATGTGGCTGTGGGCAGTCCAACAACCCAGCAGAGGGGAGTGTCCTCAAGCTGTCTGGAGTAGTGGCAGTCAGGGCTGTGACAGGGGAGGGAAAGCTGAAGGGAGGATTTGGGGCAGCTCACGTAGGAGGGACTTGTGAGCTTTCTTCCAAGGACTAGTAAGAAATTTGCCCAGACCAAAGAGGAAAGCGCTACCCAGGAAGAAGGCCCTAGCCACTCACAGGGCCATGAAGGCAGGCGGATTCAGCCACTCAAGCAGTGGGCAGAGCTGGAGGAAAGGCAACACATGTGTGCTTGTGGAGGGAGGCAGGAGGCTGGTGGCAGGCACCAGGGGCACTGCCAGGTCAGCCCCTCCCCTCATGGGACCCTCTGCCCATGGGCACTTCCTCCTGGATGCCCACTGCCTGCTCATTTGAGGTCCTAGCAGAGGCCTCTGGTCCCGAGAGGTGGAGCTTCCCATTGCTACCTTTCCTACTTATCCTGGCCCCAATGTCGGGGGAAGTCTGTGCCCCAGAGGTCAAAGCAGAAGAGCTGAACGAATATCTGGCAGGACCACATGAGCAGAGCATGGACTAGGTTGGAAGTGAGAGGGGACAGTGGGGACTGCGGAGACATGGCAAGTGTGTGTCCTGTCAAAAGGGCACAGATACCACTGAGCTCTGCAATTGTTGCTTTATTTGGAACTCAGGTCTGGTGTCACCACATCTGAATTTTTTAAGAGAAGCTGGGAATCCAGATTTATATGTGAAATCTCTTGATTGTAAATAACTAATTTAAAAATGTTTCAAACATCATATGAGCTAAACAGGCACATCTGTGGACCGGTGTGGCTCATTGTTAGGCATCAGATGTTGAGCCCTGACTGAGGTGAGAGAGAGCAGGGGCTCAGTGTCCCTGGACCAGCCCAGGCCACTCTTGAGCTGGTGGAAAGTCCAGGACAGTGTCAGTGGTGGGCCTTGGAGCCTCCTCAGACTGGCTTCTCAGAGCTGCCCCAGGCAGCTAGCAGGCCAAGCTTGCAGCAGGATCACCCGCTGTGCTCAAGGCTGATGAATGGCCCCTTGGGCCCCATTTCTGGGCAGGGGCGCCTGGTCTTGCCCACCAGATCCCAGGCGGGAGCAGCTTTCCCTTCGTGTTAGTATTGCAACCTCTGCCTGTTTTCTGTTCGCATGACCCGCGTTTTCAGGAACTGCTGGTGCTGGGTTGGGGGCATCGCATAGGTATCTCCACACCAACGTGGGTGCCAAGCAACCATGTGGCCAAGTACATGCTCTATACCTGGAGCCAGACTGCCTGGGTTGGACCCTTGTGCCTGTCATGCATGCTGAGTAAACTTGGGCACATTCTTAAGACCCCGTGCCTATCAGTTCAAACATCCTGCAAACTGAACAGGCAAAAGTCAAGATGATGATGATGGTTACAGTGATAGTGACAGTCCCTAGTCCCTCAGTTATCAAGATGGGTAGGATTAAATGTGCTGATGTTTGTAAAATGCTCAGAACAGCACCTGGCACCACAGCACTGTGTGTAGCTACTTCAGTACTCTCCTCACACTCACATGCCCCCACCATGTGTGCATGCCCATGCACACACACCCCACATGCACACATACGCACACACACGCACACACATTTACAAGCCCACATCCAGCACATGTGCACACATATGCACACACAAGCCCACCCTACATGCACACATGTGCACACACACTTCTCCCTAAAGCATTGCTGGCATCCAGCAGGTGCAGCCCACATGGGCATGTGTTCTCAAAGGAAGAGTCTTCACCTTTCAGGTTTTATACACTTTGTTTTTGGGTGAAGCAGGTTGAGGAGGAGCATTTACTGTGTCCTGCTCTGTGCCAGGCACTGTACCAGGGACCGATGTATCTTATTCCAAAATAGCCACTTAGTGGGGAACTAAGTAAGACAAATAGAGCCCCACTTTTAGCTGGCTCAGTGCCCAGGTCTCTGAGAAGTCCCAAGCCTGGAGTTTTGGCATCTTGCCCCTGGAACACCCCACAAGCCACCCTGCAGGGAAGGTCTCTGCACAGTGGGTGTGAATAATGTCAGGCACTCCAAAGAGTCAGGCACTCACCTTGTAAAGCTTAGGGGCTGGCAGAAGTCTGTTTCTCCTGTTACTGTGCCGTGCTGTAGACAGCTTTATGGATCTCAACTCCTTCCCTTCTTTGCCTGGGCTGCCAGGAACCTCTATGCCTAGTGATGTATTTAGTTTTCATAGATTTTCTCAGAAGTTCCTCTGCCTCCTTCCTCTCTCCCTCTATTCCTCATTTGGTGTCTTGTCATGTATTGTTTTAGATCATTCTGTCTCTGATTTCTTTTCACTAATGTTATTTAAGAGTAGCATGTAGAAAAGTATACAAGTCATAAGTGTAGAGTTCAGTGAATTTTCTCAAGAGGAACATAACTGGGTAAGCAGTGCCAGGGGAGAGTCACAGCATTACCAGATCCCCAGAAGCCTTTGAATCCCTTCCAGTCACAGACCTACCAAGGTAACCATGTCCCGGCCTAACAGCACAGATGGGTTTGGCCTAGCTTTAACTTTACATAAATGGAGTCATGCAGTGTGCACTCTGGGGTTTAGGCTTCTTTTGTTTCTGATGATGTTTTTGTTTTCTAATTTTTAAAAAATTTCATAAAATACACCTAGCATAAAATTTCCTGTCTTCATCATTTTTAAAGCACACAGTTCAGCAGCATTACATTCATTCGAATTATCTTGCAACCATCAGCACATCCATCTCCAGAACGCTTTCCATCTTGCAAAGCTGAGACTCTGTGCCCGTTCAATTCTAACTTGACATCTCCCCTGTCCCCAGCCCCTTGCAGCTGCCATTCTACTTTCTGTCTCTGTGAATTTGACTACTCCAGGTTCTTCATATAAGAGGAATCACACAGTATTTGTCCTTTTGTGAATGCTTTACTTCACATAATGTTCTCCAGGTTCACCCATGTTGTAGCACGTGTCTGAATTTCCCTCCTTTTTAAGGCTGAATCAAGTTCTACTGTATGCAAATACCACGTCTTGGTTCTCCATTCATTGATGGACACATGGCTTGCTTCCACAGTTCAGCTACTGTGAATGATGCTGCTGTGAACATGGGTGTGCAAGTATCTCTTTGAGACCTTGCTTTTAATTCTTTTAGGTATATACCCAGGGGAGGGATTACTGGTAATTCTGGTTTTAATTTTTTGAGCAACTGCCATGCTGTTTTCCACAGCAACTGCACCATCTTGTCATCCTGCCAGCAGTGCACAAGGAAGGGTTCCAGTTTCTCCACATCTTCGCCAACACTTGTTACTATGTGATCTTTTGACAGTAGCCATCCTAGTGGGTGTGAGGTGGTATCAGATAGTGGTTTGGATTTGCATTTTCCTGATGATGATTGATGCTGAGTCATGACTATGGTTTTCGCATTACTATGTCATCTGTCTTGTCCAGTGAGCTGTGCCTCATTTATTCTCCTTGCTGCACTATGTTCCATGGTAAGAACAGAACACAGGAGATCTGCTGTTGATAAGCATTGGATGGCTTCTTATTTGGAATGACTGCAAAACCAATCAATGACATGCATAATGCACGCTCCCGAGGGCCATTTGCTCCTGGCTTGGGCAAGCTCCACGGGCCAGGTCACACCACCAGCTCACTGCTCCCTCCTGCTGTCTGTCCACAGGCAGCCCAGGGCCCAGCCTCCTGGTGTGTGTCCTCCCAGCGTGTGTCCGGGCGACCAGGGCCCAGCCTCCTGGTATGCATCCTCCCAGTGTGTAATTTGCTTCCTGAAGAGGAGCCACCTTTAGCCCTAACAGTGCCCCTGCCCTCCATTGTCCTGAGCACCCAACACTGAGCTGGGTGGTGGAGGGTGTGACTAGCTCCTCTCTATGCTCAGGGATCTTTGGGCAGCGCCTGGAGGACACAGTCCACCACGAGCGGAAGTATGGCCCCCGCCTGGCGCCCCTACTGGTGGAGCAGTGTGTGGACTTCATCCGGGAGCGCGGGCTCACTGAGGAGGGGCTGTTCCGCATGCCGGGCCAGGCCAACCTGGTGAGGGACCTGCAGGATTCCTTCGACTGTGGGGAGAAGCCACTGTTTGACAGGTGAGCTTGTGATTGGGGGTAAGATGGAGCCACTTGTCTATTCCTCCTGCAGGCTCCTACCCAGGACACCAGCTCTAGTGGGCAGGGGTGGGCTGGCAACAGGATGGTAGGCCAGCCCTCCTAGTGGGCAGAGTGTAGGGCACACCCTCACTCCGCCAGCCTGAGGTCCTCTCTCAGGATGGATGCCTGCCACGCACAAGGCCAGCTCACATCCACACAGCCTGCCTCCCCTGCACATGCTAATAAACCTGACCCAGGCCGGAGGAAAAGGACCTCTGCTGGCTGCCATGTGAGGACAGACTGGGTGCAGCTGTATCCGGGACCCCAGGCCTTCTGTGGAGTCTGTCTCTTGGCCGTGCTTCCTCCGGTGACCTACCCCCAGGCTCTATCGATGGCAAGATGGCACAGCAGCTCGGGTCCCCTCCTCCTGGGTTCTGGGGACAGGAGAGCAAGTCTCCTCCATCTGTCCTGGGGCCATGTCCATCCTACCCATCATGGGGGCTTACCCAGACCCTGGATGCCCCTGGGTGGAGCCAACTCTACCCCCAGTCCAGGGCTGTTTGGGGACTCTGTTTCCCCCGACAGTGCCCCACCCATTATGGGGCAGTTTTTCATAGAGTTCTTCTTACATCAAGAAAACCTACCCTCTATGGGGCTTCTGCCCTTTCTTCTTGGATCTGCCCCAGGATGGGCCCACCAGGACCCACAGGCAGCCCTGGCCTCCCAGGGCTTCTCCTCTAGGGGCAGAACACGCAGCCCCTCAGCTCTTTCCCAGACCCATCACTGCAGCCAGGGGAGGGTGTCGGTTCCTCTCCTTAAATGTGGAGTCCAGGATTGACCATGTTCCCCAGCAGTACTCCACCCAGGGAGGAACGGGGGACCCTTCCTCTGGAGCTTTGTGAAGCTCCATCCCAGTGTTGACGCTCAGTGAGCTTGTGGTCCATTCTGAACCTCAGCCAGCCAGGCCTCTTCCATCTTGTGTCTCAGCGTTAGGGTTGCAGATTGCTTCAAATAATGTCACCTGGGTAAGGCCTGGGAACCAGGACTTTTGGAAGCTCCCCAGGATCAGATGCTCTGCCCTAGTGCCTGATGCTACCTGAGGGGCTTCTGAAGACACAGATCAGATCTTGCCACTCCCCTACTCAAACTCTGCTGGGGCCCCCTGGAGTGGCACAGGCCGTCTGCACCTCACCTCCCCTGCCGAGCTTTTCCCATCCTGCTGGGCGGGTCTCCACCTGGGCCCACCTGCTCTCCCAAGGTGGGTTCCTGGCATGCTCAGCCTCCTTTCTGCACCTGGCCTACCTGCTGAAGCTCCCTTGAGAGGCAACTGGGCACCCCAGGGTGAGTTCCATGCAGACCTGACTCTCTGTCTCCCAGCAGCCTGGGGCAACCTTCCCTGTGTCTTGGGGGCCCTCTCCTGTCTGCCTTCTCCCTCTCTGGCTGCTTCTACCCTGCTTCCGGAATTGTGTCTGGAGGGCCATCTCCATGGTGGGCATGTTGGCCTTGTCCCTCCACCCCCATCTCAGCAGTGGCCCCCATATTGCCACGGTGGCCCTGGGCTTTGGTTTCCTCTCCCTTTAGAAACTCCTCCTAGGGTATCTGAGGCCATCCTTCCCACTTTCCACCATTTCCATGGCAGCTCCTCTGGCTCTGCAGCTGTACCCAGAGAGGGGCCCTCCCCACCCACTCCCGATGGAGGCTCCCCTTCCCACCCAACCCCAGCAGAGGGTCCCCCTCCCTACCCACCCCTAACAGAGGGTCCCCTCCTCACCCACTTCCAACAGAGGGTCCCCCCCCACCCACCCCCAACAGAGGGTCCCCCCCCACCCACCCCCAACAGAGGGTCCCCTCCTCACCCACTTCCAACAGAGTCCCGGGATGGAGCTCTGTCCCCAAGGCCATGGCCTGCCCGCCTCCCGGGGTGTTGGCTGCTAGCCTGGCCCCTTCCCCACGAAGCCCCTCCTCACCTTCCTGCTCATCTCTATAAGAAGGTCCCCTTTAGCCCCAGGTCCTGGGCTTCTCTTCTGCTAAAGCCTCACCAGGCCTGGAAGCCTCAGTGGCTGGAGCTGGCCCATACTTGCCCCTTCCCAGCACGGTGTCCCCTGGGCACTGGGCTGTCCGTCTCCCAGGCTGCCGCCCCGCTGCTGAGCTGTGAGGATGGCCTCTTGTGAGCCGGAGCCCAGGGCTGCATGGACTCCTGGCTGCCAGACTCTTCTTACTCCCTCAGCTCCTATCCTTTGAGTGAGGGACTGCTGGGAGGCCTAGGGGTGGAGGGGCACCCACATGCATTAGAAATTCTAAGGGGTCTTGACAGATAATAAGTAAGCACCAGGGACACCAGTCCTGGGCCTAGTGGTCGGGAACCTCCCGGGGTGCTGCAGATGGCAGGACTGGGCTGCTCAGGGAGGAGCCCTGTGGACACCCAGGTGCGGTTAAGCAGGCGGCCTGGCTTGGGGGCAGGTCGAGGAAGTGGTGCTGGGTGATGAGAAATGGACTCTAGGGGAGTGAGGCAAGTCGGGGCCAGGCTGGAAGCATGGCGTGTTCTGCATAGATGCTGGTGTTGGTGTGGGCAGGGGGGTTCCCTGGGTACAGAGAGGTGATGAGGAACCTGCAGATGGAGGGTCGCCTTGCTGTGGGTGGCACTGACCATCAGGGCCGGTTTGCCCCTAGGGCAGGCACCCTGTCCCCTGACCAGCTGCTGCCCTCTCTGCCCCACCCCTGCCCCCAACCTCCGCCTGCACTAACGTGACCGCATGCTGGGAGGCCCACAGGCTGGGGAGGCACACACAGGGCCGCAGGCTGTATAGAATTCTCCTTGGGTCTTGTTGGAGGGAGGAAGGGGACAGCAGTTTAGGGAAAAGTCTCAAGAAAAGGCCTGGCGACAGCTGTTGGAGGAAAGGCACTGCAGTGGGGAAGGAGGAAGGGAGGGTGGGGCGAGGAAAGGAAGTAAGAGCTCAGGTGCTGAGCGGATGGGGGGTCAGACAGGGCCAAGCAGCAGGACCCTTCAGGGCAGGGATGCAGCCGGACAGGTCTGCAGAGGAGGGGTGGCTCCGTGTCCACTCAGCCGGGGCAGAAACGCTCCGTGCCCCAGCTGCAGGAAAGGGGAAGACATGCGGGCTGGCTCCCAACCACACTTTCCTGCCTCCTGCCCCTCCCCCAGGGCAGCTGGCCAGGAACATGGCCCCGGAGAAGACCGAGTAGGGTGTGGTAGCAACATGTCTTGCTGGAGAGGGAAGAGGGGTAGGGTGGGGGCTGACTGGACCCAGCCAAACCAAGAGTCACTGAGCCTCAGGAAAGGAGGGGCCCCAGGTATATGGATTTGGGGTGCATATGGATACATGGAACCCCAGAATCCCAAGTGTCAGGGCCAGAAGGTATTTATCTCAGTGAGCCTAGCCTGGGATCCATCAGGGGTCAGGTGATAGCATAATGGCACAGCCACAGTCTCCTGGCCCCGGGCTCATCTTTCCTGAGGGAAATGCAGTCCAGGGTTTAAGTCCATGGTCCTAGACAGGTAGATGAAAAACCTGGGGCCCGTATACGGCTTGGAGTGCAAGCTCAGAAGAGATGCCAAGGCTCTCGTTTAGGACCTGAACTGCAGACCCCACACAGGACCCAGGGAAGGACTGCGCCAGGCCCATTGTCACCACCATCCACAGCTGGTCTACTTCTGCATTGGCAGCTCCAAGCCAGAGCAGGAGACTGAGGCCTGGAGTGGACTCCTGGGGCACTGGAGAGGAGGTGATGAGCTTAGAAGCCCAGGTGTCCCCACGGTGGACAGGAAGAGAGGAAAGGGCCTGACCTCCGACCTGCTCCTGCCGTTGGGATTCTGGGGAGTGGGATTCCCCGACAAGGAGCCAGCAGCCCTGCACTGTGGGCGCCTTTGATGCAGCTCCTCCCACTCCAGCCAAGGTCAAGTGCAGCGGAGAGTGCAAGCTCAGGCTGGGGGTTGGCAGCACCTATGGAGGGCCTGCAGGATAGCTGTTCCTACCGCAGAGCAGGCGGCTTCCACATCATCCTGCAGGGGACCTTGGGATGGCCACCAGGCCTGTGGAAGGGGCTCCCTGGCCCATGTCCCAGGGCCCTCCCCTGTGCAACCTGACCTGCATCACACTTGATTCCTCTGGCCCAGGGCAGCTGCTAGGGTGGAGCAGCTATGCCCTGCAGGGCCCTGTGGCTTTGCAGTCCCTGGAGTCCTACGCAGTCTACCCAGGACAGGAGCAGGTCCTGAATGGACTGACACAGACTCAGGGGTTCTGAGCAGGTGCCTAGGCATGATGGGTGGTCCCTGAGCTGGAGCTCCTGGCCATGGATACTTAGTCGCCCCTGCCCCAGCCCTGTCCACTGCTCCCAGAAGCAGCACTGGCCTTTCCTTGACCAAGGCAGCTGGCCGCAGATGCAGCCCCCAGTGCGCCCAAGCATGCGTCTGAGACCAGAGGCTGCCCCTTGGCATCAGGGGTTACCAGTCACCCCTGAAGTCCCCTGGCATCCCAGACCTCACACACCTGTCCTCTTCCCTTCCCGCCCCCAGCACAACAGACGTGCACACGGTGGCCTCCCTGCTGAAGCTCTACCTGCGGGAGCTCCCAGAGCCCGTGGTCCCCTTCGCCAGGTACGAGGACTTCCTCAGCTGCGCCCAGCTGCTCACCAAGGACGAGGGGGAGGTCAGTGGCTCCTGGGATAGCTCCTGGGAGATGGGCTGGCTGGGTGGTGGCCTGTAGACTCAGGACACAGACTCTGACTTTTCATGAATTTTCATGGCACATGGATCCTGTGGAGGCCTGCTCTGTGTTGGGGGTGTGGTGGAGGCCTGGAGCATCCTGCTCGGCTGGTGGAGGGGCCAGGCCATCCTGCTCAGGTCGGGGAGGGGCCGGGGCATCCTGCTGTCTGTCTGGAGCCATACCTGTCTGCAGCCTTGGTCCCTGGGAGGGGTGGGTCCGGGGTGCCCAGCTCTGGCTGCCACACCAGTAGGTGCTCACACTCCTCATACCCGACTCAGGCCACTCGGGCCTGTCATGGGCTCAGAAACAGGGAGGTCTTTTATTTATATCTTGCTTCCTTCCCAAAAGAATTTGAGCTGGTTCCCAGGACCGATGAGCCAGCCCTCCCGTTCCCACCCACGCAGGTGCTGGTTTGCAGCCCCAGGTGGCTCAGGGTCAGGGAAGGACCGTTTGCCTCCCCTGTGGCCCTGTGGGAGTTGAGGGCTCATTATCTGGCAAATATTTGTGTCTTGATAAGTGAGCTGAGTGCTGGCCCTGACATTCCTCCACTGGCCCCGTAGAGGCTCACCCCTCACTCCAGCTCCTTAGAAGCAAGTTAGCTTCCCAGGAGGTCACAGCTGGGCCCTGGCCACTCCTTGAGGGGAGGTGGAGGTGGTGGAGCCCTCTGGTCTGTTGGGGCTGGGCCGCCATAGCCCCCACCTCCCTTCTCCTTGCCCACCCCTCCTCGCAGTCAGAGAAGGATGAGGGGCCTCATTGCTGGTGTTTGAAATTCTGTTATTCATTCCTAAGGGCACTCTGGAGTTGGCTAAACAAGTGAGCAACCTTCCTCAGGCCAATTACAACCTGCTCAGATACATCTGCAAGTAAGTGGCGTGGCAGGAGGGGAACCACACTTGCCTGCACTGGCTCCACACTCCCCAGCCCCACAGCGAGACACATAACTCTTCCCTGTCAGAGGGGTGCCCGGGTCATTCCCCCACCCTGCACAGCCTCACCCAGCGTGGATGAAGCTGGGAGTGGAAAAATGCAGACCCTGAGTTCATGAAGCTTACAGTCCCATGGGAGCAGCTGGTTTTAAACAGCCCTGGGTACATAATACCCTCTGTCCCTCCTGGGTGCTTCTTGCTATCCTGTCCCCCTAGGCATCTGCCCCTTGACCCCCAACCCTTCATGTATCCCCATCCTAGACACTGAGAAGGAGCATGCAGGGGCAGCGCTGACTAAGGTCTGGGACTTCCCAGAATTTGTGCACACTGCAATGTGCAGCGTCATGTCCTCCTTTCACACAAATAGCGGTGGGCCCTTGTCCCAGTGAGCTTTGCTTCTGATGGCCCTCTCGGGCCCCAAGGGAAGCCTGCCCCCATTGAGCCTGGCAGAGGCAGGCTGCACCCAGTGGGCAAAAGCCCATAGGCAGCAGGGCTCGGCAGGGGTGCGGCGGGGCGTCCAGGCCCCTCACAGGAGACTGGGTGCCAGAACTTGCTTCTTTGATGACTGCTGCTTCCTCACTTTGCAGGTTTCTGGATGAAGTTCAGGCTTACTCAAATGTCAACAAGATGAGTGTCCAGAACCTGGCAACCGTTTTTGGACCTAACATTCTGCGGCCACAGGTAGAGGACCCAGTAACCATCATGGAAGGTAAGTGGGAGGTGTACCTGGTGGCCCTGGGTGCTGCCGGGGTCTGGGCTCATCTTGGTCCGGGGCAAGTCCTCGGAACCATCCCAGCCCAGGGCCAGGCCAGCAGGAGGGGTGGCTCAGGTTGCACATCTCCATCTCGGGGGACTTGGCAGGAGCTTCTGCAGACCTCACCCTGCCGACCCCCATGAGGTCCAGCTATAAGATAAAAAGGAACTTTGCCCTGAGATGGGCAGCAGCAAGTCACTGGGTGCAATTAGAATGGCCAGTGGTTTCTGTGGATGGAAGAGGCTGGAGGAATGGGAGAGGTCAGCCCTTGAACACAGACATGTTTACTTTTCTTTTACAATTAAGCAATTGTCATAGGTTCCTGGATGTCAGCTTTGCAAACCCTGGAGGATTTATGATAAATAACAATAAGTGATTAAAAATAGCAGCAACAGGCTGGGCACGGTGGCTCATGCCTGTAATCCCAGCATTTTGGGAGGCTGAGACGGGCAGATCACGAGGTCAGGAGATCGAGACCATCCTGGCTAACACGGTGAAACCCAGTCTCTACTAAAAATACAAAAAAAAAATTAGCCTGGCGTAGTGGCGGGCACCTGTAGTCCCAGCTACTCAGGAGGCTGAGGCAGGAGAATGGCATGAACCCAGGAGGCGGAGCTTGCAGTTAGCTGAGATTGTGCCACTGCACTCCAGCCTGGGCGACTGAGCAAGACTCCATCTCAAAAAAAAAAAAAAAAAAAAAAAAAAGCAGCAACAGCATCTGCTTTCAGTAAGCTTCTACTAAGTGCCTTGTTTGTATCACCTCATTTCAGCCTGTGCTGTGGTAATCGCCCCCTCTTTACAGATGAGGAAACTGAGGCCAGGAGAGGCGAGGGGACTCAACCAGAGGCCAGTTAGCCAGACTTAGCAAAGGGCACAGGTGTAGGCTGCCATAGAAGAGAGAGCCCACCTCATAGGGCCCATGAAACACTATCCCCAGTGGAGTATGCGTGAGAGGCGTGCTGCTCAGACAGGAAGCCCACAGCTGAGGTTGTTCTTGCCCTTATCCCATGTGGAGGGACATGGTGGAGTGCTTTTGCTGAAGTCCCCACTTTGGTCTGTCCTGGCTGGTCTCCCACCCCAGGGCCCCATGAGGCCAGGAAAACACAAGCTCCAACCTGCCTGGTGGTACAGATGCTTGAGGTGGAGGCCTGCCCTGCCTGCTTCATGGAGTTCCTGCCTCACCTATGTTCTTGGCCTCAGAATTCTTTCCTTGACGTCTTCCAGGATTCCTAGTCAACTTCAGTGGGAGAGTCCACCCCAGCACTCAGCCCTTCCTCCCACCTGGGGACCTCCTAGAGTCTGGCCTTTGTGGTGAGGGTGGTGGGAGGGAATGAGGCAACTGGGTAGATGCCAAGGTCCTTCCTACACTGCCCACCTCTGCTGTGGGCCCCCACCCCACCACCGTAGGAACTGAGTCCCCAGCACTGGGGCTGCATCTCAGGGGCCTTGGCCTAGAGACAGGGGATTGTGTGTGTGTGAGATTATATGTATGTGGGATTCTGGGGGATGCGCAGGGTGCACTATGTGTGTGATTGTATATGGGGGAATTTGGGGAGGGTGCATTCTGTGTGCAATTGTGTGTGCGGGGATTTTGGGGAGTGGGTGGGGTTCATTGTGCGATTGTGTATGGGGGGATTTGGGGAGGCTGGGTGGGGGATTTGTATGTTCACTTGTGTGTGTATGAGCTTTGGGGAACCTGGGCAGAGTGCACTGTGTGTGTCATTTATGTGTGTGGGATTTTGGGGAGTGGGCATTATATGTGCAATTGTGTGTTGGGAGATTTGGGGAGGCTGGGTGGGTGCATTGTTTGTCCAATTGTATGTGTGTGTGAGACTTTGGGGGTGGATGGGGTGCATTGTATGTGTGATTGTGGGGGGATTTTAGGGGTGGGCGGGGTGCACTGTGTGTGCAATTGTATGTGTGTGCCCCCACACAGGAAAGATGGCTCTATTCCCTGTCCCAGAGCCCTATGCTCCCAGAGTGTGGACATTCAGGCATGGCCATTGTCAGCAGCACGGGGGTGACATGGGGCAGCCGAGACAGTTCTGGCATCTCAGGTCCCAGGTTCCAGTTCCAATCTGCCACCTGCTCACCCTGCAGCCCTGGTGCCTGCTTCCTCACCCCACCCCGGCTGGAGGTCGTGAGCGCAGGCACAGTGCTTCCTCCCCGGCTTGTGGCTCTGTGCCTGAGGAAGATGGTTCTGCGGCCCCATCCTGCTGTCCTGCCTGGAGTTGAAGGGTGTGTGGTTCTTTCTTCTGGGCGGATGAAGGCTCCCTTGAGGGGCAGCCTGGCTCTGGCTACAGGGCCAGCTCCCACGAAGCTGGGTCCCCATGACTGGCAGAGCGACCCTGGGCCGGGTGGCTGGCAGCAGGGCCCTTCTCCGCCTCTCTTTCCGGCAGGCACTTCCCTGGTCCAGCACCTGATGACTGTCCTTATCCGCAAACACGGCCAGCTCTTTACGGCACCGGCCCCGGAAGGGTCCACCTCCCCGCGCAGGGGCCCGCAATGTGCAGTGGGGTGGGGCTCCGAGGAGGTCACCAGAGACAGCCAGGGAGAGCCCTGCGACCCCGGCCTGCCCGCGCACAGGACCTCTTCCCTGGACGGGGCGGCCGTGGCGGTGCTCTCCAGAACAGCCCCCACGGGACCGGGGAGCCGGTGCAGCCCTGGGAAGAAGGTGCAGACCCTGCCCAGTTGGAAGTCCTCCTTCCGTCAGCCGGGATCCAGATCAGGAAGCCCGAAGGGGGGCGGCTCGTCCCTGGAGGTGCCCATCATCTCCTCCGGCGGGAACTGGTTCATGAACGGGTTGTCCTCTCTGCGTGGCCACCGCCGGGCCTCATCGGGAGACCGGCTCAAGGACTCGGGCTCCGTGCAGAGACTCTCCACTTACGACAATGTGCCCGCGCCGGGCCTGGTGCCCGGCATACCCAGCGTGGCCAGCATGGTGTGGTCCGGGGCCTCCAGCGAGTCGTCGGTGGGGGGCTCGCTCAGCAGCTGCACGGCCTGCCGCGCCAGCGACTCGTCCGCCCGCAGCTCCCTGCACACCGACTGGGCCCTGGAGCCGTCCCCGCTCCCCAGCAGCAGCGAGGACCCCAAGTCCCTGGACCTGGACCACAGCCTGGACGAGACGGGGACGGGTGCCAGCAACAGCGAGCCAAGCGAGCCGGGCAGCCCCACCCGAGAGCACGCGCGCCGCTCCGAGGCCTTACAGGGGCTGGTCACTGAGCTCAGGGCCGAGTTGTGCCGCCAGCGGACTGAGTACGAGAGGAGTGTGAAAAGGTAACGTGCTGCCCCGTGGAGCCTCCTGTAACGGGGTGGAGCCTGCAGGAAAGCTGTGCTCTTGGCACATGGGCGTCGGCCTCTGACTCCCCAGCCACTGGCCCTGGAAGCCAGCCTCAGAGAGGGGAATCCTAGCTCTGGGAAAGCCCTGGGACTGGCAGGCTTGGCACGCAGTCAGTCTGGCACGCAGTCAGTGCTGCAGAGGCCTGCTGACTCCATGTGAGTGGGAATGCCCGCCCAGCTCACCGGGGGCCTTTGCTACACAGGTGGGAACAGAGTCTGTGTGCAGTCTGCAGCCAGGGAGGAGGGGGCAGGACCCTGCAGGTCCCAGGCCTGTCCCAGTACAGGGGCCCATAGCCCGGATGCTGGGCGCCGGGAAGTGCTGAGGCCCCAGACCAGCCAGGCTAGAAGTGAGGACCCCTTCCTTGATGGGATCAGAATCCAGTTTCCCTGCTGAACCAAGTCCTTGTGCCCGCCCTTGTCACAGGATGGTTGTGCTGCACCCTGAGACTTGCAATCTCACTAACAGAGGGCCGGAGTTCCAGCCTCCCATGAGGACCGGGGTTCCCCTCTGCAGTGAGGAACCTCAGCTCCTGGAGGCCGGGTTCTCCAGTGCACTGGGTTTCCCTTAGCATTGCAGACTCCTTGACCCCTCTCGCTGCAGGTCCCCATTAGTCGGCTGACCTGTTCACCTGGGTCCCACCCACTAGCAGGGAATTCCTTTTTCCATTAGAGGCAGTGGATGGAGGTAGAAGGCATTCCTGTTGCCCACTCTGAACCTGTGATTTCCACTGGGAGCTGGAATGGCAGCCATTGCCCTTTTGTTCTGCTGACAGCTGTTCTTTGGGTGCTGGAGAGTGCCAGGCATGTGCAGGCACCGCGTCTGCAAAAGGAAGAGACAGGAGAGGGGGGACCTTGAGGGCAGAGGCCCCTGCCATGGGGAAGGTCGCAGCAGGCAGTGCCTGAGCCAGGGCTGGAAGGACCCATAGGATGGAGCCGAGAAAGGAAATAGCATCAGTAGAACCCAAGGGCCTCCAGAAATATAGTAGAAGACGCTATCTGCTGCAGATGCGCTCACAGGCCAAGCTCCAGGGCGTGTGGGAACTCTTACGATGCAGAACAGAAGGCTGGACTGGACCAGCTTCGCCAGTTGTGTGCTGAGTCCCTGGAGCTCCTCTGGCCTGCCCTGAGGTCTGGTTTCTCAAGGGAGATGCAGGACTGTTGGACTCCGGGTCAGACTACCTGGATTCTAGTCCCAGCTCCACCAGGGATTGGCTGAGTGTCCCTGGCAGGATCTTTGGGCCCCAGTGACCTCACCCATTTGTCCTGAGTGTTAAGTGACCCACAGTGGATGGCAGCACTCAGGAACCTTTGCTGCTTGCATTAACTCCTGCCTACTGGCTGGAGGTAAGATGAGGTTCCCAGAGGGAAAGGGACAGCAGTGGTAGCCCTTGTGGAGGGCCTGTCCTCACTAGCAGAGTGGTCTGTGCTGTTGTCTTGGTTAGAGGGAGGGTCTAGAGTGAGGAGGGTCTCTGAGCACAGGAAGGAAGGCGAGGGCATTAGCACCTGTCCCGTCCAGCAGGTGGTTGGGGAATGTGTGTCCTGTTCTCTGGAAGTATGGAGCCATCGGGTGGGGGGTGGGGTGAGGCTGGCCTTGTCCTGGCTCCCAGGACTCTGGACAGAGCCCCTCCCCAGGGCCCTGCTGGGGAGTCAGCCTTCCTTCGTGCATTCCCAAAAGAGAACCTGTTTCCTGTGAAGTACCAGATGCTGTGCAGGTGGCCACAGCTGTGGCAAAAACTGATCCAAATCTCTGTCCGCATTCTTATTTGGGTTGCAGGGAGACAAAGACCGTAAGCACGATACCTTTTGAAAAATACACGGTGTGTTAGAAGGGAGATGAAGGAGGGGAACATAGGGCAGCATGGAGGGGAGCGGAGAGGAGCCTCAGGGTAGAAGGTTGGAGGGCCCTGGGAAGGAGACCCCAGAGCTGTAGCCAGCACTGAGCCCAGGACCCCTACAGGCGGGGAGAGTCAGGGGCTGGGGACTGGAGATGTGTGGGGCGGGGACAATGCTCTGGTCTTTCGCAGAGTGAGATGAGAATGAAGTGTGAAGTTGATGGAGGGTCTTGGCACATTGGGCCCTTGGACAGGCACACCTGGGTGCCATGCCGAGCAGAGCTTGCCAGGGGCCAAGGGCAGAACAGACCAGTTAGGAGGTGTGGGGGTCTAGGCCTGACCTATGGGGGGTGTGGCCCTATGGGGCAGCAGGTGGAGGTAGGGGAAGCGGCCAGGTGCTGAGCATATTTTGAAGGCAGAGCCAAAAGGTTTTGCTAGCTGATCAGATATGGGACCAAGAAAAGGAATGGACTTAGGGGAGGACATCATTGTTCAGCTGAGCAGCCGAAGGAAGATATTCACCAAGAGAGTGCACCAGGGCTGCGGAAGAGTGGTCTGCAGATGAGGGTCAGGACCCTTTAAGTCGGAGATGCTGATGAAATGGTGCAGAGTCATCAGCATGTAGTTGGGGCTTGGAGTCTTGAGCCTGGCAGAGAAGGAACAGGGGAGGTCCAGGCCCAAGCCCAGGGGCAGCAGTGGGGAGGTAGGTGGCTTCTCTCTGACAGCTGCCTGTGCTCCTGGTGGGGAGGGCTCAGGCCATGCTGCACACTCAGTGATGAGGATGGAGGCCTCATTTTGGTGGGTTGGGGAATCCGTGTTTGTTCATCATGCACCACATACCAGGCACTGTGCTGGGCCCCTGGCATCTTCCAGCCCATGGTTACTGCTCTGAGGAGCAGTCACCCTCTGCATTTCAGTGTGGCCTGTGTCCTGCCCACAGCCATGTGGCTCACAGGTCACCAGGCTGGCCTTAAAATCCAGCATGTGTTCCCAGGGGCTGGGCTCAGGTGTGTCCCTTCGAACAGACAGAAGCTGGTCGTCTGGTGAAAAAGACGGCCGTGCCAACCTTGGCACACTGCGGCATGAACCTGCATGGAAGCATGTGCTATAGGCTCTGATGGCGCAGAGGAGCACCACTGGGACCTGCTGGGGAGGATCACAGGAAGCAGCGTCATGTTGGGGGCGCTTGAGCTGAACATGACAGGCGAGCAGGAATGGAAGTGACTGCCCCACGGGATCTTCTGTGGGTTGCCACGTGTGGCTGGATCATGGGGACGGTGTGGGGAGCTGTAGGAGGGGAGGCCACAGCACAGGAGCAAAGGCCAGGGGACAGTCCAAGTCCCAACCCTCCCTATGGAGGGGCCTGTGCTGTTCCTGCCAGCTGGCAGGAATCCCTACTGCACTGGAGGGGCAAATGCAGACCCAGGGAGGCACCGAAGGCACGGATCCTTGTGTTGACATTTCAGGATCGCACGCTGAGGGGAGCTATGGCAGGGGACAGTTTGCTCACAGGTGAAGTACTGGGGTTCTTGTGAGGAGCAGATGAGCCGGGGTGTCCTCCTGCTGCCATGGCCTGGCCTGACCCTTCAACCCACAGTGAGCGCAAGCAGGGTACACCCATGGGACAGTGAACCTGCCCGCAGAGTCTCCAACAGCATCTCTCCTTGACTTTCAGAATCGAAGAAGGGAGTGCTGACCTGAGAAAACGAATGTCTCGGTTAGAAGAAGAACTGGACCAGGAAAAGAAAAAATACATCATGCTGGAAATAAAGCTGCGGAACTCTGAGCGGGCACGGGAGGATGCGGAGAGGAGGAACCAGCTGTTGCAGAGGGAAATGGAAGAGTTTTTTTCGACCCTAGGAAGCTTGACTGTTGGGGCAAAAGGTGCCAGGGCCCCAAAGTAAAAGGAATGGCAGAGCTTACTTCTGTGCCACGTCTGCTGGTCTCCAGCCATGCACGGAGTCAGAAGCCTCTGTATCTCTGGAGCAGCCAGGCGCTCTGGAACCAGCTGGAGAGAGAGATCCTGATACCTCTGTGGGGACTGTTGGGACCCCACACACTCCAGGTGGGATCAGATGCTGCTCCAACCATGCAGCTCCTGGTGAGGGTCAGAAGGGGACAGTACCAAGAGTAGCGCTTAGCCCTTACCCAGGAAATGTCCTTCATGGCCACAGAAAGGAAGGGCACCCACCATTTCTGCCACAGGATCCAGGCAGCCACTGGGAGCAGTTAGCTTTCTTTATTAAATGTGCTCACAAAGCATGGTGCCCTGTTACCTGGCTCATTTTTCATGCCGCGCGATACAGGGCTTCTTAGGTGACCACTCCTGTTTCTCCAAGGGCTAGGAGCCCCCTGAGGTATGCCCCTGGGTGGAATAGCACAGGCATTGTGAAGTGGGATGTGAAGCCCCCTGAGGGGCAGCAGCCTTGTGCTTTCAGCTCTCTTGTCTGTGTGCTCAAGGTGGGATGCCTTTCTTTACTCCCCTGCCCCCTAGCCATCTGGACCTCTGCAGCTAGTTTCTGTCTTGGGAGGTCCCCTGAGTCTTCCACCATGGCCCCAGCTCTGCTCCAGGGCCAGAGCCTGAGTGCGCACCCAGCGCAGGTGCTGTGCTGGGGCGAGGTGTGGGCAAGTGTGGCCGTTCTACAGGAGGGCTGAGCCAAGGCCATGGGAAGCGTCTGTTCGCCATATTTCAGGTGCCCATGCCTCACCCTGGGCCCTTGCCCAGCTCCCTTCCAGTCCCTCCTTCCCTGCTGTTCACCCCTCTCCTCTGGCTCATCCACAGACCTGAAGGCTCCTTTAGGGCAAATCCCTCCAGAAAGCCTTTCCCAACCACAGGGCACCCAGGCCAGGCCCGGCTGGAGCTCCTGGGCTGTGCTTCAGGAGGCAGCAACGCAGTGCGTCTGGGCCCAGCAGTGTCACACTGCTTCTTCACCTGTTCCCCTCACGGCGTCCTGATGTGTGGCTGGCCCCTCGCTGTCCCTGAGCAGTAACCTGCAGGGGTTTGTTCAGGGAGCAGTGGTCACCAGAGCGCCCAGTTTCTGACCACAGCCACTAGAAACGTCACTCAGGCCCAACCAGCTCCACCTAAAGTCAGGTATAAACATTGCCCACACCTGATGCTTTAAATGCCTGGGGCTCAGTCCTCCCAGGAAATGCCAACTTCCTACCAGCAAGGCAGGCCCGCAGGGTGAGGCAGGCAGGGCGGCTCCCACACTGTGGCCAGCTACCCATTGTCTCCAGGTGGCTACCAGGGGCTCGTCCACCAGGAGGCGGGCACCTGCTCAGGGCCCTCAGCAGCATCAAGGTCTGGATGCTGGAGCTCAGGAGGGTCTGGGGAGAGTGGCGTCTGTCTTTGCTCAGCCACGGACATGGCGAGCCAGCTGTCTGGGTGATGGGATTTTTCCCTGGGGTTGAGATGCTGCCCTCCCCTCTATTCAAGGAGAGAGAAGAGAATACGAGGTGACTTTGAGTCCTCATAGCAACCCAATGAAGTAGAAAATTGGCCCTATTCTCCATATTCAGAGGAGTAACTGAGGCTTGGAGAAATTGGGTGGGAACAGCAGTACATTCTGATGACCCTGTTGGGTTCTCTCGCCACAGCCATGGAATTCTGCTGATTTTTACCTGGAGAGAAAATGCCCCCAGGCTATTGAAGGAGCAGAGGAGACTGAAATGGGTTTCCCATGATGAAAGGAAGCTTGTCTGTCTCAACCACTAATCCTGGCGAAGACTTAGGCTCCTGCCGAGTCCCCAGTAGGGACAGGAGGTCACGAATGCCTGAGCCACATCTGCCACCTGTTGGCCAAGTAGGATCTGCAAATGCCATTCTTATCTCGAAATGAATTGGCGTGATTATTCAGTTCTGTTCTCCAATCTCTATGTAACCAGCACTGGGCATCTCATCTGTAAAACACCTGACTTAACTGTCAGGCACACTGAGTGAATGAGGCTGACCTGTCGGGGGGTCTCTAGTATCCCCACCACTACCCACTTCTCTCAATTGAGCTACATTTGCTGAACCTGGTCCCAAACTGACAGATTCCCATTGTACTTGTTACTGTAATTACATCATTTAATATGAAGTAGACTCATGAATTACATGAATTATGAACATGAAAAGTAGGGAATTGATTCATCGAAACCCTGGAATGCTTTAGAAAGACTCAGTAGAGGCACATTGCTAAATGTATGGTTGAATGAAACATGCAATAGCGAGAAATGGGAAGAATCTGGGGTTCTGCTCTCAGAATACTTCAACAGTGTCATAAAACTTGTGTTTGACTTTAAAGAAATACTGGAAATTGTGAATGTCTCATACCAAAAAAAAACAAAGAGTTGGCTTATGTTAAAAGAATAACAAATGAATGTACATGTTCTTTAAAGTTAAAATACAATTTTAAGGGTATGTGTGTGTGAGAAACAGAAATAGAGAGAAAAGGAAGGTTCCTGGTCAACTGGCTTTTGAGTGATGGACCAGGAATGCATCTTACTCCTGAAGGAATTTCGGAATGGAACCCATATATCCATGTTTCCCTGGTCTGTGGGTAAAAATGGACTCTCTCCCTCTCCTTTGGATGCAGAACCCCAGGCCCCTGCAGAGCCCTCCCAGTATCCTAAGTAATTATCTCACGAGTGTCTTGAGTTCCCAGCTAAGCAGCCGTGACATTGCCACACAGTGCTGCTGCCTCTCTTTACTCCTGCCTCCACCAAGAACCCCCACCTGTGCCAGGATTGCTGTCCTTTTCTACCAGCCACATTGCTACTACTTCTGTCTCCCAAAGCAAGCCCTGCAACACTTGAGCACAGGGGTCTCACAACGTGTTGCAGTCTGTGAAGAAGTGGGGTAGGGTAGGACAGGGTCATGAAAAGCCCAGCAGGGACCAGATACTCTGAGGGCCTATCGCCCATGGTGAGAGGTTTTTATTCTAAGGAAGATAGGAAAGGATTTGAGAGCTTTACATTAACTCACATGAATTGACTTCCATTTTGATAGCGGAAGGGGAGAGAGCTTTTGAAAGATGGGAACTCCTGAGCATGTCTGTACACTGCTGAGCATGACCCAAACGACAGGGAGAGAGTTGCAGGCAGGTTCATAGGAATGCACAGCGGTCTTTGAGAGGTCCTGAAAAATGCCAAACATGCTTACCTTACATAGCATACCCCATAAGCTTTTGTGCAGGGGACGTTTTTATTCCCATAAAGCTGCTCAAGCAGAACACAGCAGTTTCCAAGCGAAGGCTCCGGAGCCCGCCTGCCCAGATGCAGATCCTGCCCCGTGTGACAAGCTGGCTTGATGACCCCACTCCAAGACAGCTAAATCTCTATGCTATCTGGGCACTGAGTCTTAACCCGATGGTTTCATAAATCCCAAGCCCCTGCACTCACCCCACAGCTGGTTAAAAAGTTCACCAGGTTAGGAAACCAGCAGCAGCTGACCCAAAATTCCTGGTAGAGAATTTCTGTTTTTCTATAATTATTTCCTCTTTCCCTTCTTTCAGTGAGCTTTTGATAAATGTCTGTCCACTGTGGTAAAAGGAGACAAGGGGCAGGGTCTGGGCCCAGTTCACAGGGGACTGAGTAGTAGTCTGGGCCCACTTCTCTAGGCCCAGGTCTAGTGGTGGCCGAGGCCATGCAGATGGGGAGCCTCGGGGTCAGCACGTGGGTTCATTGGTTCAGCTGCACACTGGAGGCGGGTGGGGGGTGGGCCTCAGGTTCTAGAATCTCTCTTCCTTGTGATACATCAAATCGAAGTAAACACAGCATTTAGTTCACATCCAACTCTTCTGGGTATGTTTGCCTAGAGACACATTCAAACAGACATGAGGGACAGATGTTTGACTTGACGAACCTGTACGCCAGGGTGCGGAGCTGACCCTGATGCCAGGCAGGATGATGGCGGTAGCCAGCACCCACCGAGTGCTGGCCAGCCCCTGCCCTGCACGCACACGCCAAATCCTCCCAGCAACACTGCCAGGTGACATTAGGCTTCCCACAGGACAGATGACAGAGCACAGCCCGAGTTGAGGCACTTGCAGGGAGTGAGGCAGCCAGTGAGGTCATGATGCTATGTGGGTATTTGGCACCGGAACCCATGCTCACATCACTATATCACCACAGCGCTGCATGCAGTGTCCTTATGCCACACTTTGAGGGCCATGAATGTTGCATTTTCAGAGGACAGAAATGGTGTAAAGGATAGGTTCTAGTCATTAGCTTACCCAGCCCACCATTTATGGAACACCTACTTGCCAGGCATTACCTCCAGTAGGACAGGCTCTTCCATCCAGGGGATCCCAGTGTGAGGCATCAAGAGAAGATGAGAACACAGGATGCTGTCAAGTAACAGTAAGAGGCATGGCTCAGCCAGATTGACACTTGTCCAAGGTGATCTAAATTCTCCATCTTGACTAAGCTCACCTGGACCTGCAGGACCCAGTAGACCCCAACCTTTCCAGGACCTTGTCTCATAAAAACACATGTGCCTGGCCGGGCATGGTGGCTCACTCCTGTAATCCCAGAACTTTGGGAGGCCGAGGTGGACAGATCACAAGGTCAGGAGCTCGAGACCAGCCTAATACAGTGAAACCCCGTCTCTACTAAAAATACAAAAAAATTAGCCAGGCGTGGTGGCGGGCACCAGTAGTCCCCGCTACTCGGGAGGCTGAGGCAGGAGAATGGTGTGAACCTTGGAGGTGGAGCTTGCAGTGAGCAGAGATTGTGCCACTGTACTCCAGCCTGGGCGACAGAGCAAGACTCCATATCAAAATAAATAAAATAAAATAAAATAAAATAAAATAAAATAAATGCCTTTGGTTTCTCCCTTTGAACTCTTCTGATCCCTCAGTCTACCCCTCACTTCTCTCAAGACACTGTCATGATTTCTTTACATTTCCAGCCAAGTTTTCAAGTCCTTTTCACTACCTGCTTCTCCACTCACTAGAACTAGGCCCCACTTGCACTTCTCTAGGTAACTCTAAAGTTTTACATGTGGTATATCCAACAGGAATCTTTCCACTATCTTCCTCTGTCCACAAAATGATACTAACAAAAATAGTGCAAGGGCCATATGAGCAAATGACACAGATCTCACAAGAAAAGAAACTACGATAGCAGAGATCTACAGGTAGGTGAGGGAGCAAACCAATCGTTCCCTTCCTCCCACTCCTGGAGCGGTAAGTTGGAGTTGATGCCATACCTGACATGCATTGTCATGGACACTTCAAACTGAGATGTACAAATTGCAAAACACACTACATGTATTTTCCTTGCACCATCTCTTGTGTGCCACCCAATCACTGGGCTCACAGCCTTTCCCCAGCTTCAAACGCTAAGCTTGGCGACTTCACCTATGCCATGGCAATACATCTAAATGAGTCCCTTTCTTCCCTTCTCTCAGCTGGGTATCTTCAGCATCAGTCACCAATCTCCACACCTCCAGCCTAACTGCACTTGCTTCTCTTGGCAGTGACCATCCTAAAACAAGCGTTGGGTCATAATACTGCTTTTCCTCCTCACAAACTACCATGGGTTCCTATCACCTACAAAATAAAGGCAATTCCTGATATTTTCAGGTCTGATCCTCAGCTTGTTTCAATTCCAAATTCCAACGTGTCAGTCTTCTCTCCCTTCTCCCTGTACCCACACCCATGCCAGGCCGTTCCTCACTGCTTGCCTATGCACTCACTTAAATCTGCTTGCCTTTCCTTCAGCCTGGAATACCCTTCTCCAAACCTTATGCCAAGGCTCAAAACACAGTTTCTTTGTTAAACTCCTCATTTCCTCTAATCAATCCCTGTAGGCAGGTCCTTGGTCTTCCATATACACCATTTCAAGACTCTGTCATCCATTTTCTATTTCCTACTCCCAGCTTCCGGCACACGTCTATATCACCTATATGCTTCCATTAATAGATGAAATTAAGTAAAGTACATGTTAGAAACCTAAAATTTACACAGCATATTTGAAGTATCTTTTGGTTTCAAATGAAGTCCAAAGAAATACTGGTATACAACCTGTAACAGCTAAAAATAATTTTCTTAAACCACAAAATCATCACAAATCAATCTTCACTTAGATCAATAGACCTTTTTGGGAACAATAATAAAAAAGAAAAAAAAAAGTACCTAAATTAACAAGGATGAATTATTCCACTTTACAACTGGTGAAAATGAAAAAAAGTAAAAAGTTTATTCTCAACATTCTGATACTTGCTTCTGCTACCCAGTTTCTCCTGGGAGGCCTCTCTATGACGGTGATGAAACAGCTCAGCAGCCACGCAGCTGATTCAGCAGCAGCGGGCAGCTAAAAGACCAGCCCCTTCCTCCCCGCTCCTCAGAGAAGGGCAGTGTGAGTTCGGGTGAGGGCAGAGACAGCACGGTACAAGGGTCATTTGGAGCAGGAACTGTGCAAGATGGAGTGGCGTCATCACAGCGGCTGGGAAGGTATGCAGCAGGAACCCTGTATTCCCACACAGCAGCACACCCAATGTAGGCAAAGAGCAAATAAGCATGGCAAGAGTTTGAAACATTCAAAGCTAAAATCTCTTGTTTTGAAACGGACCCCAATTTTAAGTACTTATTTTTGCCAAGTGGTCATGATGGCTATTCTCTCATATGTCTACCAAGAACTAGGTTAAGGGCATTGAAGCAAAGTTCCTTTGTTAGATAGTTTGTCCAGAAATTTCAAACACAAGAAATCCAAGACCAGATCAACCAGATAACCAAAGTGAAAGTTTAGGCTCTTTACAATCTGTATAAAATCCAAATCTAAGAAACCGGCCCTAGCAAGACCCCTTTTCTCTCAATCCACAGGCAATCCTAAAATTGCCAAGAAACACTTTACCACAGATTTTGTTTTCAATGAAAAAACTCTTAATTTCATAATTTTCATACCACTTTTTTATTTAAAATATTGTAACCAATTGACATACTAGATAACGTTGTTTACATTCCAGTGGTGCATGTTTAATGACTAGGGCATGAATGATGAAAAATCACAATAATGATCTCAGCATTCCCTAAAAAGTGCCCCATTTTGTTTTGTCTAGAGGAAAGGAGAGGGAACGGAACACAGGGAAGGAGAGGAATGGAGGAGGAATGACATCGCAGAGGAAGAAAAGCAAATGTCAGTTATCATACTCAGGTTTCCAGGTGTGACACCCTGCTGGCCAGGATAAACTGTAATGAGAAAGTAGATGTCACAGTCCAGGGAGACACGTAATTCAGTCTAACTTCATTATTCAGCTAAAAGATTAACAGCTTCTCAAAAATATACCAAATATTGGGCCTACAAAAGTAATTTATTTCTTCGTAAAATTTTACTAAGATTTACTCCTTTTGTAAAATGTAAAGAATGGACTGATATCACGAGCAGGTTCTACTTACAAAACAGTAATAATGTCAACGAGCACATCTAACACAATTTTCCAAGATATACAGTGAAAGATTTTACATGTGTCTCTTACTGATGTAAGGTATATACTTTACACACTTACTGGTATTGTTTCAACATTGGCTAAAAAGTATTTAACACACATTTATAATTCACTCAGTAAAGATCTAACAGGGCAACAGCTTACTTGGGAAAGCATAGAAAATTAGTGTGAGGTAGTTCAATAAAAGCCTAGTTTAATTTGTAAGTCATTATGAGAATAGAACATTGTGCAAAATTAATCCACAGGTAATATTTCTCAAAAGTTTCAGTAACGAAGAGAATCTAAACTAGAAATGGCCAAAAAGTGTTACTCTTACTAGACTCTCCTTAAGAGCACTTAACGAAGAGCAGTCAGTTTGAAATTAATTAGGATTTCTGTTTTCCTTATGAGTTTTCTAATTGTACCCCAAACTATACATTTCTGCTTCAATGCCCTTTACCTCTTCATCTTTCTTGCTATTAAGGAAAAATTAGTTTCCTTTGATTCCGGAAAAACCTAAGAGAGATCAGTAGAAACACAATGCACACAAAAAATGCAACAGGATATGGAGAGGCAACATTTAAGAGGGCTGCTAATGACAGAATGGTGGTGTTTGGTTTACCTACTGGTAAGAAGAGTTTACTGGTGTCATGGGGCTTCATGCATCCACTCTATAGCTAATGTGTAACTAATGAACAACACTCACAAACTACAATAATATTTTTGAAAATATACTATGTTTTAACCTCAAAATGTTGTGCAGGCTAGTGCCTAGGCAAACACTGAATAGTTAAGTCTTCATATGTGTAGCAGATACTGGCCAATAGTGTAAACCATCTTATCTGTAACCAAGGAAAGAGCTTCACTTTCCTGCTGCTGATTTCACTATCAGACACTGATGTCCTCTTCCCTCCATCTTTCAGACAGCACAGCAGGATTAGCATAGAACAGAACACTGACAAGGCTGGCAGAAAGAGTGCTTCTTTGCACACTGTCAAGCTTCTCTGGATTGTTAAGGGGGTTGTGTGTAGGCTTCTCATTTAACAGGCTGGTGTTTCTCTTAGGAACACCTGGTATGAACACACTGTGCCTTTACCAACTTGGAAGAGTGCACGTCAGGAACAACCAGCAGCCAAAGGTGCATGACACACTGAAAACTGTTCAGCAAGCAGTATGACAGAGCTGAGATGCTCTATTTGCATATAGTATAACTAAGTGATCCCAACAATGGTTTTACAAATGGCCAGTATATATTAGAGGGAAGAGAATAGTAACCAGGAAGACACAGGTAAAGAATTGGCATCTCTTTCTTAATCTGTAAAGATAATAAAAATCTTGGTCAAAATAACTTTCTCATAGTAAGACAGTGAATATATTAAGTATATAAAATTGAAAAATCAAAATTATAGAACAAGAAAGGTGGTTTCACACAAGTACTACCTGACAGAAATGTTATTTGTAACTTCTCTTGGGAAAAAAAATGTTTAAGATGCTTAAAGGATTCCAAAATAAAAAGAACCAATACCTATTTAGCTTAACAAATTTAAGAGCAAAATTGTATTTAGATGTAGTAATTTAAAACCTAGGGCACACAACATTTAACAAAGAGACCTTGTTTTTAGGATATAATTTGTTAAATATTTTAGTTTACACTAAGTAATTCGAGTTTGTTTTCTTTGAATTGAACTCAATGTTATGGTTGGCAAGTGGCAGCTGGCGTTTACAACAAATGATACAGTCAGACACCTGGTTTTCCTTACTTAACCAAAATCTGTATCAATAAAGATGGCTTATCAGCAATCAAGCATAAAATAAGAGAACCTTCTGAAAGCATGTCTGCTGTGAAAGTGCAACAGTGACATAATCTACGTTACAGAAAATACAGCTAATTGTCAAATTAATATAAACACACTCATTCTCAAATTTCTGCTAAAACTGTGAATCCAGTATTTCCTGTCTACAATTCAAGAGGTGTTATAGTCTTAAAACTCTAATTTGTCTAATCAAATTAATGCACCTTGTTGTATTAGAAAAGGGACTGATAAAAAGGCTGGGAAGCTGGAAATCATGACTCTAAGCCATCAAAAACAAACCTGCTATTTCAAAGTATATAAAAAGGCTAACGTATTTTAATCTTAAATATTGCACATTAACAATGATGTAAAATATCTCATTCAAAAGGAATTTTGCACTAAATATATGAATAAAATGCCAAGCAAATTTTCAGACACTGCATGTTAAGCCACACCTGTTCTTCCCATTGGTCACGAATTCCAAGGGGCTTTCTGCCTAGAACCTTGCTGCTTATGTGAGTATGCATTTCCTAGTTCATTACATGAAATCCCTCTTGTTCCAGAGATCATTTAAAAGGTGCCTGGGTCTATTACAGACACCGTATTTCAGAAATAACGAGACTTCAAAGACATTTTACTTGGGAAAAGTTCAGTTATAGAGAAATAATTCTGCAGATAGAAAATGTAAACAGTTAACATACACTTGTCAGGAGCAGCACCATTCTTACACTACTCGACATCCACATTGCATGTTATGTTGAAAATCAGGTATAAAAAAATAAAAGACTCAGACTAAATAACCACCATTTATGCCTGCTCTGCTCAATGTGAAGAAACAGTCCTTAGAAAATGACATCCTATATATGGCTGTGTGCTACTATTTTCAGATGAACGGTATATTGCTCATTTGATACATCACCTACACAAATCTAGGTAGGCTTTGGAACCTCCCAATAGCTAGTATAAATATGATTATGCTACAAGTAGAATCAAATGGCCAGAAACACCAGAACAACTGGTGTTCAACTGATAGACACTCCAAGTAATAGGAAACCGGAAAGGTCCAAGGGCCCGAAGCTGCAGGAAAGGGAAAGACTAGACTCTAGAACATTGCTGGGACCTACAGCCTGAGTAGATTAACTCAGTGTATACAAAAACAGGCTCATAGCTAGTAGAAGTGAACCATCTGTTTATTTGCATTGAAATGTATTATTCATGAAGTATCCTCTTGACTTTATGTGATCATAAACTTTGAGCATGCCACAAATTTGCAGAATACACCATGTTCTTTTTACTTATTTCTGTTGGGTAGGGTGGGGACATAAGGTGGTGGTAGATGCCCAGCATCTTCAAAGACATGCTCTGAGTTATTCTGCCACTTAGATGACGGGGCTTTTGCCAAAATTAAGTAGGATTGCCTACCAATTCTTGTAACTAAATTAGGATTGGCAAGTAGCAAATATTGGAGGTCTCCTAACACGTTCATCATTTACAGTAGTTATTCCTGAATATAACTGGCTACAAGTTATTTTCCCTCACTCCTCTGGGGTTATTTCATTGATAAGCACATAACCCTGAAGGATAGTATCATGAACAAAACATCTGAAATAAATTCTAATAAAAAAAACTATAAAAATCTTAAATAATTCATGATATAGGCAAGTCACCACATAATAGTTGCTTTGATAAACAAAATCTTACAAATTCAGTTAAAAAAATCAGCAGCATAAGATAAAGCAAATATGCAAAAAATTTAAAACATGATAAAATAATTAGGTTTACATTATACAGTTAATTACAGCAAAAAATACAATACAGTTTTGTTGCTGTTTTGAAACACAACTTAGGTTTTAAATTACATCACTTGAAATTAAAAAAAATAAACTACTTTACTACAAAATGAATTCTACATTTTTTGAAAAATCACTCAAAAATAAGACCACTGAATTGTTTTCAAAGTAGTTCTATCAATGACTAACCGACTCCCCGTCCCTCCCACCCCCCCACGGCCCAAGTAGTCATCTACAGCAGCCCAGAGGCCCAGCTGATGCTTCTAGACTGCTGTCTGTATCCGAGGCCAAAGTCGGATCTGTTGACATTGAAGACACATCATTGACAGACGACGATGACGATGGATGCTGAGAGCCATTGATCACTGCTGCACCTGTGCTATGAGAAACAAAACAGCAAATCAGTTGCAGACAGCTGCAGATCGAGCTACTTGCACTGCACTGCCTGCCTCTAGTGGTAATTTTTTCTCTTGGGTTTAGAAGGCTCACTAAAAATAATCGCAAATGATATCCAATACACTAAAAAACACTCTTCATTGACAGCTATGAGGTGAGAATTCTGAAAATGTCTAGAATCGTGGAGTCCTATCCTTTCAATGAATGTGTTTTCCAGTTTAAGACAAGAATTTACATCTGAGCCACATTTAGAAATGGTCCTGCAGCAAGATCCACAAATGGGCTTCAGGGTACGTGTGAATACTGCTGATAATACATGCAAAACTGTCTGTAATGCCTTTTTTTGGACAGAAGATCTTAAAGGACTGTATAACTACAAAAGTTAAAAGCTACTTCCCTACAAAAAAGTCTTTATAGCTTTGCACTAAAAAGGAAAAATTCAAATGATTCAAATTTGAAACAAGATGTACTTCTGGCACATCTTGTTTTAAAGCAAGCGCCAAGGAATAAAATAATTTTAACAGGAAGAAACCTTAATTCAACTGCCCCAGTTTATACAAGGTTATGGGACATGACAGTGTCACTCAAATGGCCTAGTTAAGTAAACTTGGGTCTTCTTATTTCTACGCTAATACTTGATAAGTAGAAATATGGATTTATTAAATAGATAAAGTAGGAGCAAACAGTTTCTTTTGCCGAAAGTATTACCTAATAAGGACTTCCTGAATTTTAAAAAGTAACACGAATACCTGAGCTCGAGACAGAAATCCTCTCAAGGGGATTGGTTTAGGAAGGGGACAGGAATGACTTACACTGGGGTATAGAGAAAAAAGGTAACTCATGCACTAGGCTAAGTACTTTTAAACCACATGAACACTAAATAAGGGTCATTCCAAATTTGAATAACGCAAGTTACTTAAAAGTTCTCAAGAATACATTTATGAAATAAAATCAATGGTCTTCAAATGGAACACTGAGCAGAATTTCTGAGGGTGAGGTTCAGGCACCCAACGATGCTGAAACCAAATATGGCTGAAAACCACTGCTCCTGAACCCAGCATCTGTATTTGAGATCATCTCTCCATTCTGTCCAGATAAGCAATAAAACACTTCAATATGAAAGGTCCTCTGCGAGCTTTTCTTCAAATGCAAAAAGAAAACAGGCAGTGTAGTGGGAATAGGAAAATCTTTAGGGAGGGGACTGGGAGACAGAAAGGAATGGAACCACAAGAGACAAAGCAGGTGATGGGAGTTGAAACAGAAGAGAAAAGCAGGATGAGTATTTCAGGCCTGAGAGATGAGAGGTAAAATAGGTGATAATCTCCTAGACCCAAGAAAGGTCCATTAGCTTCTCAGTCAGAGTGAAACTGAGATAGTATATTCTTTTTAGTTCAGTCAATACTTGGAATGAGCCTTTTCTGACTGAACAGTATGATACATCTGTGTAACATACATAGTACACAATGGCTAGTTTCTAAGACTTGTACTGAAACATTCAAACCATAAAAGGGATCCAACATATATAATTTTTATATATGCCTCTAGTTCAGGGTCTATTATTTTATCCAAATGTTTTAATCTGATAAAAATTAACTTTTAAATGCATTAACTTTTTAATCTAAAAATCAAGTACCTAAGGAAAAAAAACCACACACTTGTTTTTTCTTTAAAGCAATACAGTAAATTCTCAAATATCTGAATGGTAATAATATAGAAAATCATTAGTCTCAGGTGGGTCATTCCTCTCTCAAGTGAGTCTCTACACACTCAAGGCAGGCAAACTTACTTTACTATTAGCCAAACCAAAATAAATATAAGAAGGCACTCAAAGGGGGAAAAGAATAAAATTCATTTTAAAAATCAAGTGGAAATGGTACTATGGTTATCTGATATTTTGATTTACCAAGCACTACTCCTTTTGTTACAGTACATAATCAAGAGCGGAATATTTTCATAACAGCTTAATTTGCTAATACTCATCTTTGCAAGCTATAACTGAGAATCCAGAAGATGTCTAGAAACCTCAATTTCTATCTTTTCCACTGACTTATTTTGTGATCATAAGCAAGTGTTGGACTAAGATTCAAATTATTCACTTACAAATTAAGAACAAATACAACTGCTCTAACTCATGAGATTATTACATTTACTCAAACATCTGGCACTCCAGCTGTGCCACTCAATTGGATAGTATGCTAAAGTATAAAACTGTCCCACATAATGAACTTTCCAAATCCCACCTGAGCCTCTATCATGAACAATTCAGTTATACTACTACTATGTAGCAATACAAAGCTAATTAATTACATGAAGCATTTAAAATAGAGCTTTAAATTTGTTAGAAGTAAATTGTAGAGAAAAGTCCATTTCCAAAATAGGTAAAAGCTGTCAAAACCCATTCATATTTTGAACAGGATCTACACTATAATCTGGAAGACTGCATTCTTGATCAAAGATTTAAAATATACAACTCTAAAATATATAAGCAAAAATGTCAAAGCAATCCACAAAAAATGGCTTAAACAATTATGTTTATAGTAGACAATGTCACTATAGTTTTAAAAAACCTTACCCATATACAACATGCTAGATACATCTATTTTTTTCCTCAAAAGTAGAAGTTTCTGAGGAATTAAAATGGCATAGTTTTACTTCAAAATCAAGACCTATCTTTTGAAATACTACTCACTCTTCAAGGCTCAGCTCAAATTTCACCTCCTTCATACAACTGTCCTAACCTCTGTAGCCAGAGAAGTCTCTGTTGCCCGCCAGAAACAAAATGGGAGGCTGAAAAAACCACGCACTCTGAAGTTATTGTACTAGTTCATCTACATAACAGATTTGGAATCTTACGTTATTTCAAATTTCTGAACTTCAGTTTCCTCATCCATAACGTGGTGCATTAATCCTATACCTTAGGGTCTTAGGGGCTGAATAAAATAAAGTATATAAACCACTAGTGTCTGTCACGTGGTATGTACTTAATGTACATGTTACCTGCCATTTAACTTTTCCCCTCTATTCTTTATACTTTTACTTGTACTAACATTAAATATAAGATCAGCTTATGATAAAAAAAAGTTTTAACTCCTACAAACCCAGTTCTCTTCTTAGAGAAAGAATACCTTCTAGTGATGGTTTTAATGTTATTGCCTTCGTTCAACAAATCAGTCATATCATTTTGAAAGACAGCAACTTGGTACTACATGTACTAAATTTTGCAGTGAAGCTTTTATTTATCCAAAGTAAAGACTGTCAAGATCACAGAAAGGTATGTATATTGAATTTTGAGAAGTTTCTTCTTTAAAGACCCAACAACAATGCCAACAAAGTTTTTTAATTTCTGTTCTTCAACAGAATGTCAATATCATAGAAAAAGATGTGCATCTTATAAACAGTTACTGATATATTAGTATAATGTATTAATAGAAAAGTGTGTCAGTGCTTTCAAATTTCACCAAACAAACTGTATTTCCTTATATTTATTAAGCCTGGAATAATGTTGATTTTGTAAGTATGGGAAGAACTGCAGGTTTCAGGCCACTGAAGATTACAACACAAGAAGTAAACTGTAATCTTAACCAAGCTTATATTGTAACCAACCTAAAGGAGAGGGCTGCCCCCGTATAACTCCATTCTTGGTTCTCTCCTCCAAGTCCATAACTTCCTTATATATCAATTCTGTAAAAGAAGTAAACAAAAATGAACTTTTCAGTCTAAGAGCCAATCTCACAACGCATGTATGGTTTAAGTGGAAATTTTTATACATGTGAAGTACTTCAAACAGTGTCCTTACAATGACAGTCAGTTAAGTGTCAGCCTAAGATTCAAGGATGTTAATTAATAACAATTCCTTGACACTCAACAATGGATCATATCGAAAGGAAGTACTAATCTTTCCTGTAACCACTGTTTCTCAAGTTGGTTTGATGGTGCTGGGGTAGAAGCTTTCTTTTTCACTCTACCAGCAACTTGTACTACAGCATATCATACCACATACCATTCTGTACTACCATCTGTCTCAGGGAGGGCTTGAACCATGTGTCTTACTGACTTCCATTTCCTGAGCCCTGGAATAGAGCCTGGTGCACTGTGGGTACTCAACTAGATATATGTTACCAAGATTTAAATCAGAGTATGCAAAAGCTTCATTAATCAGAATGAAAGATAAACACATTTTTATTGGAGGAAAAGAAGCAGGTAAGCTACATTTCAACTCCTTATGAGTAAGCATGGTTATCACTTCCAATAACATTTCTCCATGGGAATCTATCTTTTTCTCTTATCAGGCTTCTGGACAGCAAGCAGACCACTGCGACAACTGTTGCAACTGAAGAGAGACAATGGGAGCTGCTCTGCTGGTATCAATATATGCGCCTCCTGTCTTACATTCTTCACTTATAATTCTGATGTTGACTGTGATGTGCCTTGTGAGTCTGAATGTCTACTTAAGAACCTTCGGCCAGGAGTGGTGGTTCATGCCTGTAATCCCAGCACTTTGGGAGGCCGAGGTGGGTGGATCACCTGAAGTCGAGTTTGAGACAAGCCTGACCAACAAGGTGGAACCCCATCTCTACTAAAAATACAAAAATTAGCCAGGCATGGGGGCAGACGCCTGTAGTCCCAGCTACTCGGGAGGCTGAGACAGGAGAATTGCTTGAACCTGGGAGGCAGAGGCTACAATGAGCTGAGATTGCGCCACTGCACTCCAGCCTGGGCAATGGAGTGAGGCTCCATCCCAACAACAACAAAAAAGCAAAAACAAACAAACAAAAAACCTTCTTAAGGTTCTTAAGTAGACATTCAGACTCACAAGGCACACCACACGTAATCTTAATGGTGGATGCCACATCATCACCACTATTTATCATCTTCTTTGGGTCATGGAATCTTCTGAGAATTGTAAAACCCTCTTCTGAGAAAAACATACAAACAAAAAATATTGCATCGAATTTCAAGGAGTCTGTGTTAATTCCTGAAGAAGAAAATTCTGACAAAGAATCCCTGATTACAGAGTATGACATTTATATTGGTAATAAGGTAAAACAAGAGAATATGTTGGAATGAACAACAACTGGAGACAAGTTTGTTTGTTATAGTAACTTAAGGCTTGGAAGGAGAAAAATAGAAAGCACTGATAAAGGAGAGAATAAGAGATGGTCTTCTTCAAAGAAACAAAAAGGAATGATAAACATTTGCAATATGAGGATTTTTTAAGAGAGAAAATAGCACTCCTCTGGGAAAAAGCACAAAGAGATTAAGGCAGAAGAACCGACACTAATTAGGAGTACTAACTAGGCAAAGCCATCTGTAATTAATGGCTTTGGCAATTAATTTTTCTTTCTGTTATGAGCTAAAACTCTTAGGTAGATCTTGAAAAAGGCAGTCTGTGGGTAATTACTGACATGCACCTGGGGCTAGGAGTAAGAGATACAGAATAAAGGTAAATGTTTTTAAAGCAATCAAAACCCCCAAATATATTCTTAAACAAATGAAAACACTGTATCTCACTGATTTTAAGATGTACTTTTTTTCAGTTTAAACTCTGAAACTGACTCCATCTTATAATCAATGGTGCTGGACAACTGACAGTGTTTTTTTTTCTTTGTGGCACATAATGGTGTGCCTTACAACTGCTGGCCTATTAAGAGTCTATGACCAACCTGGACAACAGAGTGAGACCCCATCTCTACAAAAATTTAAAAAAAAAAAAATTAGGCTAGGTGCAGTGGCTTAAGACTTATAATCCCAGCCCTTTGGGAGGCTGAGGCAGGGCAGGAGGATCACTTAAGCCCAGGAGTTTGAGACCAGCCTGGGCAACATAGTGAGACCCTGTCTCAAAAAAAAAATTAGCCAAGTGTGGTGGACAGCTACTGGGGAGGCTGAGGCAGCAGGATCACTTGAGCTCAGGAGTTTTGATGCTGCAGTGAGCCATGATCATACCACTGCACTCTAGCCTAGGTGACACAGTGAGACCTTGTCTCAAAACAAAACAAAAAAACAAGATTCTATAAAATACTTCATGGTCTATTGTAAATTAGTAGGATGTAAAAATATCAGGTTAATGCTTTCATACATATTCAGTACAGAGCTATATCTGTATACATATTCAAATGCATATTACATATTCAAATGCAGCAGACTCTATCCAGTTTTATTGTTCTGTCATTTTTTTAACTTTATCATGGGCTCTGCTAACCATGGGTTTCCCAAAGTTCACAGAAAATCAATCTCTAAATCTCTTCAATTTCTAAGAAAGAATCAAATTCATCCTTAGCAAAACACATTTATAGATGGGTTACTTATTCATGTTTATACCTCCCCAGTCCACTTTGGCTTCCCAGGATTTAAAGACAACTCTTAATAACAGGTCTTCTGCCTCTATTTTAAGATGAGGTAAAATGCAGGGGGCGGTGTAGGAGGGTGGGAGGAAGGGGGAGTGATTTACTCAAAGTCACACAGTTACAAAAGTGGTCAAAACACTGAAGGACAACAACACAAATGGAAGTAAATGGGACCTAAACATTACCTGGCCCACATGTCTCAGGGGAGCTTTCGAAGAAATATTTTGAACACTTCCATGACTATCAAAGCATGATTAATTTCAGCCACATTTATAAAATAGAATAAAACTACTATATTAGATTTACAAATATTAAAAATTAATTCATTCTGTTGGCAAGGGTGAGGGTAAAGAGAGGCTCCTATACAATATGGATGGAAGTGTACACTACTACAATTTCTTTGGAGAATAATTTGGAAATAACTGAAAAATATCCTTTGGCTCAGCACATCTCCTTCTAGGATTTTTCTTCCAGGTATGTTCTCATATGTGAACATGAATACGGCAGAGTTGTTTCTAACAGCAACAGACTGGACACAATTTAAATGGTCATCAAGAGGGAGATGGATATACAGTGTGACACATTCATACAGCAGAACACTAATCAGTTATTAAAGCAAGAGAGGCATATATGTGAACCAAAACAGAATAACCTTCCAGATATCTGATTATATCAACAAAGCAAGTACATATAGCATATATCGTACACAACCATATGTGATTTTAAAAGGGTGGAAGAAGAGAGGTGGGAGACACTAAACACATTTGTATGTTCACACACCATAGAAAAACATGAGAGAGAGCACTAATGTGTCTGTGTCTGGGGTGGGAAACGGGAACTTAAGAAGTTAAGGAAGGAAGCAGACTTACTGTCCACTTATGTAAAAATATTAATATTAACAAATTTCAGTTATGCACAGAAAATGTCACAAATTTCTCTAACATGACAATAAATCACCATATAAAAACCAGAAGCTCCTTCGCAGTTTTCCCTCTAAGAATCTGATGAATGTACCTTTCCACTCTTCTATTGTGTGTTCCCTTTCATCTAACTGCTTGTCAGGGATCTTTGGTGGTGGCTGAAAAACACAAGGCAATAATAATTGAGTCAGTATGCTGGGAGTATTTTAACTCTTTGTAGTTATTTGAAATATTAGCCAGACAGATGACTTATAAAAATGTATCATTAGATCAAGACTGATCAATCATCAACTTTCTTATATAGACAGAATAGGAAGACTCCTTCATTGCAGGAAAAAAAATGTTTAACTGTCTTTTTCTTTTCTTCCAGCTCTTGAAATTGCCACATTTTATTTATATCATAGATCACAGAATTCCGTTTTCCTTTGGATATAGTAATTTCTTTTATAACTGAGTTAGGATGTTCCCTCAGAGCATTCAACATCCTAGTTCTCTGGTTAGGGTATCCAGGCAAGATTGCAAAAAACAGTGGGAGGTGACTTTATTTTGTGTAGGAGGGGCTCAAATATGCTCATTAGTTTATTTGACGTAGTTTTCATGAAGAAACAGAAAAACATCATCATCATGTATCTACATTTTTATTTAAAATTAAAAGGTCTCCTCCAAACCTAACTGTAATTCTAAGAATGCAGTATGTTCTGTAAACATTAAGAAAATAACTTACAGCTTCTGCTTCAGAAGGATCATACCAGACATTGATGTACGGGTGTTGGAGAGCTTCATCTACAGAGATCCTTTTAGATGCATCTATTACCAGCATTTTGGATAACAAATCCCTTGCCTGACTGGCTGCAAACATAATGATGTTAATGTACATATATTTGTAAAGGTTCTCAAATTATTAATAACTTTCAGCAATTTGAGATTATTTTTTATTTTAAAAGCATATGTTTTAAAAATATTACTGTAAAATTATTTTATACATATGATTAAAATATATAAAATTAAAGAAAAATAAAACCTCATTTTTTTTCCCACCATCCAGAGAAAACCTTGGGTTATGTCCCATAAGAATATGAATACATATAAACACACGAACACATACACACACACCCCAAATGGGATTAAATGTATATATTTGTAAAAGTACCTTTAAGTTTGTTGTGTTCCGAGTCAGCTGGGAAAAGTACATCAGGGAAGAGTTTCTCGAAGCTATATCCAGCATATTTAGGTCTGTTTTCAACATAAGTCCTTACTGTTGGTTGCAGTTTCTTCATGAATTCAGGACATGGTGTTCCAAGCTGTTCAATAACTTTATTCCACTGATCAATATCTAATATCAAGTAGCTAAGAAAAATACTCCATAACTAATGTTCAACACATTAGTCATAATCATATTATAAGAAAATGGAAATTTTAAAAATCCTAAGAAAGGATGTGGCAGTTACAAATTTTATATCTCACAAGCACCTTGCAAAAGGCAATGATTGTAGATGGACAGAAATGATCAATAAATAAGCTTTGTTAATCTTATTTATTGCGTGTGTTCATACTAACTGATTTTACCTTAAAATGGAAGCTTAAACTCACAAAGTCTAAACAAAATTATAAGTAACTAAGAATAATGACAATTACTATCCACAGTGGCTCTAACTGCAAACGGCACACAATGCTATAATAATACACAAAATGTTTCCTTTTCTGTCAGTTTATCAGAAAACATGATTGTATCTCCTCGACTATTTCTAGAACACATCCTGTTTTACTAAGTTTTCTACACTAACAGAAAATAACCAGTTGCAATAAAAATAAAGGCTTCTATAAAAGCGGCATTATCTTTTGCCATTCTTTGTTCAGTTTATGTTTAAAAATTTTTTCTAAAGCTCCGATGCCTATAAAAAAGATTGTTTTTTGGTAAGTTGTAAGGTTGGGATTTCTTAGTCTCCTTTCCTCTAGTCTTTACATTCCAGGAACCTGAAGGCCAAGACCTAAAACTCACTTATCGTAATCTTGTGAATATGGCTTTTTCCATTCTTCCTCCTGAAACAATTCTAAATGTTACTAGCTGATAAACACATAACAAATCACTGTTAATATAAATATTAAAAGTAGTGGGATGAAGAAAAAGCATGAATCCAAAGCTATCGTCACCATATAAAACTACTGCTGAAATTCTCAGATGAAAGGGTATGTTATGTGAGTAATGAGACAACAATCAAAAGACATAAACCACATAGAACATTAACAAAAAGGAGGTGGGGAACAAAACAAAAGGATGGCCAGAAGCAACAGACAGCTCCAAAATTCATATTAAGTTGTACGTATTTCTAGACTTAAGTGTATAATTATTAGAAATTTTTAATGCAAGCCATGACTTTTGATTTAGGTTAAATAAATCAACTCAAAGCCAGCAAGTAATTGTGCACAATTACAATTGAGCAGGGTTCTGAACTAACATATGAAACAACAAATGAGGGAAAGAAAAGTCTATGTCAAATAGTAGGTGGTATTTTAAGAGTAATTTAACAATATATTAGGGAGAGACAAAATACATTACACCTGACCAAACTGAAGTGCTATCATACATTTTGACCTTTAGAAACTACATTTTAGGCCAAAGATAAGGATACGATCTGTACCTGGGAACAAAACACCACCTTTGATCATTTCTCCCATGATGCACCCAACTGACCAAATGTCAACTGAAAACAAAATGCAATGACATTAACATAAAGATTCTGGTTAAAATAAAAAAAAAATAAAGAAAATCACACACACCATGTATACTTTAAAATTATAAAAAGCAGTATAAAATAAAAATGAGTGACAGTGAATGTGCTCTGACTACCAGCAGAGACTGTATGTCCTACTGCCAGATGCAGCCTACAAATATTTCAGCTTATCTCAACAATTTTTGAACTCTAATAGCCACAAACTTTATGCCTGTTTAAAATCCCATCTGTATAAATGTAGCATATTCATTTTCATTAGAGAACATAAAGAAATTCATCGCCTAACTAATTAACTGCTGCAGCAGCACAAGGATACAGTCCCTTCCTGGAAAGAGGATTTTGTGGCAAACCATTTCTCCCATAATGCACCCCACAGACCATAAATCCACTATGTGTTTGCAGCACAAAAGAAGGAAAAGCAAAGCAAAAGGTCATTAAAATCAAAGAAGCATAATATGACTGCATTATATAAAAACTGCAAAACATCACAAAAAGAAAAAAGTGATCGTAACTTTAGCTCATGGAATAATTTAAAACACAAATTATTTTTTGAAAGTCTTTGGTTCACAAAAGAAAATGTAAAGTGTGGCATTTTAACTACATATCTAATTTCAAAGTGAGAGCTACGCACAGAAATTGCATAAATAGAAAAACCCTGCATGTTTTGTCCCTGAGAACTTGTTTATAAAATATGAAACAGAACCAAACACGAACTTTGTAAATAAAAATGTACATGAGGTAGTAAAATTATAAAAATAAAATCTTTATACTATACTATTTAGAAGTTCAACTGTGCATTATACTCTCTAAGTTAAATAAAAGAAAAAAAGCATGAGAAAACAATTCAGCATATTCAAATATTTAACAAATAATCTCTATGAATAATTACAATAAAAAAGTTAATCTAAAGCTCTTTAGAATTTTTAAACTGGATTTCCCAAATATATTTAATTGAGAAGTGTTATGCTTGTTCTGAACTAAAAGTCCATTTGTTTTCTTGGCAAAATGATGCCACATTTACCCTACTATCCCAAAAGGAACAAGTGCACAGAGAATTAACAACTAATCAAGGAAAACTGTAAGAGAAATGTATTTCATGTTTCCTAACTGAAGTTTTTTAAAGCCATAAAACCAAACTGCTTTTGATTTAAGAAGTTAGTTTTGGCTAGACACAGTATGACAGTTCTCACGAACTGACTATCTAGAGTCTCCTGGAAGACTTACTGATGACCCTTGCCAACTGTAAATGGGAATCCCAATCAATGTTGACAAGAATCTGCTAGACACAGAAACAGACAATTGGGAATCTCCACCTACTTAGGGAAACTGACTGTACACCGTGGCATTTTATGACTTTGGGTTTGGCTATCACACAAAAAGGAGAGAGTAAGTGCTTGCAGTTTAATAGGAAAAGAGGGAAGAATGAGCAATTTAGAAGGAAAAGCCTTAGAAACTTGCATTTGGTTGTGACATCTGAAGGTCCAAATTCTTTAAAATGACAAGAGGAAAACAGCACAAATAGATGTCAGAAAGAGACGTGCCCTTTACTCATGTTAAAGGACTTAGAAAATTAAAGCCTGTACTTTCTAATACAGTACATTCTTACTAAAAGGCTGCCAGTTCACTGAAGAATCTTAGGAGCTAAACTGGGAATTACTTTTGGAAATACTGTGGAACTAAAGTTTCCCTAAAATTTCATATTAAAATGAATGAACATTTTTATATTTATGTCATGGTTCAGCTTTCAAGGATAAGGTTTTAGAAAAAAAAGTTAATATTTATAAATTAGTGCCTCAGAGAAAAATTTTTTCTAAGGTTTTCCTTTTTGACAAAAATCTATTAGAATAAATCTTCTCTACAGATTTTAAAGAGAATGTTAAACTTTAAATATCCAGCATACAACTTATGTTGGTAACTTCCAGAAAAGCCTATTTTTAAACAAAAGTATTTTGAAAGCTGCATGAGAGAAGATATTATCTGGGCCAGTGAAGACTAGGAACGTAAGTCTGATTCATGCACAACTCTAGTTTTAAGCTAACTGCTTAGTCTATTAAGCAGTTAAAAATATATTGATTACACTGCTTTCCAAAATGCTCTGAGTAGACTGCAATAAAAGGCACATAAAGCAAAGTTGTTAAAATGGGTGGGAGGCTGGGCGTGGTGGCTCAAGCTCCTGTAATCCCAGCACTTTGGGAGGCCGAGGCAGGTGGATCACCTAAGGTCAGGAGTTCGAGACCAGCCTGGCAAACCTAATGAGACCCTGTCTCTACTAAAAATACAAAAATTAGCCAGGCATGGTGGCACGTGCCTGTAATCCCAGCTACTCAGTAGGCTGAGGCAGGAGAATGGCTTGAAGCCGGGAGTGGAGGCTGCAGTGAACCAAGATGGCACGACTGCACTCTAGCCTGGGCGATAGAGCGAGACTCCATCTCAAAAAAAAAATAATAATAATAATAATAATAATAAATAAAATGAGTGTGAGGTATTATTAAAAGGAGGAAGTACTTATGTTTAACCTTGCTGGCTAATGTAGTTATAGTCATTAAGCATTACATTTGACTCCATTTCCTAGGGTGGGAGTGGGAAGGCAAGAAAGTGATCTACATAATTTTTAACTAAGAGAGGAACCACATGTCAGTTCTTTTTTTATTTTTTATTTTTTTGAGACAGTCTCACTTTGTTGCCCAGGCACTGGAATACAGTGGTGCAATCTCAGCTTACTGTAACCTCCACCTCCCGGGTTCAAGTGATTCTCATGCCTCACCTCTGGAATAGCTGGGACTACAGGTGCACACCACCACACCTGAGTAATTTCTGTACTTTCAGTAGAGACAGGGTTTTGCCATGTTGCCCAAGCTGGTCTCGAACTCCTGGCCTCGAGTGATCCACAAGACTCGGCCTCCCAAAGTGCTAGGATTACAGGTGTAAGCGACCATACCCAGCCTCAATTCTTCATATGACAGTTTTTCTTAGTGCTAATTTCTGGCAGGGAGCTATCCTAAGATCATATTTATAGGACACTGACACATAACACCATATCTATGACCATATCTATGACAATCACAGCAGATGCAAAAGCAATCTTTGTGCTGGTGGGTCACTTGAAGTTATCAATTCTCAAAAAAAAAAAAAAAAAACCCTTCAAATTTCAGGTAGAGAGTAAGTAAAAAGAACAGCATATTTATTAAGTATAAAAAATTAATAGCAAATATTTAAAGTATTTGTTTTTAATCAGTTCAGAAAATCAAGCTCAGCTTAATCGTATATTTTATTTTAAAAAATCTTAAAAGTTGACTTATTACAATTTCCTGATTCAAAATGAACTGCTACTCCAGATTCCTTGCCAGAAAAAATGTCTAGGTTTTATTCTTGGTAGTATTTTGGATGAAGTCACCACATTTTTTAAAATGATGGTTTATTTCCATAAAATCCCATGGTTATTAGCAGATTTATTCATCTCCTAAATTTCTAAGATGCAAAATTTCTTCCTAAATTAAATATAAGTAGGTATATCCATAAAAAATGTTTAAATTCATGATCTACATGCCAGATAATTTTGTTCAACACTGATTCTTAGGTCAATTGATACAATCGGATATACCCACACAAAATACTAAAAGTCATTTCCTTAAGGCTGGACATAAGGTTTTAATGAAACTTTATTGCTTCCTTCAAGAGGTCACCTTAATTATCCAGCAGCTTTGCAGAGGCCTTAATGTACCTCTTAAAGTTTATGATGAGTGCTACCGCTATGATCTTTAGTTTCATGGGGTTGGAAATATGGGCAAATATCACTGATGTACACTAATAATAAACTGTCAGTACACTCTATACATCCCTGAGACCATGTTAGAAATGTTCACTTTCAAGTTATAGGCAAGCAAAGAGCATAAATTCTGTCTCAGGGCCATGGCAACAAATTCTTTATCCAATGGTAGTACTGATGGTATGTATCTGTATTTGAACAAATAAGGGCCCCAAGTTTTTTCAAACATTTATGACAAAATTTATAGTTACCTGCAAACTTTTGATACACATTTCAAACAATGGTACATACTTAATTCAATGTTCTTCAGCTTAAGTATTTACATAAAAATTCTAATGAATAAAGAAAAAAGCTAAATCAGAAAAATATTTCAAATAAATGTGTGTGCTGACCGTTTTCCTTGTAGCCCATGCCAAGGATGACCTCGGGTGCTCTGTAGTAGCGAGTCACTACGTAAGGCGTCATCATAAAACTTGTTCCTGCAGTCCTGGCCAGACCGAAGTCAAGAATCTTCAAAGTGCAGTCAGATTTTACTACTATATTACTGGGCTTTAAGTCCTTCAGAAAATAAAAATTAAAAAATGACTGCCATGATATATATGAAAATCCTACAGTCACAATAAAGTTATACTATCCCTTGCAAAACATTCATGTTAACTGTTCATTTTTCTCACTGTAATATTACTGCACTGATTCATCATTACAAGGCAAACCTGTGGGATTTAAAATTTATGAATACATACAGTTATTGGAGAAGTTAGTAATGTTTTAATTGCTAGAAATTATGATTAGCTAGACATTTTCGGTTAAATAGAGTAAAAGGGATTTGAAAAGACATTGGAAAGCTCACATAAAAAACTACTATAGTAAAAGAGTGATAAGTTAGCACTTATATTCATTTGCATAACACATTACCAATATTTTTAAAATCTCATTTTAAAGTCACAATAAGTTTTATACAGATGTTATAAGTCAACAATGAGCCATCCTGTCATTCAATAGCAAATGTTATTTGATCTTTTAGATTGGCAGATACCCAGTTCCAAAGGACCAGAATAGTCATTATCCATTTTTCCATCCCTGATTTCCCACCTGGAGTCCCACAAATTTGCTATAAAATTTTTGTCTGTTTGTAGAAGTAGGACACCATTGTCTTGGTGCCACTAATCTATAAAATTACTTGCTACAGATACTACTGAATAATTCAGAATTTTTCACCTGGCCCCTACTTTAACATATTCTGTGCTGTGCCCATCAAAAGTCAGGTAGCAGCATAAACACTCATGGCTTCATGTTCAATATACTATGCCTGTTAGCCTTGATGAATACTATTACAAGCCAAAGGACCAAACAAGTAAGAAAGCATAAATCCACAACACAAATGCACTGTATTACCTGTACTGACATGCAGTATACATATTAAATATCACTGATTAATACAAAAAAGGAAAACAGCCTGCTTGAAAGACAACTATTACTTTTGTAATGTTAACATACAGAAAAGCATGTTGTCTTTAACGTATTTCGACAGGCAATCATGGATGGGTTTAGAAGATATGTAATCTAGTGGTTTTATTAAATTAAATATACCAACAATTCAAAAGTCTTAATGAAACAGAAGAAAAACTTTTTCATTATTGGTATTCTGTAAGTATAATGCTGCTAATACTTCTAAAATACAGTACCTCAGCAAAGAAACACTGCATGTTCAAGAACAAATATTACAAGCTTTGTAATAAATATTAAATATTTATTTGATACTACTTTAATGTTTAGTGTGATGGTTGAAGGCTACTGGCTCTTTATACTAGCAGATTCCAATTTAGAAATAACATTCCAATTTTAAGTACTTTATTGTGAAAAAATTAAAAGCAAAGTAACAATTTTTAAAAACAGGTATTTTTGTTAAGCACAAAAATTGTCCAAAAAAGCCTTAAAGACTATTAACTGAAATTCATCCATACATATCATTATGTACCTTACAGTTGTTAATTATGCTAACTATATCTAAGAATAGTAACTTAGAATTTATGTAGGCAGTGGAACTAACCCAACATTCTGTCTTCTTCCCCCAATTTTTCTAGCTTCCTCAGTTAGGCAAGGGCACATGGGTAGCTCTAATTCATGGGATGTGAGTGGAAGAAGAGAAGGGCCAGTGCACAACTTCCTGTGGTCTCCTGACCTGCTTTGGTGATTAGGAATGTTCCAGGGGATTCTCTAGCAGCCTGGGTTGCTGATCATTTATGTAAATGTACAGTCCACAAACACCACACATTCAGCAAAGGAAATAAGCCTGAGTCGTGCTAAGTCACTGAGAATTAAGGGTTTATCTGTTACTTCGGTACAGCTGAGTCTATTCTAACACTGAAACTGGTGTCAGAAGTGGGGTGTTAACTATTATAAAAACATAAGATCCCAGCTTAGCAATTGAGCAGCAGGGAAACTCACATCAAAGGTTGGAAAGGTGATCTAGGTTATGTAGTAGTAAAACACTTCATGAAGCTGTCACCTGCACCCAGCCACTTGTACAATGAACCTGAAAGCTCTAGCACAGGGGCTGGCAAATTAAGGCCTGTATGCTTTGTAAAGAAAGTGTTGATGCTGAAGCACAGTCATGCTCATTCAAGTACATATCACCTATGCTGCTTTTGTATCACGATGGCAGAGTCTTGTAGCTGTGACACAGACTATTATCCACAAAGCCTAAAATATTTACTACAAGGCTTTCACAGAAAAAGTTTGTTGAACCCTGCTCTAGAAGAGACTGGACAGCAAAACTTCAGTAGTTTGTGTTGGTAGCTACTGGCTGCATTTAAAAGTAGTAGCCATATTTTAAAGCAGAAATAAAAGGGAACAGAGCCTAGAATTTCAGGGTCTTGCCCTTTTGAAAAAGCTAAATGCTACCAGACCCCTGAAAGAAGGTATGGTAGATTGTTCTGCAAATATTCCTGCCCACCCCAGACTGCGTCCTCACCCTGCTGACAGGTTCAGTCACTTGTCTTAATTTGGGCAATGAAATATGGGGGAATGTGTTTGATTCAGCATAGCTCTTGCTCTTCTACCTTTCACCATGAGAAAAGGATGTCTCTGGTGGATGCTTCAGTCTAGATGCCGAAACCTGAATATGGGACAAGCCTGAACTTGACCCATGGTTTGGAGCAGTGTCACACAGCCAACTCTGCAGACCCAAGTAAACAATAAATATTGCTTTAAGCCACTGATATCTTGGATTGGTTTCTATGCATCATTTTCACATAATAATTCTGAAACCCTTTCAGGGAAAAAGTCCTGTAAAATCCTTCAATTGATAAAATTGCCTCAGTCTGCCAACAGAAGCTTGAACGCTTACAGGAAGACTGAAGACAGCCTCAATTAAGTCCAAGAATACAGGACCCATGAGTTAAAAAAGATGCTTTGAAAAGAACTACAATCAGAAAGATAAGAAATCTCTTAAATTTCTGAAAGAGTTAGCTAACTGTCAGACCTAACGCCAAAGGTCTATGATCCTTCTATATTTCAAACAGGAGTTTTCAACTCACAGTAATTTTCCCCCAAAATAATATTTGGCAATGTCAGAAACATTTTTGATTGTCACAACTGGGTAGTGCTACTGGCATCTAGTGGGTAGAGCCCAGGAATGCTACTAAACATTCCACCATCAAAAGAAAGAACTGTTTGGTCCAAAATGTCAATAGTGGCAAGGCTAGAAGGGTGGCCTTAAAATGACCCTTGGGCCCCAATCTTTTATAGATAAGAAGCAGGCTGAGAAACGTGAGCAGCCCTCAAGGGAAATACATTCTTCAATACTCACTTTAGATATATTCATGAGGATAGCAAAAAAGATGACTCTTCCACAGGGTAGAGCCAGGTACTTGAGAACCACAGAGAACAGTCAGGGCTGAGGAGGAATATTCCCCTCACCCAGGGCAAGGGACATTCACAATGTCTGTACAGAAGAATTTAATTACAACTAACCAATGACTGCTTTTTTCAGTTTTCTAAATGGGATTGCTCACTGTGATAACACTGGCCCTGTCTGACCACTCTATCTACAGTATTTAGCAGGGGAGCAGTGGTTATAGGGGTGGCCATATAATTTGGTCATTCCAGTTACTATGTTTCTGGACCAAGACGAGCAATGTCTGGATTTGATAAGAATAGAACTTTGGGTTATTTCCCTTGAGGAGGGCGTGGAATAAAGGGAGCAAAGGAATGTTTGCCAGCCAGAAGGACAGACTGTGGCAGAGGCTGGGGCTCACCACTATTCTGAAGTCTGCTCTCCCTACATTTCCCGGTTTCCTTACAAATTAGGCAAGTCCTACGGCTAGCTCTGTCAACGTACTCTAAGCAGAAGTGACGTGTGTCACTTCCAAGCAAAGAAGAGCCATGCACATCACTTGGCTTTCTCTTTCCAACAAAGTGACCCGCAACTATCTAGATGGTGGGACCTCATCAGCTTGGGTCTCAGAGTAGTAATCCTGACTTGCCCTGAACCTCTACCCAAGGGATGAAAGGCCAGGTTATTTTACCAAGTAAGTAACCTCAGACTAGCAGAAGTACTAGCCAAGGGTGGAGGTGAATCTAGAATAAGTAGTAGAGCAGAGATGAGTACCAATCGTGGCCTCAAGACCAGCTGCAAAAAAACTTCAATGCGTATCTCCACTCTAGATTTCCCAAAGAGCCCAAGCTAAGATAAAGGGAGATTCTTCACAATAGGTAACAGACCACAGTAGGTCTCATTAGCTCCACTTTATCACATTAAGAAATCTTCTACAGATGCACTTTATTTTCACCACTTTATGTACTGATACTAAGGGAGTTAGACTATCCCAATACTGCTGTGCTTGTGCCATTCTTTTATTTTCTACACTTTTAAGCTTTTTGTATAGCAACTCTACTTCATGTATAATTGTATATCCTAATTGGATAGTATCTTTCACCTTTAAAATGTGAGACTATTCCCAGAGAGGAACGCTTCCTTTCTGAACCTACCATATTCAACTTTATCTCATTAAATAGAGTTACCCTTGTTTTGATGTTTGCATTTTCCTGGTATATGTCTACCAACCTCTCTGCCTTCAGCCTTTTGAAGTTAGCTACAAATGTCTGTGTTATGGAAACATGCAGTTGTTGTTGAGCCTTTGCGTGCTGCCAAAATCTGACTTTTTAAACTAAGGAACTAATCCCATTAACATACTACCATAAATATTGTTCTTTTGTAATTTTGTGTTTGTTTTTTTATGGTTCTTGTTGTTTCCATTGTTTTATATCTTCTACCATTTAGTCTGTTTTTCTGGTCCAGCCACCTGCCATCCTTGTTAATCTGGAACCCTTCTATTTGGAGGGGTGTGCCTTACTAAAATCAAATGAACTTCCACAATGTTGGATTACTGCTCCGGTCTAAGGACTCAGGAAACAAACAAACCAAACCTAGAAGTTTCACTCGTCTGCTCTACTTCACATAGTGTATGAGTAGGGGCTCAGGAAGATAAAATACTCTTCCATTTAAAGAGATTTTTATTATGTTATTTAAATACTGCACTAGACAAATGATTAGAGCAGCTGTATACGTAATATACAAGGAATTCACTTAGAATGATAATTAAGGATAAGCCTGTAACAGGATTGTTCACTTAAAAGCCTCAACAGCTCAAAGACGCAACTGTCTTATACTATGAAAACTATCTCTGTATTTATTTTATTACATGAGTGAGGTTATTTGACACAGATGACTCAGAAGGAAGATGTAATAACGCAGATTACTCAGAAGGAAGATGTAATTCCACTGAATTAAATAATTTTTTAAAATTCCAGGCTGGGCATGATGGCTCATGCCTGTGATCCCAGCACTTTGGGAGGTCGAGGCAGGTGGGTTGCTTGAAGCCAGGAATACAAGACCAGCCTAGGCAACATGGCAAGACCCCATCTCTACAAAAACATAAAAAATAAAAATTTGCCAGGCATGGTGGTACATGCCTGTAGTCTTAGCTACTTGGGAGGCTGAAGTGAGATGATCACTGAGCCCAGGAGGTAAAGGCTGCAGTGGGCTATGTTCATGCTACTGCATTCATGCCTGGGTGACAGAGAGAGACCCTGTCTCAAAAAAAAAAAATTAAAAAAAAAATTCCTTTCAACCTACTGAACCCAGGAGTTCAAGGCTGCAGTGAGCTATGATTATACCACTGCATTCTAGCCTGAGTGACAGAGTAAGATTCTGTCTCTTAGGAAAAAAAAAAAAAATTCCTCTCTCAATACTTTTCAAAGAATAAGCTAGATTAAACTAAAATATAAAACATACCAACACAAAAAAATTTTACATAAATGTTCACGTCAGCATTACCCATAATAGTCAGTGGTAACAACCCAAATTATAATCAAGTGATAAATGGATAAACAATCTATTCAGTGAAATATCTGTCAATAAAATAACATGAAGAACTGACACACAATAAATACATGAATGAATCTTGAAAAGATTATGCTAGGTAAAATAAGCCAAGCATAAAATATCACATATAATTCTATGTATATGAAATGTCCAGAATAGACAAATATACAAAGACAGAAAGTAGATTAATGTTTGCTTAGGGCTAGAGGTGAAAGGAACACAGAAGAATAGGAAATAAAGACGAGTGGATTTGGAGTTTCTTTTAGGGCAATGGAATTTTCTAAAGTTAAGTAATGAGCACACAATCTTCAAATATAATAAACACTGAGTTGTACACATTAAATGAATAAATTGTATGGCATGTAAATTATATCACAAGAAAAGCAGTTAAAAATCCCAGAAAACAAAAATACAAAATATTTCTGAATATATATATATATAAAACAATTCTGGCAAATACTCAATCTTGGTAACTTGGTAATATTCTATTTCCAATTTGGAATGACTGGTAATAATAGTAGCTTATTTTGTATACTGCTTCACTTCAGAGCAAAAACAAACTTTACACTGCTCCATATAAATCAGTGAAATACAGTGATCCTAAGAATTTGATGAGAGGCAGTGATGTCAGCCAAAACAGCTCCACAGAGCACTATAAAACATCAAAGTGTCAGAATACATTTTTTCAGAATTCTGGAAATTATTCAAAGGTTTATGGCAATCAAGTGAACTCAGAACCAAGAAAAAGGCAACTTAAAAACAGGAGACCACCTCACACCCATTAGGACTGTTACTATGAAAAAAATAAAGTGTTGGTAAGAATGAGGAATAACTGAAACCCTTCTGTACTACTCGTGGGAATGTAAAATGGTAGAGCTGCCATGGAAAACAGTGTGGCAGTTTCTCAAAATGTTAAAAAGAATACCCATGTGATCCAGCAATTCCACTTCTGCCTATAGCTCAAATGAACTGAAAGCACGGTCTCAAAGAGATATTTGGACAACTCTGTTCATAGCAGCATTATTCACAACAGCTAAATGCAGAACCAACCCAAGTGCCACTGATGAATGGATAAGCAAGTATGGTATATACATAAATGGAATATTATTCAGCCTTAAAAACAAATAAAATTCTCACATATGCTGCAACATGGATAAATCTTGAGCACATTATGCTAAGTGAAATAAGCCAGCTGCAAGGAGGCAAATACTGCATGATTCTGCTTATATGAGGTATTTATAGTAGCCAAAATCATACAGACAGAAAATAGAATGATGGCTGTTGGGGGTCGCAGGGAGAGGGGAACAGGGAATTGTTGTCTAGTGGGTGTAGAGTTTCAGCTTCACAAGATGAAAAGAATTCTGGAGATGGATGGTGGTGATGATTGCACATTATGAATGTATTTAATATCACAGAACTGTGCATCTAATGGTTAAAATGGCACATTTTATATGTATTTACTACAATAAAACGGTGGGGAAAAAACATCGGGAAATATTTCCAGCATTTTAACTAGTCTTTGGCTCTACCTGCCTCACTAACTAGGCAAGGATTTTGAAGAAAGCAGCCACATTTTCAGTGTGGGACCCTAGTCCTAGGCTAGACAGAGGCAATCCTTGAAAACATCGTTAAGGCAAGTAAATAGCCCGATGCTGCCTGGAACAAAACATTAAAGTGGAGGAGAAAACAAGATATGGCATACCATCAAGCATACCAACTTTGCATGATGGGTGTTCCAAAAGGAGAAGAAAGAGAAAAAGGAGCAGAAAAAATATTTGAAAAAATAATGACTGAAAATTTGCTAAATTTGATGAAAGATATGAATCTATTTTTTCTTTTTAGCTTCCTTCCATCCTGATCAAAAGACATGAATCTACATATCCAAGCTACTGAATGAATTCTAAGATGGATGAACATAAAGAGATCTGCACTAAGACACATTACAATCAAACTGTTAAAAGTCAAAGACAAAAAGCATCCTGAGAGCAGCAAGAGAGGTGCATTTGTCACTTATAAAAGATCCTCAACGAGCTTAACAGCTGATTTATCATTGGAAACCATCTAAAACAAACAGCAACGGATGATACATCTGAAGTGCTAAAAGAGGCCGGGTGGAGTGGCTCACACCTGTAATCCCAGCACTTTGGGAGGTCAAGGTGGGTAGATCCCTTGAGGTCAGGAGTTCGAGACCAGCCTGACCAACACGGTGAAACTGTCTCTACTAAAAATACAAAACATTAGCCAGGTGTGGAGGTGGGCCCCTGTAATCCCAGTTACTTGAGAGGCTGCAGCAGGAGAATTGCTTGAACCTGGGAGGTAGAGGTTGCAGTGAGCCGAGAATCAAGAAGACAAGACAAGACAAATGGGAGGGGAGGGGAGGGGAAGAGAGGAGAGGGTGGAGAAAGGAAGGAAGGGGAAGCGGGGGGAGGGAGGGAAGGAGAGAAAAGAAAGAAAAGAAAAAAGAAAGGAAGGAAGGAAATGGTAAGACATCCTATGTTAGTGAATTGGAAGACTAAATATCCTGACGACGGCAAAACTACCTAAGCAATCTACAGATGCAATGAAATCCTAATTAGAGTTCTAATTGCCCTTTCTGCAGAAATAGAACAATACTCAAATTCATATGGCATCACAAAGGGCTCTGAAAAGCCAAAACAAAATTGAAAAAGAATAAAGCTGGAGAATTCATACTTCTCCATTTCAAGTTACTACAAAGCTAAAAGTGATCAAAATAGTGTGGTACTAGTATAATATATGGTCAGGCACATAGGAAATATGTGAAACAGAACTGAGAGTCCAGAAATGAAACCATGTATCTATGATCATCTGTTTTTTGACAGGGGTGCCAAGACCATTCAATGGCGAAAGAATAGTCTCTAACAAATAGTGCTGGCACAACTAAATTGCTACATACAAAAGAATGAAGTTGGAACCTTACCTCACACCAGACAAAAAATTAACTAAAAATAGATCAAAGACCTACATGTGAGAGCTTAAACTATAAAACTCCTAGAAGAGAACATTAGACTAAATCTTCATGGCCACGGTTTTGACAATGGATTCTTATACATGATATCAAAAGCACAAGTGATGAAAGAAACCATTGTATTTCATCAAAACTGTAGCTTTTGTGCATTAAAGGAAATCATCAGCAAAGCGAACAGACACCCTACAGAATGGGAGAAAATATTTACAAATTATATACCTGATAAAGATTTCATATATGAAATACATAAAGAAATGCTACAACAACAACAAAAAGACAAACAACACAATTTAAAAATGAGCAAAGGGCTTGAATACACATTTCTCCAAAGAAGATACACAAATGGTCACAAGCACATGAAAAATGCTCAACATTATTATTCGCTAGGGAGATGCAAAGTAAAATCAGAAGAAACACCACTTCATACCCATTAGGATGGCTAGAATTAAAAAAGTCAGATAACAAGTACTGACAAGGATGTGAGGAAACTGGAACCCGCATACACTGCTAGTGGGAATGTAAAATAGTGCAGTTACTGTGCAGTTTGATGGTTCCTCAGAAAGTTAACTACAGAATTACCATATGACCCAGTACTTCCAGTCACAGGTATATCCCAAAGGACTGAAAACAGATATTCAAACAAATATTTGTGAGAGAATTTTCATAGCACTATCTATAATAGCTGAAAAGTAGAAATAACCCAAATGTCCATCAACGGATGAATGGATAAACCAAATATGGTATATAGAATATTATTCAGTCATAAAAAGGAATGAACTATTGACACATGGTACAACATGGAGAAATCTTGAAAACATCACATGATATTTCATATAAATGGAAACATAAATGCAAATCTATAGGCACAGAAAGCAGACTGGTATCATGCCAGGGCAAAGTAAGAAACATGGGGATTTTTTGCTTAAGAAACATGGGGATTTTTTGGGTGGTAATGAAAATATTTTAGAATTTAATATGGATGGTAGTTGTACAGCACTGTCAATGTACTAAAAATGACACTTTAGAGTGGTTAATTTTGTTACATGAATTTCACCTCAGTTAGAAAACAAAGAGTACGATGATAGTTTTTTCTACTAACCCGATGAATAATTCCAGCAGAGTGAAGGTGCTTGATTCCACACAGCATCTGATAGAGAAGGTAGGACATTCTTTCATGATCTAGTTCCATCTGAATCACTTGGCAAAGATTTGCATCCATGAGCTCCATGACTATGTAACTTTATGAGTGAAAAAAAGAGAACAACAGCTAAAGTGTCTAGCAGCAATCTAAGAAAAATGTATTAACAAAATTTTAATTATTACACTTACACATCTTGAAATTCTTCTAGGGATTTCTGTGGTGTGAAAACATTCAAAAGGCCAATTATCTATAATAAAAGTTGAGAGAAAAATTAGAAACTACTTTCTAATATTTTAATTGGAGAACTACAAATTCGTGGGTTAAAAAAACTACCATCAGTTTAAAATCTTTCTTTACATTCTAAGCTCAAGTAATTGCTTTTATTTTATATATTGCAACTTTATGGGCAGGAGTTGGAGTAGGGGATGGATAGGTGGAGGCACAGAGGATCTGTAACCCATTTATCTGTAATTCCATTTATGAACCGTCAATTATCAAGCACTTACATTATACAAACCTCTACATAATTTCAAACCTCTACATAATTTAACAGCAAGTCTTAAATCCCTTCTACCAGCTCTTTTCCAATTCAGTATCTCTATATAATCTCAGCCCTTTCCTCCTTTGGTTCTTCATAATACTGCACTTGCCCAGTTTTCTTCATTCCCAGTCTATTTCACTGGATCATCCATAAGCATATCCCTTCTTTCCCACTACTATGTTTAATCTATTTCTTTTCACTTTTTGCATGGACATCTCACAAATAAGATAACACTGAATTCATTTTCATTCCTACCCAAACCCCTTACTTTTCCAGTGTGCCCTCTCTTTTACAAAAGAAGGCTTAGGGTGATTTTTGACTCCTTTTTCAGTATACGCACCATAATAAATACTCATAGAATGCTGTCCATTCTACTGTCAATCTGACCTTCAATCTCTTTTTTCCATTCCCTGTGCTATAAACAGGTTGAAGACTTTAACATCTAGACTGTTCATGCTATAATTCCTTCTAACACTAGTGTTAGAGATTGATTGCCGCCCCCCACACACTCCACACAATTCATATGTCTAGCCTCCAATGTGATAGTATTTGGAAATGGGGCCTTTGGAAGGTACTAAGGGTTAGATTAGGTCATGAGAGTGGGGCCCTCATAATGGAATTAGTGGCCTAAAACAAGGGAAGAGAAAGAGCAATTTTTCTCTCCCTCTCCTTGAGCACACACTGAAGAAAGGCAAGTGAGGACAAGGTGAAAAGTTGGCCACCTCCAAGTCAGGAAGCAGGCCCTGATCAAGAATCAAATTGGCCAGCAACTTGATCTTGAACTTCCCAGCCTACAGAATTGTGAGAAATAAATCTCCGTTGTTTAAGACACCCAGTGTACAGTATTTTGTCACAGTGGCCTGAGCTGATTAAGGTCACTAACAATGGTTTTCTACAAATTCAGCTACCATTTACTGCCTATAACATGGTAAAAGAAAGACCTGATCATATTACTAACCTCCTCATAAATTTAAAGCCAACAAATAAATTCTAAAACTCCCTTGCAGTGTATTCCAAAAGCCTCCATGATATGCCATCAACTCACTTCATCTCCTGCTAAGTCCTATATTAAACGTCATACTTTGGCTATGCTAGTTTCAAGAACGTCATTTTAAAAATGTTTTGATGCTTTTAAACATACTATTCCCTATGCTTGTCACTTATCTACTGAACTTAATTATCTTCCAGGTGAACCTCTTTTGTAGATTTTGACAACCCCTAGTTCTTGAAAGAGTTGACTATTCTACTTTGTCCCCAGTTATCTTCTAATGTTGTTATGGTATTCAGCACACTGTAGTCTAGTCTCATTTTCACATCAGCTACATCCCTACCACAGAGAATTCTTATTAGAAAGAACTGTGTCTTAATCACTTTTATTGCCCTGTATATGGCAAGTTACATGACACACATATAAAAATGTTTGCTGACAATGATACTTAGGGATGGGAATTTGTTTTTCAGGCATAAATTTTATAAGGGCAATAACATTATAAGGGCATAACTTCATAAGAAAAACTGATGTTTTTCTTCTAAGCATTCAGCTTTACATAAGGTTTTTAAATATTTGTTCAGTGAATACATTCGTAAAAATAATACACCAGAAAGGGTCAAACAAATTTAAGATAGGGAAATGGTAATAAGGAAGCATCTGCCTGCTCTAAATAAGTTCAAGACTACCAACCACATGCAATGCACAATAGGAGACTTCGACAAATAGTAAATCTAGTCTCATTAATATCTGAAAAGCCCTAGAGTGGAACAGAGGTATTAAAGATTAAAGGCATACAGAGACAGAAAGAAGATTAGTGGTTGTTTAGAACTGAGAAGGATGGGAGGTAGGGGAATGACAGCTAAAGGATAAAAGATTTCTTTCTGAGGTGATAAAACTATTCTAGAACTGACTGCAGTGATGGTCCTACATATCACTCAATACACTAAAAACCATTGAATGGTATACTTCAAATGGGTGAATTGCATGATAAAATTATATTTCAATAAAGCTGTTATAAAAAAGATTCTAACAGATAGTCGTCCTATTTTTCAAAAAGGGAAATAAAGCAAATTAAATTATATCAGTTATAGACTGGACAGCCAAGCAAAAGTCAATGACTGATTAGTGGTGGTATATAACTACTTCAAAAGAAGTAACAATTACCAGCAGCAGGTAAAAAGTTCATTGAGAAATACTATTTCCTTTCATGAATAAAAACAACAAAGAACAATAGCAATAAATCAGAAAAATGCAACTAGACACAGTATATGAAGAGTTCAAAACGGCATTTTAGAAAATGTTTCTAATAATAACATCCATGGGAATAAGATGATGAATTGGAAACAGCTGGATAACTGTGATAGACACATAATTTCTGCAATATGCTCAAAAGTTGCTAATCAATTAATTCAGCTATTACAAAGACATCCTGAGCAAAACTGGGAAGTGAAGCCCACAAGTGAAAAGGCAGAACAAGGAAGAAAAAAGCAATCACTAGTAGACCAGGAAGAGTAACCACATTTCACCTTTGAAATGTAATAGGGAGAAACAGGAAGTACTATACGTAATTCTCCATAATCAAAAGAAAAAATATAAAGACTGGGTGAGACGGGACCTGCAAGGCAGGCCTGTAACAAAGAAAGAAAACGGGAATCAGATGGGGACATAATTTCTAAACAGGGTTTTAATGTCTACAGTTAAGAGATGACATGCCTCAGCTCCTCTCAGAAGATCTGATCAAACATGCAGTAGGGTGTGCTAGGTGGCTTATGCAGTACTGTGCGCTAGGTCACTTTCAAAGCATGTTCAGAGATAAACAGCCAAGATTAAAAAAGAAACTCGAGACCATCTATGAAAAGAATGAGAAAAACCAGGGATGCTTAGACCAATGAAGAGACAATCTGTACAGAGGATGAAATAGTTTAAAAGGCAAAACACTACAAAAACATCCATCCATTGGGGAGTGGAATAATTTAGTTACCATTTCCAGTTTTCCCATATTTAGCTTTACACTCGCTCACTGAACAAATATATTCTGAGTACCTACTCTTGTCCATACTCTTCTAGGTGCTGAGAGTACTGCCTGGATAAACCTCTGCCACCCCTGCTAGAAGCCTAATCATGTGAGACATGCTTAGTCATACTCCATGCAGTTGAAGGAATCACCTTTCTTTGCAGTCACCCAGGCTTGAGAGGTAGGAGTAACTGAACTCCTCCCCAAGGAAAAACTAAGGCAACACCACCATTGCCATGGAACTGTGTTCACAGGCCATAAGGGGCACGAGCAGCTCTATCCATTGGCAGGACGCCACCAGCAAAACTGTGATGAGCAACACATCAGGTTCCCACTTGGAACAAGAATGGCTACCACAACTTCTTCCCTATCATTATCTACCTCTAACCTTTGTCTCTTGACTTTTTTTTATGCCATTCTTTCTCTCTGAAGGCTCCTTTCCTTCAACAATCCAATTTTTACCCCATCTTTAAGAGTCAGCCTAGGTCTACTCCTCCCCAAAGCCTTCCCAGCTCATTAAAGCTCACAGAAATTGTCCCTCTTTTTAGATCTCAATATATGGGCCACTATCACCATTTGACAAACGTCCACTGCTTTGTGATGTTTGATACTTAACTTTCTGTATGTCTGTTTTGTATTCAAAACACCATTGTAAGCTCCCGAAATAAGGGGCCTAATCCTGAACTTGCACGAATTTTTTTCCCTTGGTAATGAACCCAATAACTCCAATACACAGAGGCTTGCATATATTTAGCTCTCAAAATATGGTAAATTGTATTATCTGCAGTCAGAAAGTACTGCACTCATTATATTATATGAACTCTTTTGGACAAACACTATGAAATGTCTTTAGTCAGATACCTTCGGTTTAGGACTGCCTAAAAGTGTCCCTTACACAATTCACTCCTAGTTTATTTCCTCAACTGAAGAAATCATTCCATTAGAACAACCACAAAAGTATGAATATGCTCAATGTAAGTTTAAAAAAGTATAATTGTTTATTCTCAAAATGAGTACATGTATCTTTACAAAGCCTCCTCTTCGCAATCATTAGAAAATGCAATTAGAAACATATTAATACTCTCTAGATATTTTCAAAAACTTTCTGCTAAACCCATTATCATCATAAAGTGACCAGTGAATACTGCCATCACTTAAAGAGGTGGGAGTGGGGTAGGGAAAAGTGATATAAATTTTATATTCAATATGATTAGAGTGTCAAAGTATAATGGGAACAATTTCATCTCTGTGCTAATGCTACAGTTTTCTGAAATGTTAGCCTGACAGAGACAAAAAGCAGAAGATAAGATCAAGCTGAATAAAATTCTTCTGAAACACTTATCTTTTTAAAACTCCTTTTGTAAATTAAATGACAGGAAATCATATAATCTAAATTCTAGAAGTCATTTTTTGATACAATTTAATAAAGTTATGAAAAAAAATCACCCTGTAGATATATATATATCCCTTTTAAACGATGTTTTAATACAGAACAATTTAAAGTCCCTAATATTTAAAGTCTTTGATATTCACATATTCATGAATAAATCTTGATTTCATCTACACTTAGGAAACCAAAAATGTTCACTTACATTTTTGTGATTAACACATTTCATAAGAACTAGCTCTCTGTAGGCCCGCTTGGCATGAGTCTGATTCTGAAATGGTCGGCTTAGCTTCTTGATTGCAACATTTCTTTCAAGAATGGCATCATAAGCTGCGCTGTAATAAGAAATTAAAAAACACACAAAAAACTTAAAGCAAAAAGCTGTAAACTGAATTCATGAAACAGTCATATAGATTTCTCACTTTCTCCAAAGACAAGTAACTGGATCACTTCCCAGTCTATGACGCTCAACATGTCTTCTGTATCTATTACAACATGTTTTTTTGGCAACTATTTCCTAAAATGTTAATGGATCCAGACAGTGGACTATGACAACTGAGACCCTGCATGTTCGTTGTGTTGCCTCAAAGATCCACCTAGTACATGGTGGGCACTCAATGTACAAATGCATAATAATTATTTAGCTCCACTAGATAGCCTAAAGCCTGAATGAATCCTTAACCTTGCACTTCTATCAAGAAAAGGTAGGATAAAGAATGCATACAAGGCTGGGTGCAGCGGCTCATGCCTGTAATCCTAGCACTTTGGGAGGTCAAGGTGGGTGGATCACGAGGTCAGGAGATCGAGACCATCCTGGCCAATACGCTGAAACTCCATCTCTACTAAAAGACAAAAAAATTAGCTGGGCGTGATGGCGCGCACCTGTAGTCCCAGCTACTTGGAGGCTAAGGCAAGGGAATCACTTAAACCCAAGAGGCAGAGGTTGCAGTGAGCCAATATCATGCCACTGCACTCCAGCCTGGGCGACAGAGCAAGACTCCACCTCAAAAAAAAAAAGAAAAAAAAAATAATAATAAAATAAATAAATAAATAAAGACGACGAAGGTATATACAGAGGTATGTATACAAAATATTATTTTACAATTTTTTGAAGAAGTAAAGCCCTTAAAAATGTGTTTTGGAGGAGAAACTAAAAATCAAGTTGTTTATAAACATGAATGCTAGATTTCAGGGCATGAGAAGCTGTTTTATAACTGGAAAACACAACATCATACCCATTACTCTTCATATCTTCCTCTATCCCATGACACTGACCATATAGCAGCTTTCTCATATGACAGGTCAGAGACACTGAAGCACAAATAAGGTAAAGTATCTTTAAAGAACTTTACGACTGGAAGATCCTAAAAATTATTTGGATTCACCATTGCCTAATGTAGGGCCAGTGGTAAAGTAATTTGCCAAAGGTTAAGCCAGAAAGTTAAAAGCAAAGCTGAGACTAGAAGATCTAAGACATGAAGTCATGTTTTTCAAACTGGACCACTTAACATACTATAAAAGACTATTTCTGTTTATATGTATATAATATTTGGAAAGCCAGCTCACTGCTGATTAACAGTTTTCTTATCTGACTGAAAACTTGAATTTGTTTTGTAGCTATCTGATCATATCAAATGCCATGTAGCACTATATGTATTAAGAAACTGGTACTGCATAAATGGACACATCTATACATTCTATATATACAACTACTGCCTATATATACATACATACACACACCAAAATATACATAAATATTATAATCCTTACTTGTGAAATGCCATATTTGCAAACATGTCCTACTCAAAACAAAACAAAAACTCAGTGGGGTCATGCAAAATTATTAGATGTTTTGACTATCTTCAAATAAAGCAGGTTTTATTTTTAACAATTAAATTCATTGCTATTATCTGCCAAATCAAAAGCATATTTCAAATTCTAAAAGTTCAAAAGGGTCTGAGTGCACTCCACTATCCTGTATCCAAAAAAATTAAATTTCTAACTGTTGATTCTTCAATGTGCACAAATCAGAAGCACCTGAGGATACAAAGGCCACAATCTAGACCCAATTAATCTTACTATTTATGGTTGGGGCACAAAATAATGCTTTAAAAAAAAAGGTCTGTATTCAGTTGACTCAGCAACACACAAATGAGTTTTGAAATTTTTATGTTTAATATTTGTCTATTTCGTAAACATCTCTTACAGAAATTATCACTTTCAGCAAAAATATGAAAATAGTTATTCCTTAGGCTAAGGGCTTAAGAGGGCTTAACAAGCAATTTTTTCTTAATTTTGATACAAAAACTTCAAAGTGCACCTACCTGAGGATAAGTGAAGATACAGAAATATTAATATATTTTAAAATATTTATATGTAATATATATATTATATAATCCTCACAATTTTGTAAATTAGGTAAGAAACGGGCTCAGCAGAGTAAATTTGCCAAAAGTCATAAAGCTAGTAAATTACAGAGCTAAAACCTGAACAGAGCCAGACGCGGTGGCTCACGCCTGTAATCACAGCACTTTGGGAGGCTAAGGTGGGCAGATCACGAAGTCAGGAGATCGAGACCACGGTGAAACCCCATCTCTACTAAAAATACAAAAAATTAGCCGGGCATGGTGGCTGGCGCCTGTAGTCCCAGCTACTCAGGAGGCTGAGGCAGGAGAATGGTGTGAACCCAGGAGGCGGAGCTTGCAGTGAGCCTAGATCGTGCCACTGCACTCCAGCCAGGGCGACAGAGCAAGACTCCGTCTCCAAACAAACAAACAAAAAAGGTAACAAAAATATAATTATTCTTGAATGAGGCTTATAATTCCCCAAAACACTAGTTTATTATTATGCTAATTTAGTGATCTGCAATCAGTATCAGAACTATCCCAAAGAGTGATCTGCATTTCAGTTTATAAAGAATTATGTTGATATAGCCTAAGCCTTTTGTAGAAGTTAGCTAATAAATCAATTTTAAACAAATGGATGAATTTTGAAACACATAAGTGAGATATTAGCTGACTTCATTCCCCAGTGTGGAATAAGATTTCTGAAATTCCAGGGCTTCATTATAGGGTGAAAGTGATGGTTAAATGTAGCTTCTTATTAAACAGTTATCTAATGGGAATACACGTATACATGAAATTAACAAGCATGCCACTTATTCTTTCTTGATAGAGATATTTGTCTCCAATGAGTTATGACCAAATATTTAATCATAGTTTATACTTAAAGATGGCAGTTTATAGTTATATATTATGAATAACACAGGTTATTATCTCAAATCTGAAAATATGAAACCTAAAATGCTCAAGAATCCAAATTTTGGGGGCACTGACATGATGCTCAAAGGAAATGTTTCACTGAAGCATTTCTGATTTGAATTTGGAATGCTCAACCAATACAAATATTCCAAAATCTGACACTTCTGGTCCTAAGCATTTCAGATTAGGGATACTCAACCTTTAATAATAATAATAAAGAAAAGACCATTGATCCCTGAAGCAAACAATTTACTGTGGAATAGTTTTCATTTAATTTGTTTTAATTTTTCGAGGCAAGTTAAATATTTGCCAAGGTATCTAAATTACAAGAGGAGAAAACGTAGCAGTTAATGATTCTTTGCCTAATTTTTGGAAGTAAAAACTTACCATACTATTCCTTGCGCTCCTGAGCCTATAGGTTTTAAATTCTGATACCGTTTCAGGACTGTGAATGTAGAATCTCCAATCTCTACACTATAAAAATTGTTGTCACGCTTGCTTCTGCTCATGATGGCAAGCAATTAATTTAATGGCTTCATCCAAAAATTCACCAAGAAGCTGCAAGATGGAACAAAATGTGATGTTAACAAAATGAACTTGTTTTAATATTAAAATTTGAGCCCTTACTCTCTGTTTACTTACTGATAGTAACACAGACTGCTAGATCATGAAAAGAGCTGCTTCATTAAAAAACACAAGAAAAAAAATACCACAGAGCCTTGATCAGCATATGCCATATGAACGACTGATAGTTTTTTTTTAAAAGAAACATTAGGATAAATCATTCCTCCAATCTAGAAGTTACCAGCATTAATACATTAATAACTTACAAGACTAACAAAAGCAAATAATTAAAATTAAGCACGTTTTTAACGTCACTCCACAGTTTAAAATAAAATTTAAAACCAGTCTTTCTCGTGTGCTTATTATAGAGAATAAAAACCTTAATTTTTATGAGAAATTTATAAACTTTCATTCAAAACTGGTTAACAGTCTCATTTAGTGCCACTAATCAACAAATGGAAATAAGTTGATTAGCACATGTCACCCTTGCCTAAAACACAAAGGGTACCACAGTGCCTTCACTGTCACAGATCCTCTGACCTGCCAAGGCAACCTCCTGGTGTAACACACATACTGAGACTGTAATGGGTGAAAGGATGAGAAGCAAAACAGAAACAAGAGAGAGAGAAGTAGTTAGCATATTGGGATACAAAACAAAACGATACTATTCCATCCTGCTTGAGGCATTAAAAGTACAATTCAACTTCTAACTACCATTCCTTTACTACTTGTAGGATTAAAAATCAAGACAGTCTTTTTCTACCCATGTGAATACTGGTTATTAGCAAACTTATTATCCATCCTTACTAGACAAAAGATACTATTCCAAAATGTATGCAAAGCAGCTTTAACCTACTCCTTGCCTCCTCAATAAGTCATGAAACCAGTTAGGTCTCAAGTTACTGTTTTTTGTGGTTTTAAGATAATGCTAACCCCCCCAAAATCCTAATATGACTACAATACAAAGAATTAATTCAGCAAATATTAATTGCCTGCTAGGCACTCTGCATGTCCTGGGGTCAGATCACAAACTAGGTAAGAAGGTGAGCCACTGGAGGGTGGAGACCATGAGAATGCCTTGACCTGATCCTTGGCTGCAACATGTAGATTGTACTGCAGGAGAAAGGGGGAGCAAGAGTGGAATATGAACATCTGAGAGACTATTATAATGACTCAGATGAAAGAGAAACAATGAAGAGTCTTAGGCCTAAAGGAGTTAAAAATAAACAAAAACTAAACAGGCAACTCCAAACTATGTAAGCTGTAAAACCGAGGACAAATAAACTAGAAACAAATGAGGAATTAGACCTGGATACATCGTAAAAGGTCCAGAGAAGCATTTCCAAAATCACTAACTGGACGAGTCATATAGTGCTCCAGAGAAGACCGAAATGACAAGACTCATAAATTCTTCCTAAGTGGACAACCCATAATAAAGAAACGAGCTTTGGTAATGATTTAAACACTGAGCTATGTTCACAGAATGCTCACATACAGGGATTGTTCATCCTAATCGTTTTCCTACCATAACCTGAATTCCCTCTTACCTACTACAGTAGTGAAATAAGGAAGAAGAGAAATGGGAAGAGTGGAAGAAGAGTGTTGGCCGTCAGGCCCTTTATTAATTATTCTACACATTTATCCTGGAAACTGGGTCAGCTGGGGGCATGGAGACACTAATAGTGATCTCTGATAATCTACAAATATGAGCACAGGCTGAGCACAAAGTTGATGGTGTTTTCACCTTCTGGAAGGTTAAACCTTCCACCCAAGCATTCAAACTACCTGCAGATTAGGATTCCTAACCTTACTTGGAGGAGTCATACGTCTCTCTCAAAAAGATTAAGATAATCAGGAGACAAAGGGGTACTCTGTGGTGCTTCACAGGAGTTGACATATTGTTATCAAAGTAGGTAAAAAAAAAAACACTGTGTTTCAGAGTTTCTCCACTGGCTGGAAAAAAAGAAAAAGCTTGAGTAGATCCAGGAACATGCAGGCAGCACGACCGTTTACTTTTTTGCTAAGAGTAACAGCAAGGAAAAGCTCCTTTCTGTTCTCAGAACAGGGTGGCCCGGCCACAGGAGTGGGATTCACAGTGACAAGAAGTCTGAACAAAGGCTATGGCAGGCAGATAAGCATGGATAGTCACAACTCCCCAGGAGCAGGGCAGAGGCAGGCAGACAGGTTCCAAGGTTAAGCAGGCAGCCCCAGCTAAGCAGTACGCTTGGCAAAAGCCACAGCTGCCACTTACAAGAACAGAAGACAGAAAACTCTCTACTCACTTATACTCAGTCATGCAATATTCAAACCTGATTTAAGCACCATGCTATGTACTGTTAACAAGATAGTAATCAGCATCTGGTTCCTCACAGTGCTGCAGCTAGGACAGAAAAAGAGACCTTAAGCTGATGGCTACCTGCCTGACTGAAACTACAGCTGTGGTAAGGACAATGAAGGAAAGCGGCAGGATGTCAAAGAAGCTGGTGCCAGTCTGGGCTCAGGAACAGATACTCCTGACAACATGACGTTTAAGCAAGATCTGAACACTGAAGATGAGTCAACCAGACAGGGAGAGGAGAGAGCTTTCTAGGCAGAAAAACAAAACACATGCAAAGGACTATAAAAATTGTACCAACTGTACAATTTGATGAGTTTTGATTAACTGTACAATTACATAACCACCATCAGGAAAATCATGATATAAAACATTTCCATTACCTCAATACATTCCCTATATGGTCAGTCTCCACTCTCTACCCCTTTCCCCCCCAACTCCTAGCAACCACTGAATTGGTTATCGTGCCTTTTCTAGATCTTCATATAAATGAAATAACACAGCATGTAATTTTTGTTTGGTTTCTTTCATTTGCTCTAATGATTTAGAGATTCATCCATGCTGGAGTCCTTTTACTAGGAAATAAACTTCATTGTGTGGATGTACCACTTGGACATTTCAACTGTTTACAGTTTTGGAGTTATTATAAATGATGCCAGTATGAATTTCACACTTTTTCTTCATTCATCTTGGGTTAAATATCTAGGAGTGAAATTGCTAAGCCCTATGTTTTTAAGAAATTGTCACACTGTCTTCCAAAGAAGCCATATCATTTTTCATTTGCACCAGCAAGATGTGAGAGTTCCAGTTGCTCCACATTCTTCGGATTGCCATTTAATTTTGTCTATACTAGTGGGTGTACAGTGGTATTTCATGGTGGTTCACATTTGCATTTCCTAATAACTAATGAAGCTGAGCACCTTTTCATGGGTTTATATGCCATTTGTGTAATTATTTTTGGTGAAACAGCTATTTAGTTCTTTTCCCTATTATAAAAATACGGCTGTCTTCTTATGAGTTTTAAGACTTACTTATACATTGTAGATACACATCCTTTGTCAGATGTTTTGCAACTATTTTTTCCCAGTCTGTGGCTTGCCTTTCCATTTTCTTAACAGTGTCTTTTTATTTTGAAATAATTTTAGACTCACACAGAAGTTACAAAAATATTACAGTTTCTGGGTATCTTTCACCCAGCAACAACATTTAACAAACCATAGTACAACTATCAAAATGAGGAAACTAACACTGGTATAATACTATTAAACTAGAAATTTTCCTCAGATTTTACCAGTTTTTACATGCCCTGTGTGTGTATAGTTCTACATAAATTTATCATATACTTTATATTAGTATAACCTCCACTACAATCAGAATACTGAACTATTCCAGCCTGGTACAGTGGCTCACTCCTGTAATCCTAGCACTTTGGGAGACTGAGGAGGGCAGATCACATGAGGTCAGGAGTTCACGACCAGCCTGGCCAACATGGTGAAACCCTGTCTCTACTAAAAACACAAAAATTAGCTAGGTGTGGTGGCACATGCCTGTAGTTCCAGCTACTTGGGAGGCTGAGGCAGGAGAATCGCTTGAGCCCTAGAGACGAAGGTTTCAGTGAGCCGAGATTGTACTACTACACTCCAGCCTGGGTGACAGAATGAGACTCTGTCTCAAAAAAAGAAAAAGAGAATACTGAATGATTCCATCACCTCAAAGAAACATCTTCATGCCATCCCTTTATAATCATAGACTCCTCCCAACTTTACCCGTGGCAACTACTAATCTCTTCTTTGTCACTATAATTTTTTCATTTAGAAAGTGTTATAGGTTGGTAGTAGTGGCTCCTATCTGTAATCCTGGCACTTTGGAAGGCCAAGGCAGAAGGACTGCTTGAGCCCAGGAGTTCAAGACCAGACTAGGCAACACAGTGAGACCCCATCTCTATAAAAAATGTAAAAAAAATAAAAAATCTGCCAGGGTAGTAGTGCACACCTATAGTCCTAGCTATTTGGGAGGTTGAGGCAGAAGGATCACTTCAATCCAGGAGCCAGAGGCTGCAGTGAGCTATGATAGCACCACTGCATGCTATCCTGGGCAACAGAGTGAGACTGTCTCCAAAAAAAAAAAAAAGTTATACAAATTAAACTCACCATAAGTAATCCATTAAATCTTTTGAAACTGGCTTTTTTTCACTTATTATAATGCTCTTGAGATTCTCTAAGATGCTGGTATATCAATAGCTTGTTCTTTTTCTTACTGAATATTATTCATTGTATGAAATGTATGACAATTTATCTATTCACCTCTTGATGGCTATGACAAAGCTGTTAAAAGGCTTTGTGTGAATACATTTTGTGTGAATATAAGTTTTCAATTCTTTAGGGTAAATATCGAGGAGTAAGATATGGTAACTCCATGTTTAATTTTACAAGAAACCGGCAAACTGTTTTCCAGAATGCTGTATCATTTTGCACTTCCACCAGCAATGTGTGAAAGATCTAGTTCCTCCACATTCTTACTAACTCTTGGTTTTGCCAGTACTTTTTATTTTAGCCATTCTAGTAGGTGTGTCATATCTCATCATGGCTTTAAATTCACATTTTCCTAGTAGCTAATCATGTTGAGCATCTTTTCATGTGCTTGTCATCTGTATATGCTCTTTGGTGAAGTGTCTGTTCAGTGTTTCACTCATTTTCTAATTGGATTGTTTTATTCCTACTGTTGAGTTTAGAGACTTTTAAAATATGTTCTGGATACACATTCTTTATCAGACATGCAATTTCCAAATATTTTCTTCCAGTCTGTGGCTTGTCTTTTTATGCTCTTAACAGTGTCTTTCACAGAGTAAAAGTTTTTAATTTTGATGAAGCTCAAGTTATTATTTTTTTTCTCCTTTATGGATTCTGGTTTTGGCGCAAGAAATTTTTACCTGGCCCTAGATCAAAAAGATTTTCGCCTTCATTTTCTTATAAAAGTTTTATAGTTCACACTTTACATTTAGATTTATGATAACTGCTGTATAAGAGTTTTAAGTCAAAGTTTATTTGGTTATCTAATTATTCTATTTGTTGCAAAAAGCATCATTTCTCCCCAATTAATTGCTTTTGCATCTTTGTCAAACTTCAGTTGGCTCTACTTGTACGGCTCTATTTCTGGACTTTTAATTCTGTTTCACTGATCTATCTTTTGGTCAATACCACAGTGTCTTGAGTATAATGCTATATGTTAAGTCTTAGAATCAAGTAGTGTGATTTTTTTTTCAGCTCTATTCTTCTTACTCAAAATTGTTTCCAGTTACTTCATAATTCTATATACATTTTAGAATAAATTTGTCCATGTCTAGAAAAAATAATGCTAAGATTTTGATGGGAACCGTGTTAACAGTGACTTTTGAAGACCAAAAGTTTTTAACTTGGATGATGTACAACTGATTTATTTTTTCTTTTACAGTTTGGTTCTGTATGTCTAAGAAATCATTGCCCACTTAAAGGTTAAGAGTCATTGTTTTGCATACAGATGTCCAATTGTCCAAAAACCATTTGTTAAAAAGATTACCAGTTTCCTCCACCGAATTGCCTTGGCATTTTTGCTGAAAATCAGATAAACATTTTTGTGTGTGGGCCTATTTCTGAACTATTTTCTATACCACTAATAATGTTTATCCTTAGGCCAATACCACACTGTCTTCAGTAATGCAGCTTTCCAGTAAGTGTGAAAATCAGGCAATTTAAGTCATTAAACTTTGTTCTTTTTAAAAATTGTCAGCTATTCTAGGTCCTTTGCATTTTTATACAAATATCAGAATTAAGCTTGTCAATCTTTACAAAAAAGGCCTGCAAAGATACTGGCTGGAATTGCATTTATGGTATACATCAATTTGGGGAGAAATGGCATTATAGCAATTTTGAGTTTTTTGATTCATGGACATGACCCTTGTTTCCACAGGCCTGTATAATTTCTAACATACAAGCTTTACATAATTTTGTTTAACTTCTCCATAGCATTAAGATTTTGAATGCTAATATTTTTTAAAATTTGTTCTTATTTAAATTTCCAATTACCCATTGCTAGTATGTAGAAATGCAATTAATTTTTGTATAATGACTTTGTAATAGGCTCACTTATTAGTCTTAGTAGGCTTTTTTTGGGTATTGGGATTTTCTATATACACAAGCAATTTTATTTCTTCATTTCCAATTTGAATGCCTTTGAATTCTTTTTCTTGCTTCACTCCCTAACTATAATTTCCATACAATGCTGAATAGAAGTGGTGCCTGTTCATGATCTTAGAGAGAAAGCATTCAGTCTTTCATCACTAAGCATGATATATATATTATAGGATTTTACTAGTTGTCCTTTAACAGACAGGTTGAGAAAGTTCCCTTTAAATCCTAGTTTGAGAGTTTTTATCATTAACGGGTACTAATTCTGTTAAATGACTTTTCTGAATATACTGAAATAATCATATAGTTTTTCTTCCTTAGTTGGTTCATATGGCAAATTACACTGATTGATTTTCAAATGTTAAACCACCCTTGCATTCATGGAATGAATCCCATTTGGTCATAAAATACTATCCTTTTTATATATTGATTCAGCTGGCTAAAATTTCATTGAAGATTTTTCCATCTATTTTTATAAGGAATACTTGGACTGTAGTTTTCTTTCATATTAGAGTAATGCTGACATAAAATGAGTTAAGAAGTGTTCCCTCTTCTTTTATTTTTGGAAAGAGTGTATAGAACTGATACTCATCTTTAAATGTTTCATAGACTATCTCAGTGAAGTCTTCTATGACGAGTTGTTTTCTTTTTGAGGGAATGTTTTAATTATAAGTCTATATTCTTTTTAAATATAGGGCTGTTTAGTAACTATTTCTTCTTAAACAGGCTTTGGTAGTTTGTGTTTTTCAAGGAAATTGCTCATTTAATAATTTAAGTTATCCAATTTAATGTCTGCAGAATCTATACTCATCTCTCCTCTTTCATTCATATTAATCTCATTTGTGTCTTCTCTTTTTTCTAATCAGTCTGGCTAGAATTTTATCACTATTAGTGACCTTTTCAAAAAACAAGATTTTAATTTCTCTTACTTTTCTCTAATGTTTTACACTTTCATATTTCAATGCTTCATTTCCTTCTCATTGCTTGTTTTGGAGCTATTCTTTCTTCTAGTTTCTTAAAATGCAATTTTAAAGTACTGAGTTGAGAACTGCTTTTTATAAGGATTTAAGCCTTCATCCAACAACTTCATAACCATATTCAATAACGATAAAAGCAGACACTTAAAAAAAACTTACTTTACGTGAGGTCCTGTTTCAAGTGCTTTGTAAGTACTATTTTAATACTGAAAACAACCCTAGGAGGATTTTCTATTTGTTTACAGCTAGAGGGTAAATCTAGTCCGTGGTATTACATCCCATACTCACATTTTGTCTGATGTTTCCTTATGTTAAGAAAGGAACTACAGTTTTTCCATCTTACAGATTATGAAACTGAATCTTAGAATGATTAATTGCCTATGGTTACAATGTAAGGGGTAGAGAATTTGAGTCCTTCGAAAATATACTAGTCCAAAAAAAAAAAAATCTTGAAGATACAGAGAATATGGAGGAAGAGAAGTTATAAGTCTTAAACCTGTTGAGTCTGAGAAAACTTTAAGACATCCAAATGGAAAAATCAACTTGGTATCTAGATATAGAACTGGACCTCAGATGAGCAGTCTGGGTGAAAGATAAATGTAGGAATTGTCATTGTTACTGAAGCAATGAGAGACAAGTTATTCAAGAGTAGTGATTAAGTAAAAAGAGACCTAAGATTCAGCTTTATAACAACCACATTTAATGAGCAATTGGAGAAAGATAAGCTGACAAGGAAGCCACAGAAGATGTAGCCAGAGACCTAGACAGAAAACAAGAACACATTGGAGAAGCCAAAGGAAGAGAGTGTTTTGAAGAACAAAATGGCTAACAGCACTGATTGTTACAGAGGTGTCAAATAAGCCATCACAGTAGAAGCTAGATTAAAATGAGCTGACGTGTAACTGGGAAATGTATAAGGACACTGGATATAGCTACTTCTTTAGAGAAGTTTAGCAAAGAAGACCAAAGATGAAATAGATAAGGAAGAGTAAATGGTCAAGGGAGGATAATCAGATTATACATTATGTGTGATATAGCATAGTATAACACATATAACATAGAGACAACCTGAACATGTTTATATGCTAATGAAAAGGATCCAATAAAGAGAGGAAGAGTGAGAATGGGGGAGTAAGAAAGAAAATAGGTTTCTCAGATAGCATGTTATTTCCAAAAGGGAAGAATGGGATCCAGAGCACATGTGTGGCCATACGGATGGAGATACTAGTGTGTCACTGCCATAAAAAAAGTACCATCAAGAGACTGAGACAGAAAGTGCAATTTCCAAGTGTGATATTATATATCTATTACATATTAGATAACAATAACATATATATAATTCTATGTATTGTATATATAGAGAACATGTATAATGGGTTTTCATCCATAGCTTCTGGCTCCTAACTCCCATATACCTTGTTACACTCTTTTGCTATGATGTTGGGGTGCTTTAGGCCTCAGAAAACAGAATCTCTCTCTCTTGATTTTCCCATCCTCCTTTCACCAGCTCAAGCCAAGACTTTAATCTTCCCCTGCCTTTCTGACTGCAGGTCATAAGACTCTAATTTCAGAAGGGGGCCTGTCCCATACCCCTGAGAAAGGAATGCTGCACAGAAAGGCTAAGAAGAATCTGAACAGACAGGCTTGTGGGTTTCTCCACTCGGCCTGTTAGTATTAGATTATATCCTTTTTGTTCAATCCCATTTCCACATGGTTGTCGATCGTGCCTATCTAATAAATCTCCATGAAAGGCTCAAGAGGACAGGTTCAGAGAATTTCTGGATAGCTGAACATGTGGGGGTTTCTGGAAGATGGCGTGCCCTGGGAAGGCTTGGAAGCTCTGTGTTCCTGCCCTCATACCTTACGCTATGCATCTCATTATCTGCATCCTTTGTAATATTCTTTATAATAAACTGGTAAAGGTGTTTCCCTGAGTTTTGTAAAGCTGCTCTAGCAAATTAATCTAACCCAAAGAGAGGGGCATGGGAACCTCAACTTGGAGCCAGTCAGTGAGAAGTTCCAGACTTGAGACTGGTATCTGGAGGCGGTGGGAGAGGACTGGGCCTTCAACCTGTAGGATCTCATGCTATCTCCACGTAACTAGTGTCAGAATGGAATTGGAAGACACTTAGCAGGTGTCCGCTGCAAAAGTGATCACTTGCTTGGTGTGTAGGGAACTCCCCCTACCCAAAATTTGGTCACATAAGTCTTCCGTGATTATTGTGTTAAGAGAACAGAAAAAAAGCACTTTGAGTTTGAGTTTTTCCACATTCACCAAGATAAGGGCATTAAGGATACTGGTGAGATTTATGGAGGATGCATTTGATATACTGATCTCTCCATCATGAAGCTTGAACGGCAAGAGTATGTGTGAGAAGGAAATGGCATGGTTTCTGATGACTCATTTCCCCACTCAGGAAGGCTTCTGCGATTAAAAACAAAGGAACTCTTGTTATAGAATTTAGATGTAACTGATTAAAACATATGAAAAAATATTGGCATTATTATCCTAGTTAATAAATGGAATAATCTGAGGCTCAAAAGAATTAATGTGCAACCAAAAGTACGGAAATACTGAGGTTCAGCTTTAACTTTCAAATTTCACCTGTCACTACTCCTACAGCAAGAAGACTACAACCATGTCAATATAGCTAAACCACCATCCCCCAAACTTTGATGTATCATTTGTTCATTTCCCTTTCCCTTTCATGAAATATTTTAACACTCTTTTCTATCTATACAAATTTTGTCTAAGACTAGCTTAAATTTGATCTTCACAAGCCTTTTCCATTCAAACCAGCTCTAACCTAAATTCTCATCTAAACTATTTTGCTGTATATTTACTTATGCAGATTGTATTATCAGACTGTGGTCTTTCTGAGGACAACGGCTGCATCTCCTACATTTTCAGATTTCCGAAACACTTAGGCTCTTCACAGAGTTCGAACAAATAACTGCTAAAAAAGTTAACCAAAATGTAAATCTTTTTAAAATAACAAATTACTTAATACATTGTTTCATGTATTTTTACCAGTGTTTCTCTTTATTAGTAAAGGGGGGGCTGCTATATTAGGTTTTTATGACTCAAGGTTTATTTCTGTGATATCTTTATATACCAGGCGGACCACCCATCCATAAAATGGCTAGCTTGTCAAGCCTGAACATAGAAACACACAGGTTAAACTAGTTACATAAAACATACTTAAGCAGAAAAGAATAAGTTCAATGCAACCATACAGCCAGACTCTAGAGACCCTGGAAAATAATTCAGGTAACACAACAAGGTTCGGAATTTAAGACAGCTCTAATCATCAGGCAATCCTGACAATAAGTCACTGAGGTAACTTAGAGCCTATCTATTTTTACTTAACTTGGTTCTGTGGCTACCAATAGACCTATCTATGACAGTTAATTTTATGCATCAACTTGCCTAGGACACAGGGTGCCCCTATATTTGGTCAAACATTATTCTGGGTGTTTCTGTGAGGATGTTTTGCATAACTTTAACATTCATATAAATAAACAGACTGAGTAAAGCTGACTGCCCTCTGTGATGTGGGAGGGCCTCATCCAATCAGTCGAAGGCCTGAATAAAACAAAAAGGCTGACCCTCTTGAGAATAAGTGGGAACTCTTCCTGCCTACTTTGAGCTTGGACACTGGTATTTTCCTGCCTTTAAACTCAAACTGAAACATCAGCTCTTCCTAGATCTTGAGCCTCCTGGCCTTTGGATTGCAACTACATTCGGTGTTCTGGTTCTCAGGCCTTTGGACTCAAACTGGTGCTACACCATCAGCTCTCCAGGGTCTTCAGCTTGCAAACTGCAGATCCTGGGACCTATGAACCTCCATACCCACATGAACTAATTCCGTGTAATAAATATCTTAATACAGCTCTTCGGAGATGCCTTACTTGACTAGCCTATCTAAATTCCCCTTTAAGCACACTCTCTCCCCTTAACCTGCTTCATTTTTCTTCATATCACTGACCATTGCTGACATTCTAATACATGCTTACTATCTGTCCCACTCAAACCCAAGTTCTATGAAAGCATGAATTTTGGTCTGGTCATGAATAAATCACAAGTGCATTGAGTACTACCTGGCTAACAACAGACATTCAAAAAATGAATGAGCCAATGAACAAGTGAACAAACTGTTATTTTAAATTCCCATTATGAATTGCCTGTCATTCTCCTCTCAGGGAGTAGTTTACAGGAGAGAAAGAGAAAGATGATTAATCTTATTATTGTTATTTATGCAGTTTTCATACCAGGCCACTTCATAAGCCATTAGCCTTGGGCCAGAGGCCTGCCCTGGTCTAATCAGTTATGGACAAAGTGGCAGAACCACGTTACAGGATTTGCTGAGTAACCGCTTCTTCCATAGGCAGATAATAACCTCTAAGGTGAGGTCTCATAGTGAGCACTATGAGGTTAGCTCTAAATAATAAAGTCTCACGACTTTCAGAATATAGTAAGAATTTCTTGGCCTCAACCCTAACTCACATCATTTCCCTAAAAGAGTAATAAGCTTAAATTTAACCTCACTCCTTATTAGCCCTCAATTGGCCTTCAGATCAGATCTCAGTTGCCACCACGCAAATGCATCTATTTCAGTTCTAGGTATTCTCAAAGTTCATTTTTCAACTATATTTTAAGTAATTAATATAGAAATACCACTATGTCCTGCACTAAAAAGGCCTATTTCAACAACAGACTTGTCTACAATTTAACCAAAAGTAGTAGAAACAATATGTGAAATATAGGGTGTATCCTAGGGTAATCTCCCCTTCCTCCTTTCCCCAAAATAAACTATGGCTGACTAGCCATTTATGTCTCTCAGGACATACGCTTTTCTTCTTTCCTTAGGAGACTGCCTACTGAGTGGTGTGAATGCAGTGCCCAATCTTGGACTTTGTGGTTCCTCCTCTATACTAAGGTAGTAGAGCCATATGAAGAGTAAGCCAGCCCAGGTCTGAGCGTGTACTACAGGGCCCAGGCTGAGACAGCCTACATTTCTGTTTTACTGCTGACACTAGCAATAAATGAAGAACACCAGAATTTTACTCCCATTCTCACCTGGGGCATATTATTAAAGAGAAATTATTTTGTAATCTCACAATTGAGATTATATACTGAAGAGACAGATAAGAGTGTGAGATATCTTCTTAAACCTGGGGGGAACATGCTAGAACAGAAAAAGCTCTAGAAAGAGAATGTCTCATTGATAAGGTTCCAGTTAATTGTCCCATTTTTATCCTCTTGAAGGGGTTTTTACATTGATTCCCACAGCAACCACAAACCTACAGGGGCATACTACTTCCCTCTCTTTCCACTTTAGTTGAATGAAGGACTTGATACCAAATCTCTTCCTTTGCCTCCTTTAATAGAGATGAGAAGGGAGACTCTTAAAAGTGATGTTACTAAAATACCAAAGCAAAAGAAAAGGGAAATAATGAAAACTACAATAAAACAAAGTTTTATCATAAACCTACTTAATGGCTAACCTTAGAATTTAACCAACTGATTTCAGAAGCTATCTCACAGAAAGGTGAGGCTAACAAGCTCCTGAAATTCTCATAACAAATACACTGTTAGTAAGAATTAAGATTCTAGAAGTTTATTATTAGAACAAAATGAAGTAAAGCGGGCAGGCAAAAAGGAACATTTTAGAATTCCCTACCTATACCATCTTTAAAGCTGAATGAATATACAACACCTGTATACTTTCTTTTTGCCTTTCAGTCTAGCCTAGTAACTCTCCAATTTAAATGTGCATAAGAATTAATGCTCAAGAATGTATACATACACAAAATATTTCATACTGGCTTTCATGAGTTAAGGAACTTTCAAGGGTGATTCTGACTTTGGCTTTACACACTAACTTTATACTCGAGCCCAGAGTGCACAAAATTCCACTTTCTTCCAAATAGTCCACAAAACTAACATAGTCAAAATTACCCCTAACATCTCCTTAAATTATAACATTTAGTAGAATAACATTCAGGGCCATGATTTTATTTAAACTATTTACACTATATATGACATGCTCACCCGATGGGAGACACGTACAAACTAAGAGAGAATAGCAGATTCTCATCTGCAAGGGCATAAGCTTCCTAGGATGGGCAGAATTGTCTGTATTATTGAAACTGTCATTTTATCTGTCAAGACATATACAGCTGGATATTCAAAAGTTAAACTCATGTATAATAAAATGTCACTACCATAAGCATTTTAAAAATGAGACTTCCAGGAAGTGGTTATAATCTTATAAAAATATATAATCTTATAAAATCTTATACAATTTTATAAAAATTAATCTGAGCTCTTTCCAGATGATTCCCCACTATATTTAAGATTCTTCTTTCTCCTTCTCCCTTTTCTGTAATACTCTCTTATAAAGAAGAGGTTATAGTTCTACTCCCACAGATCCTCTGTAATAAAGTAGAGGGCAAATCCTTTGAGCATCAGTATAACTAGCACGTTTCTTTAGTTGCCCATGAGTCCAGAAAAAAATTATTACAGCCAAGAGACAACTTTGTTTGCCCTGGCCACTTCACTGTTCTTTCTAGCAGGTATACTAATCATACCTAGTTTGCCCTCTCTTCTAGGAGAATCTGATCCCCACCCACAAACGGGAGGAGGAGGCCTGGTTTATACTTCTGCAATTGGGTTTTTAAAGACCTATTCACAAAATAGATTTAATTCTTAATTGAGCTTATTTGAGTAGGTTTACTGCATTCTAACCACAAAATGATGCTAAGACAGAAATTGTCTCAACAAAAAACTGTCCCTTAACAATTTCTACATTTTCAGGAGGGTGTATTTAGCTAAAGAGTGCCAGACACATGAAATCAGTAAGCTAATTCAGAACTTGTTTCCAAGTTATTCAGACATTCAAGTTATTTATTAAAAATCTCAGGACTTTATAGCCGTATCCTTGGCAGTAAAGTAAGTACATGTTTCTGACTACTTTAAAAAATACATATTTCAATAGAGAGGAGGTCTTGCTACGTTGCCCACTGGCCTTGAACTCCTTGGTCTCAAGCAATCCTCCTGCCTTGGCCTCCCAATGAAATGGGATTACAGATGTGAGCCACTGTGCCTGGCCATTTTTGGCTACTTTTAAAACAGTAACAAATATAAGTAACAGAAATGATATCGGTATGGTATTACCATAACACTTCAGTTAGCTTGTATCCAAGATTCTAAAATTACTTTGTACTCAAAATGGTAAGCATCTCAAAACATTCCAAAGTTAGCTTCTGGGCTTGCTCAGCTGCATGTAGATTATTAGTGTCAGTAAAGCAATGTCAATTTTCACAAGGACATTCAGCTGAATAAATAGGTCATCTATTTTGTAAGAATATACTATTTTCCAAGGTATTCAAAAGATATTTTAATTTTAAATCTAAGAAAAACTGATACCCATAAATTTCCATAAAATTTTTATGAGTTTTTACATAAGAAAGAATGCTGAGCTTTAAAGGCACCTTTGTACAGTGTACTACTTGGGTTAAATCTTTGCCTGTCCAAAAAAATTGGTTACACCCTGAAAAAACTCATTCCTTGAGAAGATTCAAATGCTTGACATTTTCTTCTAACTTTTGCCAAATCTTTTACTAATAAGACTCCCAGGCTCATAAGAAAATGCTGATCACATTCAACCACCACTAAACAATTCCTAAAACTGCAAATTAAGAATAGCAAATGAAAAGTGTTCCAGATGCATTTCACAGAGAATTTTTTTCATATTAGTTGATACCACATATAATTATTGCTAGTTTATCCTGCTAGCAACGTTAATTATGATCAGATTTTTTTTAATGCTAGGTAGTTTTGAGAAAAAAAGATTCCATGGCAAATGGCTTTCTGTAATTAAATTTGTCTGCCCCCAGTAGAAAAAAAAGAATATCACTGAATTTTAGAGTACATTACAAATGATCTCAAAATCTAAAAGCTCAGCAAGACGGGGCAAAAACTATTTCCATTTGATTATGATAACCAAATATGACAAATCTAAGCTGAAGACTTGCAAGACAAGTAAAAAGTTTAATTGTCCAGCTAACGAACCTGTATCAATCTCCAGAAATAGCTTGAATTTTATGCTTCAAGTTGTCCTTCACATGATAAGGCCTAAAGCCTGGCCAACAACAACAAAAAAACAACAAACTCATTTTTTACTACCAACAAAGTAACAACAACGACCAGAAACTAAAAACAAACTTTTTTTTTTTTTCTGTATAAATCTGTGGCAGACACTAAGTATTTCTCGTCTAATCATCTCTTCCTCTACAAAGGGATTTAAGATTTTCTGGAGTGGTTCAATATCCTACATATGCGAAAAGTTGCTGAAACCATTTGAAGGCAATTTAAACATAACATGACTGCCTGACACGCTAGGCAGCAGAAGTGATAAAAATGGCTTGGTTTTTAATGGTTTGGGTTTTTTGATTCATGAACGTCACCAATGTTAACTAAACATGAGGGTTATGAAAATTTAAAAAAAGAAGCTTTTGCTCTATGGAATTCGAGCCCCTTCAAATTATCAGGCCCAGAGAGGTATTTAAAATGTACAGTAGTCATGTCTCACTCCCCCTTGAACTAAATAATTACCTCTTGAAGCCACATGCTATGCAAGCTCTAGACTAACTGACCCCAAATAGTCATAAAATGCCATACACAGCATAGTTCAAAAATGTATAGACAATAAATAACCAACGTTATTTCTGTAAACCAACAAGAATTTCTGATGAATAACTTTTTGTAATCAATCCCTTTCCTGATTCATCCTTTTTTTCTCTAAAAATATGAGCCTCTCTTCTGTTCTCTAGAGCACTCCCCAAGGCCACTTGGAAGTATGTCCTAGTCTGCAGTCCTCAACCTTGGCCCAAATAAATTATCTATATTAACTATGCCTCAGTTTCTTCCTTTTAGGTTGACATTTCTGGCACTGTGAGCAGGATTCAAAGTAACCCACCCTTAGCCATTCCTGGACTTGGCACCTGGCCAACTGTGAACCTCTCATGTTCTTCCAATTCCAAGATAAATTACTGGACAAAAGTCCTACTAATAATCTGGACCTATACCACTCTTTGGTTGAAGGTCTACATTTTATTTGGGCTGTTCTTTTCAAACCCTCCTTTTTTATAAGAGAGGTCTCTAACCTGGGGGTAACCCTTCAGGACTGCTTCTTTATCAGAGCTATCCATGCTGAGTCCACATAGATTATGCTTTTTTTGCCATTTTCCTTAATGGGCTTTCCCAGCTGAACTCAGCAATTTTAGCTAACAAAAGCGAACATAAAAAGACCACCCATTCAACAAAATCGGTGTCCAAAATACAGCTTTCTGTCATTTAGTTGGCTATTTATAAAAAATTTACATCTACAAAAGAAATCTTCATTTGTAAGGGTCTCTGCCTCGCTGCACCTGGAGAGGGAGTGCTGAGTCACTAGAAACTTACCAACGGCTTACATTTACATAACTCTTTGGTGAAGGTGCTTTTCAGGTCATCTTGTCTTTTTTTTTGAGACGGTCTCGCTCTGTCACCCAGGCTGGAGTGCAGCGGCATGATCTCAGCTCACTGCAACCTCTGCCTCTCGGGTTCAAGCAATTCTTCTGCCTCAGTCTCCCAAGAAGTCGAGATTACAGGCGCCCGCTAGCACACCCGGCTAATTTTTTTTATTTTTAGTAGAGACGGGATCTCATCATGTTGGCCAGGCTGGTCTCACTGGCCTCAAGTGATCCACCTGCCTTGGCCTCCCAAAGTGCTGGAATTACAGGCATGAGCCACAGAGCCAGGCCAGGCCATCTTGTTTTAACTGGCTTTTACCTACATCCTTCTTCCTTGGTTTGCTTTCAGCTCTGGACTTTTGAGTTGTACATTTTTTCTACATATTTTACATGAAGTGTCAGGCCTTTAGAAGAACCTAATAATTGCTTAGGGCAATAAAATGGGTTACTGGGAGATTAATAGTCTAAAAGAGAGAAATGTATTTAAATTTGGAACAAAAGGAGCAAACAGTGCAACTACAAAATGAGAATAAAACTACTGAGATTATAAAAATACAGATCTAACAATTTTTTTTTCAAAACCAGGACTGATGAATGGCACTGATGATACCCTTTAATACCCAGCTGGAGTTCACAGTCTCTCGGAGAGATAAATCTTATAATGTCTTTGAAATGTTAACATGCAGGAATTACCCACCCAGCATTCCAGCTAAGATCTAAAACAGAGTTAAAAATCTTTAGAACAAGAAAACATTCCTTTCCTTGGTTAATATCTTTAGCTCAGGAGAGAAACATTTATAAGAATTTGAATTACTTTCAATTATTACAATATTAATATGACTCTTGACCCTTTAGGCTTCCCATTTGTTATTGATCCTTTTCCCTTCCACGAACAGCTTTTGATTTCCTGTCTTCTTCCGTGGTCAGCTGAACCGCTAGAGAGTATAGCCAAGCAAAAATGTGGATTTGCACCTTATTTGTGGCTATCAAGACTTTCATTATTTAAACCACCTTTGGGGTGGTTCTGGATCTTGTGAGAGCTTGCTTTGCACCTCTTTGGAGATGCCTTGTGCATCCTTGGTCAAGTCATAACAATTTTTCTTAAGGCTTATTGGTTTTGGTGAGTCACTTGGAAAGGTACCTTTGGTTAAAAAGAAAAAAAAAAGTCAAAAGACAGGAATATTGGCTGTTTATTCCAGCTAAAATCTGTTAAGAAATTTGAAAACATTACTTTTTCTTTTAAAGAGGTCTATAGCCAGAAATTAGCCTAATTAAAAGCTGACATTCAGCTTCATGTTTTAGTTTACATAATTTGGTTTTTTGTTTTTACATGGTATAGAAAAGCCAAATATATTCAGATCTGTTAATAATATTTAGATCTGTTAATAAACAAAAATGTAGATATCATTTATACTTTGTAGAAATATCTTTCTACAAAACCATGAAATGATTGGTCTACAAATATGGACATAAAACAGTTAACTACTACTTACTTCCTAGGTTTTTTTTTTTTTTTTGAGATGGAGTCTTGCTCTGTCGCCCGGGCTGGAGTACAGTGGCCGGATCTCAGCTCACTGCAAGCTCCGCCTCCCGGGTTTACGCCATTCTCCTGCCTCACCCTCCCGAGTAGCTGGGACTACAGGCGCCCGCCACCTCGCCCGGCTAGTTTTTTGTATTTTTTTAGTAGAGATGGGGTTTCACTGTGTTAGCCAGGTCTCGATCTCCTGACCTCGTGATCCGCCCGTCTCGGCCTCCCAAAGTGCTGGGATTACAGGCTTGAGCCACCGCGCCCGGCCACTTCCTAGGTTTTTCACTTGAAATTAGAACTACTAAGAGTTAAAATCATAGTTAATATATGTAATTAAAGGTACTAGATACATGGGAAATACTTCTGTATGCAAAGTGTACAAGGAAAGTAGGATGTGTTTTTGGTGAAGAAAGTTATAAAAAAGAGAGGAGGGTGTGGGTTTTGCTAAAGGAAAAGTAATTTTGTCTAGTTTAGAGGTTATTTAAAGATTGTTTCAGAATTTACGTGATATAGCTAGAACTAAATTTAAAAAGTTGGAGAAAGAAAAAACTAAGAGGTTATAAAAGATTTATGAAAATCTTATCTGGTCAAAGATGACTGGGATCAGATGGATCTGTTTATTGTAAGATTTTATTAAAATTACGTTTAATATTAATAATATACTGATACAAAGGCAGGATTTGGTTATTTCTTTTGAACAAGATTTTCATGTAGTGTTAACAGGAGATAGTAAAAGGTTTTGTTTACTTTTGAGTAAACTACAAAAGAAAAGGAGGGAGAGAGATTTTCTTGGGCTCTTGCTGCCTTTATTAGGTCTTATTTGGAAAACTGAGTCTTACTCTTTGATACAGTCTCCTCAAACTTATTCTTTGATGGAGTCTCCTGCCTATCAAAGAGCACAGGTTTTGACTTTTTAAAAATTGTTGACTTACCACTTTGTTTAAATGACTAATTATTTTACAATGACCTGTGATCCTATTTTAACACTGAGCGTTTCAAAACTTTCTTATTTTGATATCTACTGTTTTATTTATATTTATTTATTTTTTGAGATGGAGTCCTGCTCTGTCATCCATGCTGGAGTGCAGTGGCATGATCTCGGCTCACTGCAACCTCCTCCTCCCGGGTTCAAGTGATTCTCTTGCCTCAGCCTCCCAAGTAGCTCAGATTACAGGCGCATGCCACCATGCCCAGCTAATTTTTTTCTACTTTTAGTAGATATGGGGTTTCAACATGTTAGCTAGGCTGGTCTCGAACTCCTGACCTCAAGTGATCCGCCTGCCTCGGCCTCCCAAAGTGGTGGATTACAGGCGTGAGCCACCACGCCCGGCCATATCTAGTGTTTTAAACCTTTGATATCTGATACAGTTCCCCCAAATCAAATTTCAAACATGGAAAGCATTGTCAAACAGTGTTCAGCTTTGAGTTACAGTTGTATGTTTATGTTATTGATATGTGTTCCAAAATTGTATGCAATTCCTAAACATATGAGATGCCTTGGTATATGCAGTAAACTGTTTTATTCTCATGTCTTTTTTTTTTTTTTTTGAGACGGAGTCTCGCTCTGTTGCCCAGGGTGGAGTACAATGGCATGATCTCGGCTCACTGCAACATCAGCCTCCCAGGTTCAAGCGATTCTCCTGCCTCAGCCTCCCGAGTAGCTGGGATTACAGGTGCGTGCCACCATGCCCAGCTAATTTTTGTATTTTTATTAAAGACAGCGTTTCATCATGTTGGTCAGGCTGGTCTCAAACTACTGACCTCATGATCCGCCCACGTAGCCTCCCAAAGTGCTGGGATTACAGGCGTGAGCCACTGCACCTGGCCTGTTTTGTTTTGTTTTTTAAAGAGCTTTCTTTCCCTCCAAATCCTAAAGTGTGTGTCTTCAAAGAAATTCATGGAAACGACTTTGAATACAAGTTTGTACCATATTCAATTATTCTTGAATATAGGTTTCAGATAACTATGCAGATGACACCATTGGACTGGGTAAAAATTTCCAAAATTCGAATAAAAAACTAATGTGTTAATGAAGACTGCTAAGCCAACATGAAACAGAACAGGAATTAATTACATGGGACTGAACTGATAGAGGACTGAAAAGATTTTTTAATCACTTTTGGTTTGAAACATTGTTGATCCTTCTCGTATTTGTTTTGCCAGAGTCCAAATTTTTTTTTGAGTCATTTATAGCTCATAGCAATTAGGTAAAGTATACTTTTGTGGGCAAAAGTAAAACATTTACCTTCCTCTCTACCTGATTTTCTCCAGAAATTGGGAACTATTTGTGAATATTCTTATTTTATGACATTTATGACAATATAGTTATTTGTGTAAGTGCAATTATTTTGTTTGTTTGTTTTGTAACAGGATACACTGGAGACACTGGTTATTGTACCAAGGTTTAACTGGAACAGTATATGACCAAACTACTTTGAGGAATTAAGATTGACTTTATAGAGCCAATAAAAAGCCCCTCAGAAAGACTTGGTCTAATACCTTGTCTATATTGTTCCCTTACAGGAATCCTGACTTGTGGTTGTAAAGAATGTCACTTTCTCAGAGTTGCAGGAATAGCAAAATATCTTGGGACTTGAAGAAGAGAAGAATTCACCAAACTGTGTAAGTATTACAGGCAGTCTGATGATTCATCCCTGGCTTGACTTCTTAGACTTGAGACGTTTCTAAAAGTCTAATCTAAAATTTCTTATGAAAAAGTTTCAGCAAAGCCAGCTAGTCTATATGACCAATAACTACTCTTGTTGCACTTCACGCAAATAATCAGGCCAAGTATAATAACTCTAAAACTTACTTTGCAAATAAATTGGTCTATTTCTCTTTGGTAGAAAAGAGGGACTGGATGGGTGTAGTGGCTTGTGCCTGTAAGCCCAGCTACTCATGGCTGAGGTGGAGGATCACTTGAGCCCAGGAATTCAAGGCTGCAATGAGTTATAATCATGCCACTGCACAATAGCCTGACTGACACAGTGAGACTATTTCTAAAAGAAAGAAAAAATTTCTAGGTATAAATATATACATTTTATATATGTAAAATATTTTTTAAAAAATAAAAGAGACTAGAGACAGAAAAATCATGTCTCATAAGAAAACTGTAACACACCTCTTATTAGATTCTAGGCCTGACCATTGTTTTTGAGTTTTATTTGTCTACCACCTGGACTAAATCCTGACTTATTTCCTGGCTACAACCAGTCTGTAAAGAAGAACCAGGTTTTAATTTTTTTCATGATTTGTTGTTGTTGTTGTTGGCTCCCTAAAGAATAGGTTCTTTTTTCATTCTGACATGTAAATTCACTTTTTTATTGTAGTCAATGTGTGCATTATATTTCTACTATACAAATTCTTAATGTTATGTATCTCTTATTGTTTTACTTTGGAGAAAACTAAAATCATGGGATTCCAAAGACTAGGGATGATTCAACAAACAATAACTTACATAAATCAATGACTTAACTGAGGTCTCATTTCTACCACTCTGCGATGCCATCCTAAGTCAGCTTTTGCAAGCTCTTAAAATTCCTCACTGAGACATTTCTCCTCCCTCATCAACATGGGACAGCACTACCTGGGAGTGAGCTTTCCCGGTGACAAGGGACATCATGACACTTAGATTTTGATTAACAATGCTTTCAAGAAAAAAGATTTTTGACCACAAGGAGTAAAGGCTGGGGAGGGAGGGGGGAAGAGAAACTTTTTATCTAAGGAATATGGGCCTAAGTTACCAGTCCCAAAAAGGCATTTAAAATGTAACAGCAGTTATGTCTTATTTCCCCTTGGAGTAAATAATTACCCCTTGAAGCCACTTGCTATTCAAGCTCTAGACTAACTGACCTCAAGTAGACATAAAATGCCACACATCCTATAATTTAACAATGTATAGAAAATCATTAACCAATGTTATTTCTGTAAACCAATTAGAATACCTGATAAGCAACTTTTGTAGTCACTCCCTCCCGATTTATCTTTTATTTATTTATTTTTCAAACAATTTAGTTTATTTCTTTCTCATATAATAGTCCAGAGTTAAGTGGGAGAGCCACAGAGAAAAGGCAGCTCTATTTCATGATGTTATCCAAGGACCCAGGTTCCTTTTATCCTGCTGGTCTAGGGAGTTATTGCCCATGTGGTGGGCAATAACGCATCTCTTCTCCAATCCAGGGGCGGGGGGAGAAGCAGCAAGGGTGAGCACCTTCTCTTCTGAGGATATGACTTGCAAGTTACAGAATTTCTTCTGCGCAAATTAGCTTGGCTCACACACCACAGTCACATCTTACTGCAAAGTAGCCATGTACCTAACTAAAAGTTGAAGGGTTCAATTGACCAAGAGTGAGAGAGTGGATATTTGGATAGTGATCAGTTTTTCTACCATGGGTCCAAGAAATGTGTGTTTTCCTTTTTTTTTAAAATTATACTTTTAAGTTCTGGGGTACAAGTGCAGAATGTGCAGGTTTGTTACAGAGGTATACACGTGCCATGGTGGTTTGCTGCACCCATCAATCCGTCATCTACATTAGGTATTTCTCCTAATGCTATCCCTCCCCTAACCCCTGACAGGACCTGGTGTGTGATGTTCCCCTCCCTGTGTCCATGTGTTCTCATTGTTCAAATCCCACTTAGAGGTAAGAACATGCGGTGTTTGGTTTTCTGTTCTTTTGTTAGTTTGCTGAGAATCATGGTTTCCAGCTTCATCTATGTCCCTGCAAAGGACATGAACTCATCCTTTTTATGGCTGTAGAGTATTCCATGCTGTATATGTGCCATGTTATCTTTATCCAGTCTATCACTGATGCGCATTTGGGTTGGTTCCTGTCATTGCTATTGTGGACAGTGAAGCAATAAACATATGTGTGCATGTGTCTTTACAGCAGAATGATTTATAATCCTTTGGGTATGTAATCAGTAATGGGATTGCTGGGTCCAATAGTATTTCTAGTTCTAGATCCCTGAGGAATCACCACACTGTCTTCCACAATGGCTGAACTAATCTACACTCCCACCAACAGTGTAAAAGTGTTCCTATTTCTCTAGCATCTGTTTCCTGACTTTTTAATGATTGCCATTCTAACTGGAGTGAGATGGTATCTCATTGTGGTTTTTGATTTGCATTTCTCTAATGACGAGTGATGATGAGCACTTTTTCATATGTTTATTGGCTGCATAAATGTCTTCTTTTGAGAAGTGTCTCTTTATATGCTTCACCCACTTTTTGATGGAGTTGTTTTTTTCTTGTAAATTTGTTTAAGTTCTTTTTATATTCTGGATATTAGCCCTTTGTCAGATGGATTGCAAAAAATTTTCTCCCATTCTGTAGGGTGCTTGTTCACTCTGATGATGGTTTCTTTTGCTGTGCAGAAACTCTTAATTAGATATCATTTGTCAATTTTGGCTTTTGTTGCAATTGCTTTTGGTTATTTAGTCATGAAGTGTTTGCCCATGCCTATGTCCTGAATGGTATTGCCTAGGTTTTCTTCTAGGATTTTTATGGTTTAGGTCTTACATTTAAGTCTTTAATCCATCTTGAGTTACTTTTTGTACAAGGTGTAAGGAAAGAATCCAGTTTCAGCTTTCTGCATATGGCTAGCCAGTTTTCCCAACACCATTTATTAAATAGGGAATCCTTTACCCATTTCTTGTCAAGTTTGTCAAAGATCAGATGGTTGTAGATGTCTGGCATTATTTTTGAGGCCTCTGTTCTGTTCCACTGGTCTGTATATCTGTTTTGGTATCAGTACCATGCTGTTGTGGTTACTGTAGCCTTGTAGTATAGTTTGAAGTCAGGTAGCATCATGCCTCCAGCTTTGTTCTTTTTGCTTTGGATTGTCTTGGCTATGTGGGCTCTATTTTGGTTCCATATGAAATTTAAAGTAGCTTCTTATAATTCTGTGAAGAAAGTCAATGGTAGTTTGATGGGGATAGCATTGAATCTATAAATTATTTTGGGCAGTATGGCCATTTTCATGATATCGATTCTTCCTATCCAGGTGCATGGAATGTTTTTCCATTTGTTTGTGTCCCCTCTTATTTCCTTGAGCAGTGGTTTGTAGTTCTCCTTAAAGAGGTCCCTCACATCCCTTGTAAGTTGGATACCTAGGTATTTTATTCTCTCTGTAGCAATCGTGAATGGGAATTCACTCATGATTTGGCTTTTGTTACTGGTGTATAGGAATGCTTGTGGTTTTTGCACATTGATTTTGTATCCTGAGACTGCTGATGTTGCTTATCAGCTTAAGACTTTGGGCTCAGACAACGGGGTTTTCTAAATATATAATCATGTCATCTGCAAATAGAGACAATCTGAATTCCACTTTTCCTAACTGAATACCCTTTATTTCTTTCTCTTGCCTGATTGCCCTGGCCAGAACTTCCAATACTATGTTGAATAGGAGGGCTGAGAGGGGCATCCTTGTCTTGTGCCGGTTTTCAAAGGGAATGCTTCCAGTTTTTGCCCATTCAGTACAATATTGGCTGCGGGTTTGTCATATATAGCTCTTATTATTTTGAGATATGTTCTATCAATACTTAGTTTATTCAGAGTTTTTAGCATGAGGGGCTGTTGAATTTTTTCAAACGCCTTTTCTGCATCTATTGAGATAATCATGTGGTTTTTGTCATTGGTTCTGTTTATGTGATGGATTATGTTTACTGATTTGCATATGTTGAACCAGTCTTGCATCCCAGGGATGAAGCAGAGTTGATCATGGTGGATAAGCTTTTTGATGTGCTGCTGGATTTGATTTGCCAGTATTTATTAAGGATTTTCACATCAATGTTCTTCAGGGATATTGGCCTGAAATTTTCTTTTTTTGTTGTGTCTCTGCCAGGTTTTGGTTATCAGGATGATACTCGCCTCATAAAATGAGTTATGGAGGAGTCCCTTTCTTTTTCTATTGTTTGGAGTGGTTTCAGAAGGAATGGTATCAGCTCCTCGTTGTACCACTGGGAGAACAGAGCTGTGAATCCACCTGGTCCTGGGCTTTTTTTGGTTAGCAGACTATTAATTACTGCCTCAATTTCAGAACCTGTTATTCATCTATTCAGGCATTCAACTTTTTCCTGGTTTAATCTTGGGAGGGTGTATGTGTTCAGGAATTTCTCCATTTCTTCTACATTTTCTAGTTTATTTGCATAGAGGTGTTTATAGTCTTCTCTGATGGTAGTTTGTATTTCTGTGGGATCAATGGTGATATACCCTTTACCATTTTCTGTTGTGTCTAATTGATTCTTCTCTCTTTTCTTCTTTATTAGTCTGGCTAGCAGTCTATTTTGTTGATCTTCTCAAAAAACCAGGTCCTGAATTCATTGATTTTTTTGAAGGGTTTTTCGTGTCTCTATCTCCTTCAGTTCTGCTCTGATCTTAGTTATTTCTTGTCTCCCGCTAGCTTTTGAATTTGTTTGATCTTGTTTCTCTAGTTCTTTTAATTGTGATGTTAGGGTGTCGATTTTGGATCTTTCCTGCTTTCTCTTGTGGGCATTTAATGCTATAAATTTCCCTCTACACACTGCTTAAAATGTGTCCCAGAGATTCTGCTATGTTGTGTCTTTTTCTCATTGGTTTCCAATAACATCTTTATTTCTGCTTTTATTTTGTTAGTTACCCAGTAGTCATTCAGGAGCAGGTTGCTCAGTTTCCATGTAGTTGTGCGTTTTTGAGTGAGTTTCTTAATCCTGAGCTCTAAATTCAATTGCACTGTGGTCTGAGAGACTGTTACGATTTCTGTTCTTTTGCATTTACTGAGGAGTGTTTTACTTCCAATTATGTTGTCAGTTTTAGAATAAGTGTGATGTGGTGCTGAGGAGAACGTATAGTCTATTGATTTGGGGTGGAGAGTTCTGTAGGCGTCTATTAGGTCCAGTTGGTCCAGAGCTGAGTTCAACTCCTGGATATTCTTGTTAATTTTCTGTCTTGTTGATCTATCTAATATTGAAACTGGGGTGTTAAAGTCTCCCACTATTATTGTGTGGGAGTCTGTCTCTTTGTAGGTCTCCAAGAACTTGCTTTATGAATCTGGGTGCTGCTGTATTAGGTGCATATATATTTAGGATAGTTAGCTCTTCTTGTTTCATTGATCTCTTTACCATTATGTAATGTCCTTCTTTGTCTCTTTTGATCTTTGTTGGTTTAAAGTCTCTTTTATAAGAGACTATGATTGCAACCCCTGCTTTTTTTTGGTTTTGTTTTGTTTTCAATTTACTTGGTAAATCTTCCTCTATCCCTTTATTTTGAGCCTATGTGTGTCTTTGCACGTGAGATGGGTCTCCTGAATGCAGCACATTGATGGGTCTTGACTCTTTAACAAATTTGCCAGTCTGTGTCTTTTAATTGGGGCATTTAGTACATTTACCCCTAAGGTTAATATTGTTATGTGTGAATTTGATCCTGTCATCATGAAGCTAGCTGGTTATTTTACCCGTTCGTTGATGGCAGTTTTTTCATAGCATTGATGGTCTTTACAATTCGGTATATTTTTGCAGTGGCTGGTACCAGTTGCTCTTTCCATGTTTAGTGCTTCCTTCAGGAGCTCTTGTAAGGCAGGCCTGGTGGTGACAAAATCTCTCAGCAGTTGCTTGTCTGTAAAGAATTTTATTTATCCTTAGCTTATGAAGCTTAGTTTGGCTGGATATGAAATTCTCGGTTGAAAATTCTTTTCTTGGGAATGTTGAATATTATTAGCCCCCACTCTATTCTGACTTGTAGGGTTTTTGCCAAGAGATTCACTGTTAGTCTGATGGGCTTCCCTTCGTGGGTAACCCAACCTTTCTCTCTGGCTGCCCTTAACATTTTTTCGTTCATTTCAACCTTGGTGAATTGGCAATTATGGGTCTTGGGGCTGCTCTTCTTGAGGAGTATCTTTGTGGTGTTCTCTGTATCTCCTGAATTTGAATGTTGTTGGCCTGCCTTGCTAGGTTGGGGAACTTCTCCTGGACAATACCTAGAAGAGTGTTTTCCAACTTTGTTCCATTCTCCCCGTCACTTTCACATACACCAATCAAACGTAGATTTGGTCTTTTCACATAGTTCCATATTTCTTGGAGGCTTTATTTGTTTCTTTTCACGCTTTTTTTCTCTAATCTTGTCTTCTCACTTTATTTCATTGAGTTAATCTTCAATATCCTTTCTTCTACTTTATCGATTCAGCTATTGATACTTGTTTATGCTTCACGAAGTTCTCATGCTGTGTTTTTCAGCTCCATCGGGTCATTTAAATTCTTCTCTAAGCTGGTTATTCTAGTTAGCAATTTGTCTAACCTTTTTTCCAGGTTCTTAGCTTCCTTATATTGGGTTAGATAGAACATGCTCCTTTAGCTCAGAGGAATTTGTTATTACCCACCTTCTGAAGCCTACTTCTGTCAATCTGTCAAACTCATTCTCTGTCCAGCTTTGTTGCTTTGCTGGTGAGAAGTTGTCATCCTTTGGAGGAGAAGAGGTGTTCTGGATTTTGGAGTTTTCAGCTTTTTTGCGCTGGTTTCTCCCCATCCTCGCGGATTTATCTACCTTTGGTTTTTGATGGTGATGTTGGTACTATTCCTTTCTGTTTGTTAGTTTTCCTTCTAACAGTCCCCTCTGCTGCAAGTCTGCTGGAGTTTGCTAGAGGTCCACTCCAGACTCTGTTTGCCTGGGTATCATCAGCAGAGGCTGCAGAACAACAAAGATTGCTGCTTGTTCCTATGTCTGGAAGCATCATCTCAGAAGGGCACCGGTCAGATGTCAGCCAGAGCTCTCCTGTATGAGATGTCTGTCGGCCCCTACTGTATACTCCAGCCTGGATATACAGCGGGTCAGGGACCCACTTGAGGAGGCAGTCTGTCCCTTACAGGAGCCCAAACACTGTGCTGAGAGAACTCCTGCTCTCTTCTGAGCTGTAAGGCAGGGACGTTTAAGTTTGCTGAAGCTGGACCCATACCCGCCCCTTCCCCCCGGTGCTCAGTCCCAGGGAGCTGCAGTGGGCTCCGCCAAGTTCAAACTTCCCAGAGGCTTTGTTTACACTATGAGGGTGAAACTGCCTACTCAAGTCACAGCAATGGTGGATGCCCCTTGCCCCACCAAGCTCGAGTATCCCAGTTCGACCTCAGACTACTGTGCTAGCAGTGACAATTTCAAGCTAGTGGATTTTAGCTTGCTGGGCTCCGTGGAGGTGGGACCCACCAAGCCAGGCACCAGAGAGAATCTCCTGGTCTGCTGGTTGCGAAGACTGTGGGAAAAGCACAGTATCTGGGCCGGAATGCACCGTTCCTCCCAGTACAGTCTCTCACGCCTTCCCTTGGCTAGGCAAGGGAAATCTCTTGACCCCTTGTGCTTCCCAGGTGAGGTGACGCCCCACTCTGCTTCAGCTCGCGTCCGTGGGCTGCACCCACTGTCCAACCAGTCCCAGTGAGATGCACCAGGTACCTCAGTCGGAAATGCAGGAATCACCTGCCTTCTGTGTCGATCTCGCTGGGAGCTGCAGACCGGAGCTGTTCCTATTCGGCCATCTTGCCAGCTCTCATCTTTTCTTTAAAAACATGGGCCTCTCTTCTGTTCTCTGGAGCACTCCCCAAGTCAACTTGGAAGTGTATCCCAGGTTGCAGTCCTCAAATTTGGCCCAAATAAACTCTCTATAGTAATTATGCCTCAGCTTTTTCCATTGAAGTCAACAGTGTATTTATTTGTACTATGTTACTGTGAAATGCATATTTAGTCTTGTCCCAGTTTCCTGGCATAACTCCTAAAATCCTTGGAATCTTCAAAGTGGTGTCTTTTTGTCTGCTGATGACTTTATTGAGGGCAGAGGACTCCTGAATAACCTTAGGATTGCTGGCTGCCAGGGAAACCAATCATAATTAGAGGGCTGAAACTTTCGGTCCTACTCCCACCTCTATCTAGTAAGGGGACAGGAGCTGAAGGGGAGAGGAACTGAAGATTGAGTCGATAAACCAATGACCAATGATTTAATCAATCATGCCTAAGTAAACAAGTTTCCATAAATATTCAAAAGGACTGTTTTGTGGGCTTCTGCATAACACATACAGGTTCCCAGAGCGTGGCATAGCTGGAGAAGGCATGAAAACTCCATGCCCCTTCTCCATACCTCGTGTTACGCATCTTGCCTGTTCATCTAGCTGTTCATCTGTATTCTCTGTAATATCCTTTATAATAAATGGGTAAATGCAAGTATTTCTGTGTGTTCTGTGAGCCACTCTAGAAAATTAATTGAACCCAACGAGGGGACCATGAGAACCCCAATTTATAGCTATTCAGTCAGACACAAGGCTACAACTTATGCCTGTGACTGGCATCTGAAGTAGCGTGGCAGTGTTGTGAGACTGAGACCTCAACCTGTGGGATCCGGTGCTGTTTTCAGGAAGACAATGTCAGAATGGAACTGAATCAGAAGACACTCAGTTGGTGTCTGCTGGAGAGAAATCTTCATACATTTTGGTGACCAGAGGCCACAGAAGTATTCTGTCTTATATGACTATAGTAGGAGACACTACTCCCCACCAACCCCGTATCCTCAGATATATCTACAGAGGCTTCCAATAATTATAAACCATAACACAGTGAAGTGCTTTGAGGGGAAAAAAAAAATCCTTGAATAATACTGTCAAATGACTTCATGCAACAAATGACAAGGGAAAGAAGGCCTTGAAAAACACAACCCACTGAAGGCATTCAGTACAAAAACAAATGGTCTTAACAGCACTCAAAAGGGCCCAACCATATTATAGTTCTAAGTAATAATCAACAACTATGATACTCCTGAGGCATTAACAAATTAAATAACCAGTATACTCTATTTCAAAAAGCCAGACTATAATAATTTTTTAATAAAAAAGCAAATTAAAGTTATTTTTTAAATATCAGTATATTGGGGAGATTTTAAAAATCACATATAATAATACATCATTCATTGGCAATATATATACTTCCAGAAAGTCAGTTACTCTTCAAACCTTTCCAATCTCCTTTCATCCTCCACTAAACCCTCTGGAAAGCCACTCACAAATCCGGTGATCTGCTTGGTCAACGCTTTCAACCTCTTTTGAGTTTCTTCACAAATTCTCAAAGCTTGTAAGCACCTTTTCTCTATTTCTTACTCCTTAAATGTACATAGTGTCTAAGTAGACCTTATCACTTTATATTCTTTGTTAAATTTGTGGGTTCAATTATGATCTCCCAATTTTGTTTCCAGCCCTGGCTTCTCCCTTATATTTTCAACTGCCTCTTGGTCATCTCGGTATGAATGGTCCATAGGTACTCAAAGTGGAAATAGCAAAAACCTAATTTTTCTTCCCTCTAAAACTAACCTGTGCTTCCTTCCATGTTCACTTCTTTTATCAGCAATACCATTCTTTCAGCAATGCAGGCAAATGCAGGAAAATCTCCAAAGAAGCTATCGGTCCATTCCCTTTTAGTGTTACCCTCATTTTAGGACCTGCCTCTCAAGCTGAGTTACTCTCACTTATTCTTTGCACATAAGACCTCCAGGCCTTTAACAACTCACTTTTCTATTAGTCCTCACTTTTACTTCTTTCCTTCCACAGCTTATATTCCATGTTCCATTAGTCAGACCACCATCATGCCAAATCTTACTCTCAATGTACCAACCTGAAGTAGCACAACATGAGCATATAATCAGACTGCTGAACAAAACAAACACAATGATATATACTGGTGCTGCTTTCAATTTAAGGCCTCTAATCTAAACTACTGAAAAAAAAATCCCAAGTTGCAGTAGTCTAATTTCTACAGTATCTATTACAAACAGTCCTCCTGTTCCCTAAGTCTTCGACTTTACCTTATTTGTAAATAATCCTAACCTCTTCCTAGAGAAAACGAAAATCAGGAAATACCTCCACTTCCATTCACTAAACTAGTTTCCACATACTTTCGCTTCACTCTTTACCATTACAATGTAATAGTGCTCAGAAGAATCTCCTGACCTTGCTCAATTGATTATCATTCTTTCTCCTAGCACTGAAATATGATCAAGACCCTGATATTTTTTAAAATACATAATTAAAAACCTTACTTCACTGTCAAAATCATCTCTACCCACTCTTTCTCCTTATACCTCAAGCACTGTTTATATTTGTTATTTTGAATTCTTTACTTGCTTTCAATCAAAAAAAGTCTTCAATCCTGTTTTCCATACTCACCAATCCCATCAGGCTCATTCACCACAGTCATCAACAAACTTTTTGCTCCTAAACAGAACTTGACTCCTTCCTATGCTGCTCATCAGCACCTGACACTTTCACCACATTCTCCTGCCTGAAGCACTTTTCTTGGGTTTCTAAAAACACTGCATACTCTGGATTTTTCTCACACCTTTCTGTTCCTTCCCAGTCTGCCCTGTAGGCTCATTTCCCCCATCTGCTAGCCCTCAGATTCTCTTCATGGCTGTCTTGGCCCTTTTGTCTTGCTGTACTCTCCCACGGCAATTTCATCCACCCTCATGGCTCTAGTTATCACTTAACACTAAAGAATTTCAAATATGTATCTACTATTGAGCTTTTCCTTCTGCTATAGATGCATATATTCAAGGGTCTACTAATCATTACCATTTAGATGTCTCGGAGTTATCTCAAACTCTACATGTGCACAAAAATAAAGTCTTCATCTTCAATCCCCACTAAATTTGCGGCTATGCTCCTTTAGCTCAGGGATTGCTATCATCATCCACTCAGGCATTCAAGCCAGAAACACAAATATTATCCTTGACTCTTTATATTCCAATATCCAATCTACATATACTTCTGGAGATTCAACCTTTAATCTACCACAGATCAGTTTTCTTCTTACCCCCTAATTCAGGCCAATATTATCTACTGCCTGGATTACTATATTCTCTTAAAGAGGTCCCCTTCCTTTAGTTCCCTTCCCCTGAATTCTTCATTCTGCAGCCAAAATGATCTTCTGAAGTTGGATCTTTCTAAGAATTCTGCCTAGCCCACAACTCACTATACCCCTTAACTATGAGAGGGGTTGGCTTTGAAGCACTGTGTTTATGCTACATGACCCTGCCCTCCTAGCCATAGCTGATTAGACCAAGGGTAGGCAACTGACTTAAGGAACCAGTCAGACTCCCTCCAGAGGACTTGGAAGTGGGAGAGAAATTCAGAGGCTGTAAAGGTAGAGCTTTATAGTTAAGAGAAGACATTATACATAGAGCAGTGAAGCAGACATGAGAGACAAGACACTATGTGATACAGGGGAAGAGGAAGCATCTGATACTGAACCATGTCTGGTTCCAGATCTTTGCAAAATCCAGCTGCACTTCTACCTCTGCATATGCTGAATCCTCTGGGTCACTTTCTTTGTCTTTTGCTTAAGTTTCTGACTTATAACTAAGACATTCTTAGCTAAAATAATTCTTCTAGCATGCAATTTTGACCCTGAATCTCCCTTGCTTAAAATCATACCACAGTTACTTTCTGTTCCTAAGATAAAGCCCAAGCCTTCATTAGGGCTGTGGACCAAGAACTAGGGGATTCCAGGAACTTCAGGACTCTGGATGATTTGGTCCTGGCCCTCTCTCTTACCAGATCCTCCTCCCTCTCCAAACCCAGGATCCAGCCACAATGAACTGCTTTAAAAGTACCACAATCTTTTCACCTCCAAGACAACATGCGGGCAGAGGACAGAGAGGAATCTGTAACACACTCTAACCCCACTCACTTTACCTGGTCAAGACCTACTCATCCCTGAGGCTTCAAGTTCAGTCAGTATACTCACTCCCAAGGCAAACTGGGCCTTTCTCCATGGCAGCACATGTATTACCCTGAATTGAAATGTCTGTGCTTCCTACTGAACTAAAACTACTTGCAAGGGTAAACAGCATGCATTTTGTTCACAGTTGGATTCCCAACAGAACTGCATAGCACACACTCAAATATTTTTGAATTAATCTAATCAGCTGCCAAACTGTGTTGATTTTACTATCTTGATAAATTACCTTTTTTATTTCCATAGACACTGTCCTACTTCAATCTCATTTCTTCTTTAAAATATTTCAATGATTTCTTAACTGCTCTCTCTGCCTAATTTCACTCCCTTCAAGTCCATCCCATTATCTCCTGTAGCAAGTAGGTATTGTAACAGATGTTAATTTAATTCTCTCTTCTCTCAAAAACTGCCTTTAGAACAAAGCCCATCCAGTTGAATGTTTTATTTCTGGAACATATTAAGCTTTTCTGCCTTGATGCCTCTGTTCCCCTTATGTGAAATGCCCTTTTCCACTATCGCCAAGTGTTCAAATATACACCATTATATAAGGCCAAGAAACGGTATCGTTCATTGAATTTTATTTATACTTCTCATGAAACAATTTTTAAAATATTAAACTAAAAGTTCCTATATATCTAACTGTAAACTTATTTTGTCAACTAAGAAACATTAAGTTTATAGATTATGCAAAGATAAAACATGTAAAACAACTCATCATAAGTGAAGAAACTGAGTTATTAATATTCACAAATACTTTTCATAATAATCATGTTACTTATGATTAATGAAATTATCTTTGTCTGCAAGACAGACTTTTCAATCTATCTAAAAAAAAGACTTTTAGAATGCTTTCATTACCAAAGACTGATGCTTAGTTCTGGTTAATGACATCCTTTAAACAATTAACTTGAAATTTATATATATAAACTATACATATGTATTTATTTTTATTTTTTTAAATTTTTAAACAAGATCTCACTCTGCCACCCAGGCTGGAATGCAAGAGCACAAGCTTGGCTCACTTGCAGCCCCAAACTCCTGGGCTTAAACAATCCTCCCATCTCAGCCTCCTGAATAGCTACAGGCATGTACCACCAAACTTGCTTAACTTTAAAATTGTGTAGATGGGGTCTCATTGTGTTACCCAGGCTGGTCTCAAACTCCTGGCCTCAAGCGATCCTCCTGCCTTGGCCTCCCAAAGTGCTGAGCCACTACATCCAGCTGAAACTTATATTCTATTAACCAAAATGGGCTTAATTTTAAGGGTGCACAGATAACCACGATACCTCAATCAATATTAAATTTTCCTTTGTGGGCTTGGTACTTCAGATAGTTCTTCATCCAACACCTTCTAGTCATTCAGTTAAATTTTCAAATTAGGAAAACAATATTGAAATAACATCTGCTGATTATGTAGCAGGGAGGATTCTAGAAACCAATTTTTTTTTAAAGTCAGCTACTAAACTGCAATAATAAAGTTTTCCAAATATTTGAGCTCCTTCAGACTAGTCAGTTGTTAATACGATAAAAAAAGAAAAAACTTTTCAACCCTATATGGTAGTGTTTTCCAAACCAATGAGCTCCAATACACTGATGGGTCATGAAATCAATTTGGTGGATTTGAATATTTTAGTGAAATAGAAGAAAATAAAGAATATTAGGATGTTACTCATGTGGTAAGGATAAATACTTGCAAAACTTATTTTTATAGTGTTCAATTAGATTTGGCCCAAAGCTGCCTCTATACACTGTTAACTGTACTCTAGCTTGATGTGTAAACAAGTTACAACCTTACTTAGGAGTATACCCTTATAACCACACATCTGAGTCTCAGCCAATCCCAGGTTAAAAGCTGCTAGATTATGCCCAAATAAGGCAAACACCAAGCAGCATCAATCAGGTAATTTCTGTATGACACTTCCTATTTTTCCCTGGTATTAAAACAGCTCACCAGTTGTAAGTGGTAGTATTCTGAACCATCTTAGTCTGGAGTGCTGTCTGCTTCTAGAACCTTTTTCCTGCTCAAATAAACTTCGTTAAATTTAAAGGTTCTTAGTGTTTTTTTTTTATTATTTAATTTTGTTTTTAACAATACAGAGATAAATGCATACTACATCACCAAAGTTACTGTTTACCCATGGGAAAAAAAATACTCATTAAAAAAAAAGTACCTCCTTTCCAACAAAAATTATAGCAGGTTAAATATTTAAATATACCCAGGGTTCTTTTCTTATTACATAAGAGCATTTAAAGTCACTTCAAATTAAGGAAAAAACCCACTAAAGTTGAATTCTAAAAGAATTTTCTCATTTGTCTTTGATTTATTGTGGACTTTACTAATCAAGTACATTCTCCAAGCTATGGCATGTAACGTGCTACCCAGTAAATTACTATATATTCTGACTTCTTATTACTGAATCAGAAAATGACTAAATAATTTAATATGCAATTAAGTTTTAGATGAAGTTGATTCATCAACAGATAATTGTAATCCAATTGTCATGCCATGACTGTAACTCATGAGACATGCTCATTCTTTGACAACCTAAAGTTTGTCTTCCTTATACTCATATCTAAAATACCATTTAGGTACATAGCTAATAATAATAAAACGGCTAGGATTCAATGTGCTTTAAAAAATACCTTTGTCAAAGATTCTTTATAGATAAATGAATAATTTTACATTTCTCTCAAAAGATGGGATAATAACTCTTTAGTTTATAGTTATCTTGGTTATCAAGAGTTGGCAAAGGTTTGGAATTTCCATACAAGGCAACATTGTGTAAATACGGTAATAATACTGATGGCAATATCTGATAATACAAAAAAAGGAACAAAAATATCAATAAATCTAGTCAATGTGTACGAAAATTTCTAGGGTGATATGGAGGATACAAATTTACACTAATGGGAAGATATTTATCTTAAATATCTTTGGGTTCAGTCCGCAGTACTGGTTATTTTTTGTTTTAATATTTGTGAAAGTACAATTTCAACTTTTAAAACTTTGAAGGATATGTACCTAATGGCTGTTCTCTGATGCAGTGAAAAAGGACAAAGACAACAGAGCCAGAAAAATGATACCATAGCCACAGAGAAATTAAGTACATCCTTTAAACAAACCCCTTTTGTATTGTTTGCTTTACTTCACTCCTGTTTCCTTAAGAACACTGGCAAACAGCCATATTTCTTGTTTTACAAACCTTAGCTACAAGGACACTTAAACAATAAAGAGAAATCAAGGGAACCATATAAAGACAAATTGTTGTTACAATATTTGTAATGTAATCTAGTTATAATATTGTAAATAATGTATATTTACTTCAACAACTTGCCATTCTCCTTTAAATCGTACACTGTATTTTCAAACTGACAAAATAATTCAGTAATTATTCCTGAAAAATAAGATCAGGTGCAAACGCTTTCTCTGGAAAAAATCAATTTTATAGTGTTTGCTATCATTCTAAAGGTATCTGTAAAAGAGATACCAGTATGACTGCTCTAGTTTGACAAGAATATTTGTTTATAATCTCAAAGATCAACTGTGAGAGGCAATTGATTCTTTGTTTGGAGTTTTCTGTCTTTAGAATAAGAAAGTATCCAACTAGTTGATATTACAAATGTTTCTGTCATTTCAGAAAATAATTATTTTCTATTGGGCAAAAAAAATAAAAAACAACCCTTGATATCACAAAGAGGTCCAGAATTTGCCTCTCTAACTTACTAGTTCTTTGATTCTGGGCAATTTCTGATTCCTTAGTTTCTTCATTTGTAAATAGAGATATTTGTACTTATCTTCCAAATTACTGACAGCATCAAATTAAGTAAGAAACTGGCACATGATAAGCATTCAACCTATCTTAATTCCCTTTCCTTTTTACTTAACAACTCAAAACAGAAAGCCATAAGCATAAAATATTTCTAAAGAATTCAGTTTTTGTTTTTAAGTTTTTATTTTCAGGCAATATCAACAGGGACAATGTCAAAAACAAAATTATCCTCAGGGTTGGTTACAAACATAAGCCATTTCATTTTACTCATTATTTGGCTTCAAAAACTCAAGATACCAATGTGCTTTCAGGAAAAATAATAACAAAAAATAATAATAAAAAAAGAAACTTAAGTAAACGAATTAACGCAGTGGGCTCCTTGCTGATGAACATATCTTCCTTAGTCATCCTGGTATTTCCCCTCCACTGGCCCACACAATGCCAAGCACAAAAGCACTCAATAAATATTACTACAGAACTGAAGAAAATAGCCCTGTGTGCCTCAAAAACTCCTGAAGTACCACCGTGTGCCAGAAAATGACTTCAAATGACTATGAATCAGGAAGAAATGGAAGAATTATTAACTGCATGCCCAGTTCGAGGAAATCTAAACAGATTATTGGCAATTGAATTGAAGTCCAAAATAACTTGAAAGCAAAAAAACAAAATCTTCTAAGCACTGTAATGCACTTTTTACTTCTGATATGAAGAACACTTCACCAGCTTTTCGGAAGTCTGTAAATAATCAGAAAATGTGAGGGAATCTGCCATCACATATATGTAAGGCTGGGTTCAGATAAGGGCTCATCCAGTTTTTAAAAAGCAAGCAGTACTCAAAGTAGAAACCACAAGCAAAGCAAGCAAGGATCAATCTGAGCTGCCAAAGTGGTGCACTTGAGCCATCTAGTGGATGGAGAAAAAAGTAAGTTTAATTCTGCACGAATTCTGCTCAATTCTCTATGAAAACAGTAACAAGTATGTTCTGGGGAACAGTACATTAAAACTGATAAAAGACAGTATTGAACTAACAAGTAGATATCGAGGAAAGATGAAAAATACAATGACAACAAATTTTTCAGGGCAGAATTCAGATTTTATGGATAACTAAAGATGAAAACTAAGGACAAACACTCTTCCTTTACGGTATTTTTCTTAAAACCATATATAATCATTAGACTACATGTAATTTATAAAACACATTACAGAAAATAAGAAAGATTTCTTACCATCGCCAGCTACCAGAGTCTGAAGGAAGACAGCAGGCAGTAAAAGGTGGAGAGAAAAGGGAAATAGGAATAGATAAATGAATTTCTATGAGCTCATATAAAGAAAAGGTTACCTTTCTGCCTGGGGACTCACATTCAGTTATGGTTATGGCAACTCCAGCTCACCTAGGACTCCTGCTCCCATGTGGGACTGAAGGCAAAATGACCTTACAAATTTCAGTACTCAGGAGGCTGAGGCGTGAGGATGGCTAGACGCTAAGAGTTCAAGGCTGCAGTGCATTATGTTCAGGTCAGTGAGTAGCCAATGCACTCCAGTCTGGACAACATAGTGAGCCCCATTTCTAAAAAATAAATACCAGACTGGGTGTGGTGGCTCATGCCTGTAATCCCACCACTTTGGGAGGCCGAAGCAGGCGGATCATGACATCAGGAGTTGGAGACCAGCCTGCCCAACATGGTGAAACCCCATCCATACTAAAAATACAAAAATCAGCTGGGCATGGTGGCAGGCGCCTGTAATCCCAGCTACTTAGAAGGCTGAGGCAGGAGAAATGTCTGAACCCGGGAGGTGAAGGTTGCAGTGAGCCAAGATCACGCCATTGTACTTCAGCCTGGGCAACAAGAGTGAAACTTTATCTCAAAAAAAAAAAAAAAACTAATAAAATTTTGGAAACCACAAATTATGTGAGCAGTGTGATACTGTGTAATCCACTTAAATTTTGGAGGCACATTTTTCTCATCCATAAAACTATGGTCTTGGAATAAATTAGTGGTAAGATCGCTCTTAACTAAAATTTAATGATTTTAGAAATCCCCGCCCACTTCCTGCCCCTCCCCCCAATAGAGGCTAATAAAAAGAAAATGTGGTTGTTTGGTTTATATTTTTTCCCATTAATTCACATGAACAGTATATGATTTCCTCTTCTGAGTCTGGAACACAAAGATAACTCCCTGATCCCAAGAAATAGAGAAACTTGTTAGTGGAAATAAAACACTCAAGTTCATTTTAAAGCAAGGCAGAAACAAGGGTCAGAAAAGATACAAATGAAATGCTACAGGTATCTCTGAAGCTAAGAATTTGGCCTGAAAAAAAGATACTTTTCACTTCCGTATCTTTCTAAGATTCATTGTGTAAGGAGAAAAGAGGTAGAAAGGATGGGCGATGTGGTGAAGGGAATGAATAGTGAGAGGAAAGAACAGAGCAAAACCAGCAACTGTCAAAGAAAAATATTCCATTTTGCTGGGCATACAGGTTTCATGAAGGATCCACTGCAGGAAATAAAGATAGAAAAAGGTACGATGAATTTACTTTTGCATCACAGACCACTGGCAAACCACATCTGAGGACACTAAGCAAGGCAAATAAAGCTGGTCACATCAATGAAAATGAGGAAAAATTTTCTGAAGTTTTGGAAAGAATAAATGAAATTTGCTAGTCAACTGGCTATAGAAGCAATGAGGAAGAAGATAGAACTCAAGAAATTTCAGTCTGCATGCCAGGAAGGGTAGTGATACTATTAACTCAAGTAGAAAACATACTTACTGTGTCATATAAATTCTCATTTCACATACAAATTAGTAAGAAGAAAGATGCAGACTAAGGAGAGCACCTTAGGGAAGACCTATATGTAAGCTCCCCGCTACCTCCCAGGGAAAAGAAAGAAGAAATGCAAGGATGAAAGAAGAAATGCACAACAGCCATCAGGGTAGGAAAGAAAACTTAGAGAAGTATAACAGTACGAGAGAGCAATGTTAGTAGTATCAAGTGGTAAAAACTTTATTTGCTTTAAAGTGTGAAAGTGATGAAGCTATAATATACTTCCTTTTTTAAAAGTATAAGTATTATTCTGAAAGCAATAGGGAAGCATTCAAGCCTAGGAAAGGTAAACTGAAATAATTCATGTTCAGTGGCTGTTTTCACCCTAGAAAAGGACACGAGGTCCTGTGGAGCAATAAGAGATTGGGGTAGGAGGGAAGTCGAAAACAGCTGAGAACATAAGGAAAATGAAATCATTCTAAGATAATTACAGAGGCAGTCATAAGTCAACTAAGGGAAGTCAACCAAGAACAGACTATCAAGTGACACCTTGGAAAAGCAAAAGGATAAAAACACTGATCTAGACATGTTAATTTGGAGACCCTATTAATGTGATCGGGGGTAATATGCAACAGAGTTATGGAAATACAAAAGTGGAACTCTAAAAAGTGGGTCAGGTTCCTCGATAGAATTCGCGTATAAAAGTAGCTGGTCTGATGCCGTTTCCATAATATTAATCAATTCTGGTCTTTTCCTTTTTATTGATTTTGGTTATTTATATTTTCCTTTAAAAAAAAATCAACCACTTCATCATGATTACAGATAACTGGGATAAAAATGTACAAAAAACGCATCTTATGAAAACTATTACATAACAAAGTGTATTCTGTATATACATACACTTAAAAAAAGAATGAACATCAGTGTAACCATCGCCTTAAAATTCCCCCCATAATCATTTTCTCCTCTCACACCCAAGAGGTACCATTTATCCTAAAGTTTGTGGAAATCATTGCCTTGCTTTTCTCTATAACTTCACACTCTAAGTATTTAACCCAGTCATCTTTTCTGGTTTTGGCTCTTACCAAACTTCATATAAAAGAAATCATGGCATACACATCCTTCTGCAATTTGCTTATTTCACTTGCCTTTATAACTGTGATACATGCATGTATGAATGTGTGTGGCTGTAGTTCACAAATTGGGCCTGTGGAATGATATTCCACTACATGAATATACTAGTTTATCCAATCTACTACTGAGAGATATTTAGGTTGTTTCCAATTTTAGGCTATGATAAAAAATGCTGCTATGAATATTCTTGTAGATGCCTCCCCCACACATATGCTAATGCTTTTCTAGAGTTATTTACCCTAACTTCTAGGGTATCTAGGAGTTAATCTGCTGGCTCACAGGATAGGCAGGTGTTCACCTTTTTTAGGTGATAAAAAAACTATTTTCCAAAGGGGTAACACTATCATGGAATTGACAGACTTTTAAATGTAACTAATACCTCATTTGGTTTTAGTTTGCACTTCTCTTAAATACTAAGGAGACTGGGCATCTTTTCTGTATACTTTTCTTTCAGTTTACCTCTTTTTGAAGTCTCTTTCTAGTTCAATTGTTCGTGTTCTTTACACCTTCTTCTTTTTTTTTTCTTTTGGACAGAGTCTTACTTTGTAGCCCAGGCTGGACTGCAGTGGCATGATCTCGGCTCACGGCAACCTACACCTCCCAGGTTCAAGTGATTCTGGTGCCTCAGCCTCCCAAGAAAGTGGGATTACAGGTGCACGCTGCCAAACCCGGCTAATTTATAACAGTTCTTTCTCAATTATGTGTTGCAAATATCTTCTCTAGTTGGAGGGTTGTTGTCTTACTCCACTTATAAAGTTTTCTGGCAAAGACAAGTTCCAAAACAATGTAGCTGAACTGATCAATCCTTTTGATGCTTTCTGTGTCTTAAGAATCTTTCCAGCCTCAAAATCATGGATAACATGCTCTTTATATTATTAAAAGCTTTATATAGTTGTTGGCTTTTACATAGAGGTATTTATTCAACCTGGAACTGATTTTTATATGATGTGAGGAAGGTATACAATTTATTTTTTTCCATGTGTCTATCCAATTATCCTAGCACAAGTCATTGAAGCCCTTTCCTTAGTGATCTGCAATGGTGTTCCGTCGTATAGAAAGTATTCAAATAGGCAGGGAATAGGTGATTCTGCGTTCTCTATTCTTTCCACTGTCTATTTTCTATCTTTGTACCAATATCACAATGTTTAATTATTTTCATTTCATAATGTATCTTGATATCTGATAGGGCTAGTCCCCCAAACTTTGTCAAGAAACTTTTAACACAGACAAGAGAAAAAGGCCTGCAAAGAACTTAAACACTCAAATAATCACAGCTTACAAAAAAACTATGTGTAACAAGCTTTTAAAAAATGCCAAAACTAAATGTATCTGAATTACAACACCAAATCATAAACAGAAAACTACTAAAAATGAAAACTGAGATAAATTAATTTTAAAAATGAAAACCTGTGGATCCGCTGATTCTGTATACTGAAGAAAATTTACACACTTAAAATGTGCTATTTTTTAAAAAGATAAAAGTTAATAAGCTAATAAATAATAATTTGAACTAGTTAGGAAAAGAGCAATAATATCAACCCAAATAATATAGTAAAAGGAAGAAAATAATGAAGATGAGATGAGAGCACAAATTAATGAAACAAAATAGAAGAATCAGCAAATCCAAAAGTCGAGTTTTTTATAAGATAAAGCTGGAGGACTCATACTTTCTGACTTCAAAACGTACAACACAGTAACAGTAATCAAAACAGTATGGTACTGGCATAAGGACAGACATATAGATCAATGGAATAGAACAGAAAGTCCCGAAGTAAACCCATGTATCAATGGTCAATTGATTTTTGACAAGGATGTCAAGACAATAGGGAAAGAACGGTATCTTCAACAAATGGTGCCAACTACATAGCCAACATGTACAAAGAATACATTAGCCTGTTACCTATACCATGTTCAAAAATTAACTCAAAATGGATCAAAGACCTAATATAAAAGCTAAAACTAGAAAACACTTAGAAGACAAGACAGGGGGGTAAATCTTTTAGACCCGGGATTTGGCAACGGTTTTGTAGATATGACATCAAAGGCACAAGCAACAAAAGAAAAATAACCAGATGAATTAGACTTTGCCAATATTAAAAACTTTTGTACATCAGAGGACATTACTAAGAAAGTGGAAAGACAACCCACAGAAGAAGAGAAAATATTTGCAACTCATGTATCTGACAAAGGTCTTGCATCCAAAACAGGAAAGAACTCTTACAATTCAACAACAAAAAAGACAAACCCAAAACAGCCAACAGTATGTTACAAGATGTTCAACATCATTAGCCATGAGGCAAATACAAATCAAAACCATAAGGCACCACTTCATATCCACTATGATGACTACTAATATAATCAAAAAGAAAGTAACAAGCTCTGACCAGGATGTGGAGAATTAGAAACCTTGTATATCACACGAGTAGAAATATATAAAATGGTACAACTGCTATGAAAAACAGTTTGCTGGGTACCTCAAAAAGTAAAACATAGAATTACTATATGACCCAGCAATTCCAGTCAGGGGTATATATCCAAAAGAACTGAAAATAGATACTCAAACAAAACTGTGGATACACATGTTCATAGCAGCACTATTTACAACAGCCAAAAGGTAGCAACGTCCAAAGGTTCATCAACTAATGACTAGATAAACAAAATGTGGTAGATAGAAACAAAGTACTGATACCTGCTACGATATGGATGAACCTTGATGACATTGTGCTAAGTGAAGTAAACCAGGTACATATTCTATGATTCCATTAACATGAAATATCCAAAAAAGACAAACCCATAGAGACAAAAAGCTGATTAGTGGTTACCAGGAAGGGAATGGGACAGGGCAATGAGGAGTGACTACGTAATGGATACAGGGTTTCCTCTTGCAGTGATGAAAATGTCCTGGAACTATACAGTGGTGATGGATGCACAACATTGTAAATGTACTAAACAAATAATAAATTTGTTAGGTGTATTTTATAATTAAAAGATTTTAAAAAATAAGATTGATGGCCAGGTGCAGTGCAACCTATAACCCCACCACTTTGGAAGGCCGAGGTGGATGCCTTGCTTGAGCCCAGGGGTTCGAGACCAGCCTGGGCAACATGGTGAAACCCCATCTCTATTAAAAAATACAAAATTTAGCCAGATGTGGTGGCATGTATCTGTAGTCCCAGCTTCCACCTGGGAGGCTGAGGTGGGAGGATCACCTGAGCCTGAGAGGTCAAGGCTGCATGAGCCTTGATCATGCCACTGCACTCCTGCATAGGTAAAAGAGCAAGACCCTGTCTCAAAAAACAAACAAAAATGATGAACTCTCTGGTATGTTCACTTACCACTGATTATTCTTAGGAAACCATAAAGATAGCGGCCTTTACTATTTGGTGTTTGCAAGACTAAACAAAAAGAAAGAAGGCACAGAAAACCAATTATGAGTGGTGAAAAATAAGATGTGACTACAGATGTTACAGATGTGAAACAGATTAAAGAATACTTGTAAAACAAGGTTTATGTCAGTGTATTCTCTGCTTGTTCTATCAGTTAATGAGACAAGCCTAAAAATCCTCCAACTGTGATTATGAATGTCTTTTTCCTCCTGGTATTTTGTTTGCATCATATACTTTGTAATCATAGCATTAAATATGTGAAATTTACATTCCTATTTTCCTATCGAAGTGTTACCTTTTATCAGTGCAAAAAACAATCCAATTTGCCTTTAAAACCTATATTACTATTTGCACGATATATCTTTTTTCCATCCTTTTACTTTCAACTGCTTTAAATTATTATTATTATTATTATTATTTTCTGAGATGGAGTCTCTCTGCCACCCAGGCAGGAGTGCAGTGGTGCAAATTCAGCTCACTGCAACCTCCACCTCCCAGGTTGAAACTATTCTCCTGCCTCAGCTTCCCAAGCAGCTGGGATTACACGCACATGCCACCATAACCAGCTAATTTTTGTATTTTTAGTGAAGACGGGGTTTCACCATGTTGGCCAGGCTGGTCTTGAACTCTTAACCTCAAGTGATCCACCTGCCTCGGCCTCCTGAAGTTCTGGGATTATTGGCATGACCCACCATGCCAGGCCACATAGTTGGATTGTAAAAATTCAGTAGGCCACTCAAACTAATTGGAGCTTAATTCATTTTACATTTAATGTAGTTAATGATATATCTGGATTTATATCCATCACTTTGTTTTCTACTTAATCTGTGAACTATGAGTTTCTGGGTTTTTCTCCTTTTGGATTTCATATTTTCCCTTATTTCATCCTCTATGTTATTTCACAAGTTATTACTTCTATTTCTTCTATCTGCTCTTCTTTATTAAGACATACATGTTGATTAACTTTAGACTCCGAAAAGTTATGTATCTTTACTGTCCTCACAAATACCTTATAGAAACTCCATTCATCCTTCTGACTTACATGCTATCATTGGCATATATATTAATATGTTTAAAGCCTATGAAAATGATTAGTTTTATGAAAATGTTTCTTTAGCTTTACTAAGATATTTACTACTCTTATGCTTTGTGATCTTGTATCTCAGGTCTCCCATCTGAGAGTCACTTTCTTCCTGCCTAGAGTACACAATCCTAAATTTTGAGTGAAGACTCCCCAATTGCAAATGCTCAGTTTTTGTCTGCAAGAAACGTAAGAATTTCCCTGGATTTTTTCTCTTAGTATAAAATTCTAGATTTTTATTTTAAGAAAATGTTCCCCTGTCTTCTGGGTGTGACCTTATTAATGGTAAATCTGTCTTCCTCCCCAAATATGTCAAAGATCTTTTCTTTGTCTTTGGTGTTCTGCTATTTTATTGTAACAAGGCTAAGTGAGAATTTATCTATTTAACCACCTTAGGTTCCTGTGCTTCTTGAAATTATAGTTTAGTGTTGCTCACGAGTTGTAGAAAATTCTTAGCCATTATTTTTTAACTGTTGTCTACCATTCTCTCTTACAGAAGACCATTCAGACAAATATTTATTTTTAAATATGTACAACTTCTCTTTCATTCTTTTCAACTGTTTCTCTTGAATGCTTGTTAAGTAATTATTCAGTTCCTTATTTCCTTTTTTGAGTTTATATAATCTGCAGTTAAATTCATCTATTGAGGATTTTTAATAAAGTTTCAACTACTATAATTTTCAATTGTATAAATACTATTTTTAAAAATCTCTTTGAATATTTATAGTTTCTGAATCTTGGAACATATTTTTAACTTGTCTTTTGTTGAAACACATGAAACACTTATTTCATATTCTGTATCTGCCTATTCCTATTTTCTAGCAGGTCTGCTGTTGACTCCTGCTCACAGTGCTTAGTTTCTTTATGTTTTTATTTTTGATTATCAGTTGTTCTACTTACTTAGAATTTTATTTCTATGAAAACTTTCAACCCTGGGATGGAGATGAGTTTCTCCAAAGAGAATCTGTATTTGCTTCTACAAGAGTCTGGGGATACTCACTGCCAGTCTATGAATACTGCCATGATGGGGATAAACTATCCTAGGGAATTTTTTTTTTTTTTTTTTTTTAAAGATCACCTACACAGCATTAAATTCACACTGCAAATTACACAAGGGTCAGCTGGTCACTTAAAATTCTCAGCAGTAATCTTGCCTCCATATTCACTCCAACAAGGTTTTAGCTATACAAATAATTTTTGCAGTGTGGTTCCCAACCAGCAAAATCACCATCATCTGGAAACTTATTAGAGGTACAAATTTTAAAAGCCTCACCCCAAACCTATTGAATCTTATACTCTGGGTATGTTGCCCAGCAATCTTTGTTTTAACAAGTCCTCCATGTGATTCTGATGCACATTAAAACTAAGAAGCATGCAGAAAATCAATTTTCCCTGCAATCTTGAAGGATGGTGGGATTGGTGGTGGTTTCCAGTTTAGCTGAGTCTCAGCTTTAAGGTGAAGAGGAAGAACCTATCAGATTCATCACCCCAGGAAGAAAGACCTTATTATTTCCTCAGGTTCCTCAATGCTCTCTGATGCTGAGGAAAGGAAACTTAAGTTTACCAGATTTGGCAAATGCCCTTTGGATAAAAACCAGTTTAAATGTCACAGACAATTTCCCAGACATCCTGTACCTTCCCTTTCCTTTTTTTTTTTTTGTTTGTTTGTTTGTTTTGTTTTGTTTTTTCTCTCTGAAAAACTTTTACTTGATGCTTTAGCTAGGATAATTTTTTAAAAATGGAAGTTCCGAAGATAGCAAAAGAGGTCCCCTGTACCCTGCACCCAGTATCTCCCATGGTTACATCTTACTGAACTATAGTATAAAACCAAAACTAGGAAATTGACATTAGTGCAGTGTGTGTGCATAGGTATGTATCACTTTATCACGTGTAGATTTGTGTCACTACCACCAACCACAATCAAGATACAAAACTGTTCCATCATCACAAAGACTACCTGCTTTATAGTCACATTCACTTCCCTCTCTGTTCCCATAACCCCATCCCTAATCCCTGGCAACAACTAATCTGTTATCTGTTCTCCATGTCTGTAATTCTGTCATTTCAAGAATGTTATATAAATGCAGTCATACATATGTGACTTTTTGAGTTGACTTTTCTTCACTCAGCAGCAAATTGTCTTTAAGAGTTCTCCAAATAGTTTCATATACATCGCATTCCCTTCTTGTTGTTGAGTAGGATTCCATGATACAAATGAATCACAAATGTCCCAGAGAGTTTTTTTCCCCATGTTTTAAGTTTTATGGCTGTAGGGTTTACATTTAGGATCTATGATCCACTTGGGGTTAATTTTTGCACAAGGTTTAGGTCAAGGTTCATTTGGTTGCCTATGGCTATCCAAATGTGCCAGTACCATTTATTTGGATAGGCCACTTTCCTCCACTGAGTCTCTTTTGTACCTCTGTCAAAATCAATTGGTTTTACTTGTGTGGAGCTATTTCTGGGTTTCTAGTCTGTTCCACTGACCTATGTGTCTGTCTGCCTGCTAATACTACACTGTCTTAATTATACTATCTTTATAATAAGTCTTGAAATTGAGTATAGAGTGGTTCCTCCCACCTCATCTTTTTTCAAAATTGTATGAAAAACTAGCTACTCTAGTTCTTCTATCTTTTCATATAAATCTTAGGATAATTTTGTCTATATCTACAAAAAGAACCTGCCGAAATTTTGTTAAACTTGTGTACCTATTTTAGGAAAACAGACATTTATAACATGGTAAGTCTTCCAATCTATGAGCACGGTATGTCTTTCCATTCATTTGGGTCTTTGAGTTCTTTCATCAACATTTGATAGTTTTCATCCAACAAGTCCTATGCATGTCTTGTTAGACTGATACCTAGATTGATACCTAGGTATTTCACTGTTTTTTTTTAGTGATTCCAAATAGTATTTCATTTTTAATTTTGGTTTTCACAAGTTCATTGTTAGCATAGAGAAATTCATTTTTTTAAATGTATCTTGTGATCCTGCTACATTCACTTATTAGTTCCACAGATTTTTTGTAGATTACTTAGGATTTTCTAAACAGATGATCAAGTCATAGGCAAAAAGGAAGGTGTTTCATTTCTCCCTTTCCAACTGTCAGGCCTTTTCCCCCACTTGTTTTACTGTGCTGGCTGGAACTCCCAATATTTTGTTGAATAAGAGTTGTGAGAGTGTGCATCCTTGTCACCTTGTTTCCAATCACAAGGGGAAAGCATTCAGTCTTTCATCAGGTATGACGCTAACTCTTTATTTTCTATAGATGTTCTTTATCCAGTTGAGGAAGTTTCCTTCTATTCCTAGTTTTCTAAGAGTTTTAATCATAAATGGTATTGAATTTTGTCAAATGCTTCTATAGCATTTCACATGGTATTTTCTTCATGATCCTGTTAATACGGTTACATTGATAGATTACATTGACAGATTTTCAAATGTTGAATCAATCTTGCATTCCTGAAATAAAGTCCACTTGGCCATGGTGTTTAATTCTATTTATATACCATTGGATTATACTGATTAACATTTTGTTAAGAATTATCTACAGCTATACTTACAAAGGAGTTGGTCTGTATTGGTAGGTTTTTTTTTTTCCTTTGGTATTGTCTTTGCTTTTGGTAGCAAAATAATATTGATTTCATAAATGAATTAGGAAGTATTCCCTTATTTTCTGGCAGAGACTACACAGAAATAGTGTAAATTCTTCTTTAAGCCTTTGTTGGAATTCTCCATTGAAATCATTTGGGCCTATTTTCATTTTAAAATTATAAAGTTCTATTAAGTTATAGCACTATTCAAATTATCTATGCCATACTGAGTGACTTGCAGCACGTTGTACTTTCTGAAAACTTAATTTCATCAAAGCTGTCAAATTTATTTGTGTAGATTTTTAAAAATAGTATCATTTTCATGTCCACAGGCTCCAGAGTGGTGGAGCATCCCAAATCTGATAATCTGAAATCTGAAATGCTCCAAAATCTGAAACTTTAAGAGTACCAACAAGACACTTAAAGCAAATGCTCACTGGAGCATTTTTAGATTTTGGATTTTTGAATTTGGGATGCTCAACCAATGCAAATATTCCAGAATCTGAAAAAAATCTGAAATCGGAAACACTTTTGGACCCAAGCATTTCAGATGAGGGATACTCAACCTATATCTCTTATTTCACTCCTGATGATCTGTGTCTTCTTTTTTTGTGTCAGTTTTGTTACAGTCTACCCATTAAGATTTTATTTTTGTTACTGTATTTTTCAGTGGTAAAGTTTCCAATTGGTTTTTCCTTATACATGTATTTGCTAAGACTCTACGTTGAAAATTTCCCTTTTTTTTCTTCATTATTTCAAGCATGTTCATAACTGCTTGTTGAAGCACTGTCTTGATGAATCCTTTAAAATTCTTGTCAGGGCTAGGTGCCATGACTCATGCATATAATCCTAACACTTTGGGAGGCTAAGGCAGGAGGATCGCTTAGCCCAGGAGTTTGAGACCAGCCTGGGCACCATAGTGAGACCCCAGGAGGCTGAGGCAGGAGGATCATTCGAGCCCAGGAGTTGGAGACTGCTGTGAGCTATGATCATGCCACTGCACTCCAGCCTGGGTGACAGAGTGAGGCTCTGTCTTAAAAAAAAAAAAAAAAAAAATTCAAAGTTGTTTTTTCTAATTCTGTGAAGAAAGTCAATGGTGGCTTGATGGGGACAGCATTGAATCTGTACATTACTTTGGGCAGTATGGCCATTTTCATGATACTGATTCTTCTATCCATGAGCACAGAATGTTTTTCCATTTGACTGTGTCCCCTCTTATTTCCTTGAACAGTGGTTGGCAGTTCTCCTTGAAGAGGTCCTTCATATCCCTTGTAAGATGTATTCCTAGGTATTTTATTCTCTTTGTACCAATTGTGAATGGGAGTTCACTCATGATTTGCCTCTCTGTTTGTCTATTACTGGTGTATAGGAATACTTGTGACTTATGCACACTGATTTTGTATGCTAAGACTTTGCTGATGTTGCTTATCAGCTTAAGACTTTGGGCTCAGACAACGGGGTTTTCTAAATATACAATCACGTCATCTGCAAATAGAGACAATTTGAATTCCACTTTTCCTAACTGAATACCCTTTATTTCTTTCTCTTGCCTGACTGCCCTGGCCAGAACATCTAATACTTGTTGAATAGGAGGGCTGAGAGGGGCATCCTTGTCTTGTGCCGGTTTTCAAAGGGAATGCTTCCAGTTTTTGCCCATTCAGTACAATATTGGCTGCGGGTTTGTCATATATAGCTCTTATTATTTTGAGATATGTTCCATCAATACTTAGTTTATTCAGAGTTTTTAGCATGAGGGGCTGTTGAATTTTGTCAAAGGCCTTTTCTGCATCTACTGAGATAATCATGTGGTTTTTGTTGTTGGTTCTGTTTATGCGATAGATTATGTTTATTGATTTGCATATGTTGAACCAGCCTTGCATCCCAGGGATCAAGCAGAGTTGATCGTGGTGGATAAGCTTTTTGATGTGCTGCTGGATTTGGTTTGCCAGTATTTTACTGAGGATTTTCGCATCAACGTTCTTCAGAGATATTGGCCTGAAATTTTGTTGTTGTTGTTGTTGTGTCTCTGTAAGGTTGTGGTATCAGGATGATGCTCGCCTCATAAAATGAGTTACAGAGGAGTCCCTCTTTTTCTACTGTTTGGAGTAGTTTCAGAAGGAATGGTACCAGCTCCTCTTTGTACCTCTGGTGAAATCTGTCTGGTCTTGGGCTTTTTTGGTTAGCAGGCTATTAATTACAGCCTCAATTTCAGAACTTGTTATTGGTCTAGTCAGGGATTCAACTTTTTCCTGGTTTAGTCCTGGGAGGGTATATGTGTCCAGGAATTTCTACATTTCTTCTAGATTTTCTAGTTTATTTGCATAGAGGTGTTTATAGTCTTCTCTGATGGTAGTTTGTATTTCTGTGGGATCAGTGGTGATATACCCTTTATCACTTTTTATTGTGTCTATTTGATTCTTTTCTCTTTTCTTCTTTATTAGTCTGGCTAGAGGTCTATTTTGTTAATCTTTTCAAAAAATCAGCTCCTGGATTCATTGATTGAGGGTTTTCCATGTCTCTATCTCCTTCAGGTCTGCTCTGATCTTAGTTATTTCTTGTCTTCTGCTAGCTTTTGAACTTGTTTGCTCTTGTTTCTCTAGTTCTTTTAATTGTGATGTTAGGGTGTCCATTTTAAATCTTTCCTGTTTTCTCCTGTGGGCACTTAGTGCTACAAATTTCCCTCTAAACACTGCTTTAGCTGTCCCAGAGATTCTGGTACATTGTGTCTTTGTTCTCACTGGTTTCAAAGAACATCTTTATTTCTGCTTTGATTTCGTTATTTACCCAGTAGTCATTTAGGAACAAGTTATTCCGTTTCCATGCAGTTGTGTGGTTTTGAGTGAGTTTCTTAATTCTGAGTTCTAATTTGACTGCTAATTTGACTGCACTGTGGTCTGAGAGATTATGATTTCCACTCTTTTGCATTTGCTGAGGAGTGTTTTACCTCCAATTATGTGGTCAATTCTAGAATAAATGTGATGTGGTGCTGAGAAGAGTGTATATTCTGTTGATTTGGGGTGGAGAGTTCTATCGATGTCTATTAGGTCTGCTTGGTCCAGAGCTGAATTCAACTCCTCGGTATCCTTGTTAATTTTCTGTCTCATTGATCTGTCTAAAATTGACGGTGGGGTATTAAATCGTCCACTATTATTGTGTGAGAGTCTAAGTCTCTTTGTAGGTCTCTAAGAACTTGCTTTATGAATCTGGGTGCTCCTGTATTGGGTGCATATATATTTAGGAAAGTTAGCTCTTCTTGTTGCATTGATCCCTTTACCATTACGTAATGCCCTTGTCTTCTTTTATCTTTGCTGGTTTAAAGTCTGTTTTATCAGAGACTAGAATCACAACCCCTGCTTTTTTTTTTTTGCTTTCCATTTGCTTGGTAAATATTCCTCCATCCCCTTATTTTGAGCCTATGCGTGTCTTTGCACATACCCAAAAAAGAGTCAGTATAGCCAAGACAATCCTAGCAAAAAGAACAAAGCTCGAGGCATCACACTACCTGACTTCAAACTATACTACAAAGCTACAGTAACCAAAACAACATGGTACCGGTACCAAAACAGATATACAGACCAATGAAACAGAACAGAGGCCTCAGAAACACCACCACACGTCTACAACCATCTGATCTTTGACAAACCTGACAAAGGCAATGGGGAAAGGATTCCCCACTTAATAAATGATGTTGGGAAAACTGGCTAGCCATATGCAGAAAACTGAAACTGGACCCCTTCCTTACACCTTATACAAAAATTAACTCAAGATGGATTCAAGACTTAAATGTAAGACTTAACACCATAAAAACTATAGAAGAAAACCTAGGCAATACCATTGAGGACACAGGCATGGGCAAAGATTTCATGACTAAAACACCAAAAGCAATGGCAACAAAAACCAAAATTGACAAATGGGATCTAATTAAACTAAAGAGCTTCTGCACAGCAAAAGAAACTATGATCAGAGTGAACAGGCAACCTACAGAATGGGAGAAAATGTTTGCAAAATTTTTGCAATTTTGCAATCTGACAAAGGACTAATATTCAGAATCTACAAGGAACTTAAACAAATTTACAAGAAAAAAAAAACCATCAAAAAGTGGGCAAAACATATGAACAGACACTTCTCAAAAGAAGACATTTATGCAGCCAAGAAACATACAAAGAAAAGCTCATCATCACTAGTCATTAGAGAAATGCATATCAAAACCATGAGATACCATTTCATGCCAGTTACAATGGCAAACATTAAAAAGTCAGGAAACAACAGATGCTGGAGAGGATGTGGAGAAATAGTAATGCTTTTACACTGTTGGTGGGCGTGTAAATTAGTTCAACTATTGTGGAAGACAGCTGACAATTCCTCAAGGATCTAGAACCAGAAATACCATTTGACCCAGCAATCCCATTACTGAGTATATACCCAAAGGATTATAAATCATTCCACTATAAAGACACATGCACATGTACATTTATTGCAGCACTGTTCACAACAGCAAAGACTGGGAACCAACCCAAATGCCCATCAATAATACACCAGATAAATAAAAAGTGGCACATATATACCATGGAATACTAGGCAGCCATCAAAAAGGATGAGTTTATGTTCTCTGCAGGGACATGGATGAAGCTGGAAACCAACATTCTCAGCAAACTAACAGGAATAGAAAACCAAACACCACATGTTCTCACTCATATGTGGGAGTTGAACAGTGAGGACACATGGACACGGGGAGGGGAACATCACACACCGGGGCCTGTTGGGGGGTGGGGAGCTAGGGCAGAGATAGCATTAGGAGACATACCTAATGTAGATGACAGGATGATGGGTGAAGCAAACCACCATGCCACGTGTATATCTACGTAACAAACCTGCACATTCTGCACATGTATCCCAAAACTTAAAGTACAATAATAAAAAAATTCTTGTCAGATAATTCTAATATCTGTGTTATCTCAGTGTTAGCATGTATTAATTGTCTTTTCTAATTCGAGCTGACACTTTTCTGGTTCTTGGTATGAGAGATTTTTTTTCACTGAAACCTGGATATTTGGGTTATTACATTAGGTGACTGGATCTAATTTAAATATTCCATTATAGTAAGCTTCCTCTGACATTGCTCTGGTGGAAAAACTGCCTAGTAGAAGTGCAGGTTCCTCACTAGGGTTTTGTATACCAAAGAACTTGGGGGCTAAGGGAAGAGGAGACTCATATTAAGCAAAGGTGGGAATTCAGGCTTCCTGCCTATGGTTACTGCTTCCCATATTGGCTCCACTGCCACTATGGAGTGAGGAGTTGTCTTGTTACAGCGTAAACACTGTGAAAGTCTAGGTCCTCACTTGGTCTTTGCTAATCAGGGTGACTCTTCTATGTTCTTTGGCTGGAGTGGAGTGGTTATTTTCTGTCTAGGCTACCCCTTTTCTGGTCCATAGCTAAATAGGATCATTTTTTTCCTGGGGCTTTTGTCTGTGTCCAACATTTCTGGATTGCCAGCTTTTCTGCACCCATTCTGAAATACGTGAGGTAATAAAAAAAAACTCAGGATTTTTACTGTGATATTATGTGGGTCCTGAGAGGATCCACCCAGTTCTCTCCACTTTTCTGTTTTCTTATGTTTCAGTTTTCTTACGTTCCTGTTTTCTTATGTTAAATGTAATGTCCAGGGATTTTAGCTCTACTTAGCAAGAATAATAGGGAAAAGTATGGAAATGTATATCTACCCCATTTTGGAAGCAGAAATCTGTACCACTTCATTTAAAAGTTTATGTATCATTTTCTTCATGGTTAGGCTTGACAGGCAAAGGGGAGTGTGTGTGAAAAGAATTAGATCTTGGACTCAAAAGAAATGTGCCTAATTCATTTCATTCATCTGCCTCTTTATGACTCTACAAGAACCTTGAAATTTATTTCACAAAATACTTAGGATTCACTTTCTACCAGAAAATGTCGAAGAACCCAAGAACTGTATTCCAACTGACTCATTAACCAAATTGAGAAGGTACCCAGTAGTTAAGAGAGAGGGTTAACAATAAAGAAATAAAGTGGGTAATTCACAGAAGTATTGGGTCAAGCAATGAAACTGGAAGTTCCTGACAAGTTTATCTAGATCTCTCAGTATTTCCTATGGTCTTGCTTATTTTCCGAATACTTTACTCTCAGAGACAATGGTTAAAATCTCCCACTATGATCTATTAAAAAATGATCCTTTCTGTTTAATGTTTTCTGCCTTGAATTCTGCCACATCTTATATTATTACAATTCTTGGTTTCTTTTGCAATTTCACAATCTTCTTTAAGCATTCATGGATTTAAAAAAAAATCTTTTAACCCTTCCATATCACTTTGTTTTAGATAATTTTCTTTTAGAAAGCATCTACTTAGATTTTGTTTACTGACTCTCCCTGGATTTCGGTGGACAAAGAGGAAGACAGAATGCGAGATATGCAAAATCACATCACAATCTTATCTAGAACTCTTGCGTTTTTTTGTTTGCTTTTTTTTTTTTTTTTGAGACGGAGTCTTGCTCTGTCGCCCAGGCTGGAGTGCAGTGGCATGATCTCCGCTCACTGCAAGCTCTGCCTCCCGGGATTCCGCCATTCTCCTGCCTCAGCCTCCCAGAATTCCTGAATTCTTATACAGCATTTTACCTTTCCTTGTCTCTTTGTAATTCTAATTATACAGTTTGGGCATATTTACACACACACTATCTCCCCAAGAACTACACGCATTTGGACGGTGGAAAATTTTTAATTAATTTTTTAAAATTTCTAAAAGTATTCGGTCTGTAGCCTTGCTTATAGAAGATATCTTAAAAATACATTTTGAATTTAAATTATTCAAGATTAATCTTGCAGCATTAGGAAGTTGGTAGTATATCAACAATGAGATCCCGGTAAGAAAACAGTCTGCCAATTCAGATACGTATGCTGAGAATGCCACCACCAAAATATTCTATCATCTTCTATACAGTGGACTGATGTGAAACTCCCCAAAAGGACTGAAAAGAAGAAATGCTTTGGTTATGTACCTGATGAAAAACCGATGACTTGTGGGAAACAGCAGATGGCCAATCTGGCAACCATCTTAAACAGTGGTAACTCTTTAGGAATAAAGGCCACACGGAGTTATAAATAGCACTAAAATCTATAAACTCAAAAGTAGCTGACAAAATCTGTGCAGGTTTAAAAATGCATATAGAAAAAGCAAATCTGTTACCCTAGACTTTCTAAGTCACATCTGGACTGTATTTCCTTGTAACGATTTTCAGAAGTGACCAACTACAGTTGCTTCTTGGGGTCACAGAGGGGACCCATAATTAGAGTGAAAATATGTGATCTTTGTTTACTCTGATATTGTTCTATTTTACCAATTATTTCACTTGCATTCCTTAAGTAAATCCTGGCTAAATGGGATAGATTGGAGGTACACCAAAAATGTTCAAGAGGTAAGCAGTAGAGGATGCAAACTACTGCAAACCAACATATCAAATAACCCAAGTTTGTAATTGACAAATTTATTACACATATTCCCATACATTTTTATGCATAGTATCACCTTATTTTCTCTACCTCTTTTCACTTCCGGATCCCTGTTGTCTACTGCCTTCTCTTGAAACTAGAAACAAAAACCTACAAAAGCAGCAATGCTTGCTTTGTAAAGCAAGTCAAAACTTCAGTCCTGGCCAGGGTCACACCTGTAATCCCAGCATTTTGGGAGGCTGAGGCAAGAGGACTGCTTGAGGCCAAGAGTTCAAGACCAGCCTGGGTAACATAGGGAGAAGCTATCATAAACATTTAAAAATTAGCCATGTGTGGTGGTGTGTGCCTATCGTACTAGCTCCTTGGGAGGCTGTGGTGGGAATAAAGCTTAAGCCCAGGAGTTCAAGAATACAGTAAGCCATTATCGTGCCACTGCACTCCTGCCTGGATGACAGAGCAAGACTCTTTAAAAAAACAAAACAAAACAAACAAAAAAACTTCAATCAACTGAAGCTTTCACTTACATCAAGCTACCCAAGTATTCTGGGCACTGGGTCTAGTGCCAACCATATCAAACAAAAGGGTGAGACAAATTCATCATGATTCCTATTCCTCACTTCATCAAAGAAAATATTTAATGCCCAACCAAATACCCACCATCATCCCCATGAAGTTCCACACTGACCTTAACGCAGGCCACCATTCTTCCCCAACCCTCCCAAATCTTTCTAGGGAGCCACTAAAACTGCAGCTCCAAATTGCCCTATACAGATGTTCCTCAACTTACAATGGGGCTACATTCCAAGTGTGCATTTAATACCCTAATAAACTAATAAAAAAGTTGCAAACTCGTAAGTCGAACCACTGTAAGTCCAGATGATCCTCAACTTATGATGGTGTTATTTCCTGATAAGCTCATCATAAAGTTGATGTAAGTTTTCAACTTTATGTTTGAACTTTATGTTGAACTTTATGTTTTCAACTTTAAAGCTGAAAAACTGTAAGTTTCATCATGAGTCAGGAACACCTGTATCCTCAACCTTTTTTTCAAGCATGTTTTGCCTCTTTGCTTTGAATGAAATCTTGTACTATCTCAAAATGCCACTTCTCATGCTGCTCTCTGAAATGATGCTATAGGCATCCTACTTACTCCTTACTGTTACCATCATTCGCCGACTCTCTTATAAGACATATACTCAAAAACTTGCTCCTTAGTCAAACACCCAGTTCCCCTCTTTGTTACTATCATCTACCAGTCCCCTAATCAAGCCTCTTACTGACTGATGACTTTCATACAAATTAAAGTCTTCCTCTTTACCCTAAGCCCTGCTATCATCCTGAGTGATATCAACATCTGTGAGAACAAACTCTCCAAAACCACAGACTTTGAGTTGTTTGATATGCTCATCTATAATAATCTATCCCTCCACCAACCCTGACCACCCATTCCTGTGGTCACTAACTGAATCTGGTCATCACCTGAAACTGCCCCACTTACATAGAAAACATAGTTCAGGTACTGCAATCTCCTTCCTACTAGCTTGCTTTACCACCATCAATACGAACACTGACCTCAGATGGTACCTAAACTTTGTATCTTCTCCCCATCTATCTTCCCTTTACTAGATTCTTTCTCAGACTATTTAAATTCCATGCTCTGTCCTATTAAAAATACTCTTATGAATATCCTAAATTCCTTAGATTCCTGTCTTGCAAAATACCAACCCCAGATGAACCCAGCAAGCTGCTTTCTCCATAGCTATGCCCAAGTGCAAATGGACAAAGTAACACAAGAGGACAGATGAATCAGCTATCATTTCATGCATGGTATCAATAGTATACAATGAGAATACAATAATGCCTCTTTGTTAAAATTACTTTCCATTCTCTCTAACACAAATTTTCTCCATTCTTTTCAAAATTTCAATCTCTAATAGTTCCATCTCACAGAGAAAAAGCAATCAAGAGATCTTGCAATGTCTAGCTACAAAGCATCTTATTAACTCTTAACACCTCTTAATCTGGCTTCCACTCTCTGAGGCCACCACTCTCTGAGGCCACCGATTGGACTTTTTCAATTCACATTTAATCTTTCAGAAACACCTGATATTGCTGATCAATTGAATCCTTAGGGCATTGTCTTCCCTTGAGTGGCAGGTTCAAAAATGCTACCCTGAAGCTATTGGGTCCTAATCTTTGGAACCTGTGAATGTTATCTTCTATGAGAAATTTTGGCAGACATCATGAAAGATTCTGATACGAGATTATTCTGGATTATCTTATGGGCCCTAAATGTCATTACAACTGTCCGAGAAGCAGAGGGAGATTAGACACACAGAAAAGGAGGAGGCAATGTGACCGTGTAGGCAGTAACTGGAGTGATGTGGAGATAAGCCAAGGAATGCCAGCAGCCAACAGAAGTTGGAAGAGGAAAGGAACCGATTCTCCCCTGGAGATGCTGGAGAGAGCATGGCCCTGGTGACAGACACCTTGAATCCAGCCTACTAATACTGAGTTCAGACTTCTGGCCTCCAGAACTGCGAGAATAAACTTCTGTTGTTTCAATCCAGTAGAACTGGTAATTTGTTAAAGCCGCCATAGGAAAGCAATACACAGTAACTTCTTTAATAAATCACTGTCCTAGGTTTGCTGAAATCAGTTCTTTGCAGGCTTCTTTAATGATTCATTATTCTACCTGGACATTAAATAGGGGGAATTCCTCAAAATACAGGAGTGCTCTTCTCTTTCCATATTCCTTTGCTCTGGCTAATCTCATTCACACCCACAGCAATTACTACCTCAATATAATAAAATCCAAGTGTGAGTTCCAACTCTGATCTCTCCTCTGATTTCAAACTCAAATGCCTACATGACATTTCCATTTGGACATTCAAAAGGCATCTCAAATTCAACATATCCAAAAACCGATCTGGTCCTCTTCTGGTGTTGTCTCAGCAAATGGTAGAAACATGTATTCCATTACCCACAATTACTCTGAGGAGTTACTCTTCCTCTCAACAACAGGTTGATTATACTGTTTCCTTCTAAATATCTCTTGAATCCATTCACACAACTACATTTCAAGCTATCATCATGTCTTCCTGGATAACTGCAATAGTTCCCTAACAGGTTTGCCATATTCTATCCATTCTTCATAATAACAAAATTATGTTTTCAAATTTAAAATCTGCTCATTGATTCCTCATTCAATGACTTCTACTGTTCTCCCAATAACTACAAATCTGAATTTCATTGTTAAAACATTTTTTATAAAAAACAAAATTCTGGCCAGGTGTGGGTGGCTCATGGCTGTAATTCCAACATTTTCAGAGGCTGAGGTGGGAGGACTGCTTGAGCCCAGGAAGTTCAAGACCAGCCTGGGCAACATGGTGAGACCTTGTCTCTACAAAATATTTAAAACATTGCTGGGCATGGTGGTACCTGTAATCCCAGAAACTTGGGAGACTGAGGTGGAAGAATCGCTTGAACTAGGAAGTTGAGGCTGTGATCAGCCGTGATAGCACCACTGCACTCCAGCCTAAGCAACAGAGACCCCGTTTCAATAAATAAATGAATAAATAAATAAATTCTGAATAACTTGTACTCAGTCTTGTGTGATATACGCCCTATATACTTCTCCTGCCACTTCTTCCACCACTCCCTCCAAAACATTGCTCTCCGCAGTCCAACTGCACTAGCCTTCCCTCAGTTCCTTGGCGTATGCCAGGCTCTCTCCTGATAGCTTCTGCATGTGCTTTCCCTCAGTCTAGACTGCTGTGCAAATGTTCTACTCAACCTACTTCCTTCTCCTTACTATTGAACTCCTGCTCATCCTTCAAGTATCAAATTCCAGCTCAGCTACCAGCTTCTCAGGGAAGCTTTCCTTGGCTGTCCAACCTAAATTAGGTATCTTTGTATACTTTCATGGCACCATGTTCATCTTCTTCACTGTACTCATCAGAGTTCTAATTGTTTATTTTTACAATTAATTCTCTTCTTCACTAGACTATAAACTCCAAGAAGGTAGGTAATGCTTGCTGTATTCATTCTTCATCTTGAAGTCTAAGCATACTGCCTGGGCACATAGTAAGTACCAAACAGCATCTGCAAATTGAAACATGAAATCTATTACAGCTTGAGTATCTTTTATCCAAAATGCTTGTAATCAAAAATTGTTTCGTTTCCATTTTTTTCAGATTTTGGAATATCTGCATTTTATATAGACGCCAGTTAAGCATCCCAAATCCAAAATGCTCCAATAAGCATTTCCTTTGAGCGTCATGTTGGCATTCAAAAAGTTTCAGATTTTGGAGCATTTCAGATTTCAGATGTTTGGATTTGGGATATTCAACCTGTACTTCAAGTATGAGTGTCCTGGAAGCACCTAACCTTTCTTCTTTTACTTTTTACATTTCATTACCAAGACTGTTAATATGTTTTAACCCAGACCCACAGCTCTTTAGATTTTCCTAAGGAAAAAAAATTTTCACTGTCCAGTATTATCCATTATATATTAAATACGGTTCATTTTATTTTAAAACAGCAGTTCTTGAGGCAACTCTAAAAATAAAAATTAATATAACTTCTGCTTCTACCATGGTAGAGTAATTGGGATCAGATTTACCCTCTTACATAACAACTAGAAAGTGGACAAAATATAAGAAACTGTTGTCAGGCACTGGCAACAGACAGAAGGAAAACAAAATAGGTAAGTCATATAACTGCCCTGTCATTCTGGCAGGAGGCCCTTTCCAGAACACTGTGCAGAAAGGGCTACACCAAACACAGTATGGCAACTTTGCCAAGTTGAGGAGACAGATCAAGGAGGTGGAGGTGACTACAATTTGTAGGGCAGTATAGAGAGAAGAGAGAGAATCAGAGAATAGAGAGTACCCGAAATTGGTATAGGGATCCTCTTGTGTTTTTGGTTGAATATTAATTTGCACGTGTGTATGGCAAAACTTCACAAGTCTTAGGCAAAGGACAAATGCCAGGAAACTATAAGATGAACAATTCCTAGAACTTATTCAGAAACACTAAGAATTACCATAGAATTCTCATCTGAAACTACACAAGTCAGAGATAAGAAAACTAAAACTTTGTTTTATAGTGAAAATTATATTTAATAGACAATTATGAGTATACTTAAGTATAGATTCGGGGGCACATATGCAGGTTTGTTACATGGGTATATTGCATAATTCTGGGGTCTGAGCTTCTGGTGAACTCATCACACAAATAGTTAACATAGAACCCAGGAGGTAGGTTTTCAACCCTACCCCCTAAGCCTCCTTTTGGAGTCACTAGTGTCTACTGTTTCCGTCTTTATGTCCATGTGTACCCACTGTTTAGCTCCCACTTATAAGTGAGAACATATGGTATTTTTCTGTTTCTGCATTAATTCACTTAGGATAATGGCCTCCAGCTGCATCCATGTTGCTGCAAAGGACATTATTTCATTCTTGATTACGGCTCTGTAGTGCGTATGTACCACATTTTCTTTTATCTAATCCACTGTTGATGAACACTTGATTCCGTGCCTCTGCTATTGTGAACAGTGCTGCATGCAATAAACATGCACGCACAGGTGTCTTTATGATAAAACCATTTCTCTTCCTTTGGGTAGATACCCAGTAATGAGATTGCTAGGTTGAATGGTAGTTCTGTTTTTAGTTATTTGAGAAATCTCCACAATGTTTTCCATAGGGGTTGTACTAATTTACATTCCCACCAACAGCGTGTAAGCATTCCCTTTTCTCTACATCCGCACTAATATGTCTTATTTTATTACTTTTTAATAACAGCCATCTAACTGCTATGAGATGGTATCTTGCTGTGGTTTTCATTTCATTTCTCTGATGATTAGTTATGTTGCACATTATTTCACCTTTTTTCACCACTTGTATGTCTTCTTTTGAGAAGGTCTGTCTGTGTCCTTCGCCCACTTTTTAATGGAGTTACTTTTTCTCATTGATTCAAGTTCCTTATTTATTATGGACATCAGTCCTTTATTGGATATGTTTGCAAATACTTTCTTCCATTCTGTAGGCTGTTTACCCTGTTTGTTTCTTTTGCTGTGCAGAAGCTCTGTAATGAAATTGCACTTGTCTACTTTTGTTTTTGTTGCATTTGCTTTTGGGATCTTAGCCATAAATTCTTTAAATGTCCAAAAGACATTTTCCTAGGTTTTCTTCTAGAATTTTTATAGTTGCAGGTCTTAAGTCTTTAATTCACCTTGAGTTAATTTTTGTATATAGTGAGAGGTAGGAGTCCATCTTCATTCTTCTACATATGGCTAGCCAGTTTTCCCAGCACCATTTATTGAACAGGGTGTCCTTTCTCTATTGCTCATTTTTGTTGATTCAGTTGATGATCAGGTCATAGCAGGTGTGTGGCTTTATTTCTGGGTTCTCTATTTTGTTCCACTGATGTATGTGTCTATCTTTGTACCAATTCCACGCTATTTTGGTTACAATAGCCTTGTAGTATAGTCTGAAGTTGGGTAATATGATGCCTCTGGCTTTGCTCCTTTTGCTTAGGATTGCTCTACCCATTTAGGCTCTTTTGTGGTTCCACATGACTATTAGAATTGTCTTTTCTAATTCTGTGAAAAAAATCACATTGGTAATTTGATAGGAATTATATTGAAGCTGTAGATTGTTTTGGGCAGTATGGTCATTTAACAATGTTGATTCTTTCAATCCATAAGCACGGGATGCTTTTCCATTTGTTTGTGTCATCTATGAATTCTTTCATCAGTGTTTTACAGTTCTCTTTGTAGAGATCTTTCCCTTTTCTGGTTAAATGTAATTCTAGATATTGTGTGTGTGGGGTGTGTGTGTGTGTGTGTGTGTGTGTCTACTGTAAATAAAATTAGTTCTTGATTTGGCTCTCAGCTTGAATGTTATTGGTGTACAGAAATGCCTGTGATTTTTGTACATTTATTTTGTGTCCTGAAACTTTACTGCTGGAGTTGTTTATCGGGTCCAGGAGTCTTTGGGGGAATCTTTTGGGGTTTTTTAAGGTACAGGATCATGCCATCAACAAGCAGATAATTTGACTTCCTCTTTGCCTATTTGGACATCTTTTATTTCTTTCTCTTGTCTGACTGCTCTGGCTAGAACTTCTAGTACTATGTTGAATAGGAATGGTGAGAGTGGACACCCTTGTCTTGTTCTGGTTCTTAGGGGAAATGTTTTCAACTTGTGCTCATTCAGTATGATGTTGGCTGTGGTTAGGTCATAAATGACTCTTACTATTTTGAGATATATTCCTCTGATGCCTAGGTTGTTGAGGTTTTATCATGGAGAGATGTTGGGTTTTACTGCATGCTTTTTCTGCATCTATTGAGAGAATATGGTTTTTGTTTTTTAACTGTTTATGTGGTGAATCACAATTATTTATTTGTATATTCTGAACCATCCTTGAATCTAGGAAAAAACCTACCTGATCATGGTGAATTATCTTTTTGATGTGCTGCTGGATTCAGTCTGCTAGTATCTTGTTGAGGATTTTTGCCTCTATCTTCATCAGGGATACAGGCCTACATTTCTGTTTTTCTTTTTTGTTGTTGAGTCCTTGCCAGATTTTGATATTGGGATGATACTGGTTTCACAGAATGAGTTAGGGAAGATATCTCTCCTCCTTAGATTTTTTTTGGAACAGTTTCAGTAAGATTGGTACCAGCTCTTCTATCAACACCTAGTAAAATTTGGCTATGAATCCTTTTGGTCTAAGGCTTTTTGTGATTGGTAGATTTTATTATGTATTCAATGTTATAACTCGTTATCGGTCTGTTCAGGATTTTGATTTCTTCCTAGTTCACTTATGGAAGGTCGTGTGTTTCCAGATGTTTATCTATTTCCTCTAAATTTTCTAGTTTGTGCACATAAAGATGTACACAGCAGTCTCTAAGGATCTTTTGTATTTCTGTGGTATCAACTGTAATGACATCTTTGCCATTTCTGTGCTTACTTGAATCTTCTCTCTTTTCTTGGTTCATCTAGCTAGCGGTCTATCCATTTTGTTTACCCTTTAGAAGGATAAACAGAACTTTCCGTTTTGTTGATTCTTTGTGTAATTTTTTAGTCTCAATTCTGTTTAGTTCTGCACTAATCTTTGTTATTTCTTTTGTTCTGCTAGCTTTCAGGCTGGTTTGTTTTTATCTTGCTAGTTCCTTTAGGGACAATGTTAGGTTGTTAATTTGAGATCTTTCTTTCGATGTAAGAATTTAGCACTAAAATTTTCCTCTTAACTCTACTTTTGGTATATCCTAGAGGTTTTCATATATTGTTTCTATTTTCATTTGTTCCAAAAAAAAATCTGTATTTCTGCCTTAATTTTGTTCTTTAGCCAAAAGTCATTCAGGAGCAAACTGTTTCATTTCCATGTACTTATGTGGTTTTCAGAGTTATTCTTGGTATTGATTTCTAATTTCACTCAGCTGTGGTCCAAACAGATGCTTGATATGATTTCTACTTTTTTGAATTTACTGAGACCTACTTTATGACTGAGCATGTGGTCACTCTTAGAGCATGTACAGATGAGTAAAATGTGTATTCTGTGGTTGCTGGGTAGGGTATTCTGTACATGTATGTTAGGCCCATTTGGTCAAAACTTTAACTTAAGTCGAGAATGTTAGTTTTCTGCGGTAATCTGTCCAGTGCTGTCAGTGGGGTGATGTAGTCCTCCACTATTATTATGTGGCTGTCTCCTTTTCTTAAGTCTAGTAGTATTTGTTAAATGTGGGTGCTACAACACTGGGCATGGCATATATACCTAGGAGATATAAATCTTGTTGAACTGAATCCTTTGTCATTGTATAATGCCCTTCTTTGTTTTTTGTTATTGTTGTTGGTTTAATATCTGTGTCATCTGATACAACAATAGCAAAGCCTTCTCTTTAAAAAACCTACAAAGTGCTGAGAAATAAAAGTTCCATTCCAGAAATGCCTATCTTTTGCCTTTTTCACCGGCATTCTCTTACATGTGTACAGCAGTTTTCCAGGGGCTAAGCAACTCACAGGGTTATCACAATAGGTTATATTATTTTTTCTTTTGAAAAAGTTATTTTTCATAAAATATTATTTATGTTAACTTTAACTGGGTTATTACTTTGTAGATGAACTGATGAATAAATATTTTTTAGAGTTCTTAGTTTTTATTTCTAATAAAGTAAATTTCAATAGCTATAGCCTATTAAAGCACCTTGAGATCTTCAATAATTTTTAAGAACACACATCCCAAAACTTTAAAAAAGTTTGACAATCGCTGCTTTTAGAAGTAGGAGCCACATCAAATTATTCCCTCATGGTATCACAGGGCCTGTGAGGAAGTTTTTTTACTGCAAATTTAATTTCCTTAATAAATACATTCGCTTTTGAGTGTTTATAATATTCCTTTATTATTTTAGTATCTGCCAGATATGTTGTGATGTCCATCTTTCACTCCACATACTGATAATCTGTGGTTCTTTTTTTTTTTTAATACTCATCAGTCAGGCTAGAAATTTAACAATTTTACTGATTTATTTCCAAAAATTCTAATTACATAAATCTTGATCCTCAAATACCTGATACAGATGGAGTTTTCTGCTAGCCCTGTTAGTCCTCAAACCACACTATGACAACGGCGGTATAAAGAAACACGTTTAAAAGATCTGCAGGCCTCACTAAATCAGTATTTTCCAAATGACTAATACATGATGTTTCAAACTCATACATGGGCAAAACACTCATTTAAAATGCAAGATAGACCAATGAATTTTAATATAATAGAATATGAAAAATTTATTCATATAGTTTCAGATTCTCCCTGCAGTTACCTTGTTAAATTTTGGTGTAGTATATATAAAAGAGGAATATCCACATTATCTGTATGATGAAATGGGAAGTATACATAAGCACTGTTCCTATATACTGAAGTACGGGGCTGCTGCAGGAAAAGCATGTGAGACACGTTTTTATAGAACACAATTTTTATTTGAAAGAATGGCACACAAACTATGTTATTTGGACTAGGGTATATGGAAGACATTTTCTTGAAAATGAACAAAGTGTGCCTATCATTTCAAGAAAAATAAATTGACAGTATTTATTGCCAATGAGAAAATTCAAACTATCAAGTGAAAATAAAAATTTTGCAAAATTTTTATCTATCCCTGCGCAGGATCCAATGATTTTGCTGGTGAGATGAGTAGTGAGTAATAAATAATTTTTTGATATTATATAATACAGCAGCTGTGAAACTTTTTGGTATCACTATTCCTTTATACTCTTTAAACAAAGAACTTTGTTAACAGAAGCTTTTATTTATGTTGATATATTAATATTTACTGTATTAGACAGAAGTGAGTACTTAAACTTTTAAAAATTTATTTAAACACAATAAACCTCTCCTGCATGATTAACTAGCATTTTGATGGAAAACGACAATTTAAGAAAAAAGAAAACCTAGTGAAAAGAGTGCTACTGTGTGAGAAAGCATTTTACGTGATCCATTTTCAAGGCATGATAAATATAAGTACTGGCAATCAGCCTGCGGTTGTGACAAATCACACAGCTCATGCACCTAGAAAGTCACTGTAAGTGATCAGAATGTAGAGGAGGGGTCAGCCCATAAAAGGGAAGTTAGTTTTGATACTGGAAAATCAAAACTTAAGTGGGGAAGGGGACTGGGGTATAACCTTATAAGGGGGATAATGAACTTAGGCAACGTCTGGGAACATTGTAACCCCAAAGTACTCGACCAATGAGGAACTGGGGGAGGGACTTGCGTGCCAAGAGATAAATTACCTGCTGTAACTGCCCTGGGTGTGCATGCCTACCAGACAACTGATCTTGCAAGATCGCCATTAAAAGTCTTACTTGCGCTGTTCTTCATGTCTCCGAGTCCATTCTTTGGGTTTGGACGGGTGAATGTTTCTCTTACAAACTTGGGGGCCCGTCTGGGATCTTTATGCCTGCGTAGAGTGGGACTCTGGCCAAAAAGGGAGATGCATCTCACCCGATTTAGGGGGTCCGCTATGTCTGAGTGTCCCGGCTCCTCGCAAAGGCCACAGACAAACCTGAGCCTGTTATTCAGGAGGCAGCAGAGGTGACACAGGGAGAAAAGCAGGCACCGTGGCAACCAGGCAACCTCATGTGCAAGCCAAGGTAGGAAAAACGGACTATAAGTACTGCCTTGGTGGTTGGGCATTTTCGGAGGTCGAGTGTGTGTGACTGAGACGTATCCTAGATACAAGGCAAATGCAGAATCCAATCCGCAGTTTCGTTCTCCCGCAAGGGAAACGGCCGGAGACGGACAAAGCGATTCTTGGGGTGTGCAAGAAACCTCCAGTTGGGGAGCTGAGTACACAGGGAAAAGCTCAAACACAAAGACTGACTGAAAATGAGAAACAGAAATTCAAGGCCTAGGGGACAAAGGAAAGAGGGAGCCAAAGAGAATCCCTCTGACATTCCTCTAGATAGTCCCTTGGGGAGAATGCTGCAGGTTTGGAGTGACAACCCTCGAAACAGAGACAAGGAAAAGCAAAGATGATAAAGTATTACTGTTTTATCTGGCCCAAAGACCCCACTTGTAAGCCTTCGGTCTTCTGGTCTAAGTTTAGCTCAGATGAGGAATAGGTGTGCCAAGCTTTAATTCTCTATGTGAATAAAACCCCATCCTCACAAGAAGAGATAGGTTGCTCTCTGCCGGATCAAGGAATTAGTCCCCATGTTCCCCCTCAAAGAAAAAGAAGAACAGCTTAATAAAAAGCCCTTGCCCAGGGAAAAGCCTTGGGACCCCCTATCATGCTCATCCCCTCCATACATCTTACAAAATAGGGGACAGGAAGATCAAGGGGCAGCAGGAGGGTTAGAGGAAGAGAGATCTGGAGACCATGGGGTAACTGAACCAACTGCTCCTTTAAATCCTTATCCAAATTTAAGAAAAGAATTAGAACAGTGTGAGAGGGCTATTTTCCCTATCCCTTCCACACAGCAGGCATCTAGCATGTTCCCTCTTAGGGAAGTTCCCATGGGACAGGGAGAGACTGGCTTTATAAATGCTCCTCTTACAAGTACTGAAGTTAGGAATTTCAAGAAAGAAATGAAACCACTCCTAAAAGATCACCTTGGTTTAGCAGACCAGCTGGACCAATTCCTAGGACCCAACTTTTACACCTAGGCTGAAATGATGTCCATCATGAATACCCTGTTCACAGGAGAAGAAAGGGGAATGATTAGGAGACTGGCCATGACCATCTAGAAGAAGCAACACCCTCCTAGGCAAGGAGTCTTGCCAGCCAAACAAAAATGTCCAAATGTAGATCCCAAATGGGATAATAATGATCCCAGGGACCAGGCCCAAATGCAGGACCTCAGGGAACTAATAATTAAAAGGATAAAAGAGTCCACTACTGGGACACAAAATGTCTCAAAGGCATTCGAGATTCAAAGATTAAAAAGAGGAAACTCCCTCTGTATTCCTTCCGAGATCAGATGAGAAAACAATCCGGATTAGATCAGGAGAACCCAGTAGGGCAAAGCCTTCTGAAGGGTAACTTTGTAACTAAGAACTGGCCTGACATTACAAAGAAAATTACTAAAGATTGATGCATGGAATAACAAACCAATCGAAGAATTACTGAGGGAAGCTCAGAAAGTCTTTTTGTAAGGAGAGAGGAAGAGAAGCAGAAACAAAAGCAAAAAACATGGTTTCTACTAGGGAACAGGTAGTCAGAAAAAGGTTAGATCAAGATCCCCTCAAAGGAGACAAGGGAAAGATAGATTTCAACACAGACAAAAAAAGGAAATGCAGGAAAAAGCTCCTAAGACTATGAGTGGATGTTACAAGTGAGGAAAGCAAGAGTATTTTAAGAGAGAATGTCTTGAATGGAAGAAAGGTGATCCCCATCATGGCTGTTGATGAAGACTGGGGGGTCAGGGGATCCTTCCGAGAAGGTTCCACAGGAACCCTTGATAAATTTGAAGGTGGGACCCAAGGGAGAAGTAATATTTTTGGTTGATACTGGGGTGGTTCGCTCCTCCCTAATTCACCAACCAAGGGGTACAGAACTCTCTAAGGAAAAATTGACAGTATCGGGGTAAAAGGGGAGGGATTTCAATAAAATGTTAATTAGATTGGGACCAGAACAAATTGAGGGGTCACTCTTATATGTTCCTGAAGCAGGAACTAACTTCCTGGGTCAAGACCTGATTGTGAGATTGGGTTTAGGATTAGGAATAGAGGAAGGATAATTGAAAGTAATGACGGGCCTCCCAACAGAGGAGGAGGACAGAAAAATTAATCCCCTTGTGTGGGTTAGGGAAAGCAACAGGGGAGGGTTAAAAATCACACTCTTACAGATTGAACTAAAACAACCAGGGGAAGTCGTTTGCAGATAACAATATTCCATTTCTACTGAAGGGAGAAAAGGTCTCCAACTGGTAATAGAGCGATTGATTAAAGATGGGCTATTAGAACCCTGTATGTCACCACACAATACTTCAATTCTCCCAGTCAAAAATCCTGATGGGTCGTATAGATTGGTGTAAGATCTAAGGGCTATAAATCGAATTGTCCAGACCCACCACCCTATGATGCCTAACGCCTACACCTTCCTTAGTAAGATACTATGAACGTAAGTAGGTCAGTGTGGTGGATCTAAAAGTTGCATTCTGGGCATGTCCCCTACACTTTAGGTTTAGGGACCTCTTTCCCTTTGAATGGGAAAATCCTATAACTGGGAGAAAGCAACAGTACCGCTGGACTGTGCTGCCACAACGTTTCAAGGAAGCCCCAAACTTTACTTAGTCAAATCTTAGAAAAAGTCCTGGAAGAATTCCAACCTTCCAGGGGAATCCAGTTGTTACAATACGTAGATGATCTTTTAATTTCTGGGGAGAGTAGGGCCAAGGTATCAGAAACCACAACAAGCTTGCTTAATTTCCTAGGAGAAAGGGGATTGCAAGTCTCTAAGAACAATTGCAGTTTGTGGAAAAAGAAGTTAAAACGTTTAGGACACCTGATTAGTGAAGGAGAGTGGAGAGTAAACCCAGAGAGAATATAGGGAATAGTGAGTGGGTCTGCTTTTGCCTAAGTCAAAGAGAGAACTCTGAAAATTTTTAGGTTTAACTGGCTAGTGTAGGTTATGGATTAACTCATATGCTCAAACGACAAAGATTCTGTGTATCTCAAGTTATTAGAAGAGGAACCCCAATTCCCCATATGAACTTATATTCATAATTCAAAATGCACATATTCAAATGTTTGGCTTCAAGTCCATTGAATATGTACATTTTAAATTATGAAATATGAATATGTATTGTACATGAAATATGACTTGACATCACAGAGTAATCTTAGTTCATGGCAATGTTATTTTCTGAAAGCACCTGCAGAAATCTGTCTTCTTTCTAGTTTCCAAAAAACTCACAGGTGGGGGTCTTTGAATGTCAGATAGTGCATGAGGTACACTAGGATACAGTTATTTCAGGATAATTCATATTCATAATTCACAGTGAGGAAACCTGAAAGTTGCTATTAGCTACCAAAAATGAAAGGTGGGGCAGGGTCGCAGGGGGGGCGGGGGGCCTTGTGAGCCAGTGCCTGGACTCCCACATCACAAATGGAAGGGCAGCGCCTGGAGGGAACTCAAGGCCTGACTGGTTCCTTCTAAGCAGGACGCAATCTGGATGGCAGGGCAACTGGCCTTCAGTTAGTAGCCTTCGGTTAGTGCCTTCAGTGGGTGCCTTAAGTTGGTGGCATTTGGTTACCTTTCCTGGGGAGAGGTGGCAGGTGCTCAGTTCTGCAGACGTGGGGACGAGCGAAGGCCCAAGCTGCCCAAAAAGAGGAGAGGTGGCCCATGGGAACCACAATGACCTGTCGCATGTGCACCAAAGCCAGCTCCAGGCAGGGCCGGTGCAGGGCGTCTGTGGAGTCGTCCTACAGCTCTGACATGTATGAGTCAGCAGCCAGGAAAGGTGCAGGCCCCAGCAGAGAGGAGCAGAGGCGCCCGGAACATGCTGTCCACCAATGCCAGCCCCAAGTGGGCCAGCTCAGGGGGTGGTGGGCGGAGCCATCCAGCAGCTCTGAGATCCACAAGGTAGAGATGGCAGTAGCGCCAGGCTCCACTGCTTTGGAGCTTGCACAACCGGATTCGGGAGCCGTGACCTGCAGCACATTGGCGACCAGAAGACGCCCAAAGGTAGGGAGGCCACAGTTACTGCTTGGCCTTAGGAGCTCCTCTGGCTGTTGCTGACCCAACGTTCCCTCCTAGAGACATCCACAGCCTGGGACTCCCCGTTCCTGCCCCTAGTTAGCTTTCCTAGGCCCAGGCCCCAAGCAGGAGGACTGGCTCTGCCTTGTGGCCCCACCCCTTCTTCTTTCCCTGGTGCATCTGGCCAATCAAGTTATTAGAAGAGGAACCCGATCCCTTGCAGTGGTCCTCAGAAGAAATTCAGGCAGCGAAAGAGCTAAATCAGGCCCTCATTACAGCCCTGGCCCTCCCATCTTTAGAGAACCCATTCCATCTGTTTGTTAACAGTAGACCAGGGCATGGCCCTTGGGGTGCTTACTCAAACATGGGGTGGGAAGAGGCAACCTGTTGCTTTTGTCTCCAAGCTTCTCGATCCTGTCTCTCAAGGGTAGCCCAAATGTGTGCAAACAAGAGCCGCCACAGACCTGCTGGTAGAGGAGACTAGAAAGCTAACCTTTGGTGGGGCCCTAATAGCACCCCACATCTAGTCAGGAATATATTAAATCAAAAAGCTGGAAGATGGTTAACTGATTCTCGGATTCTAAAATATGAGGCCATATTACTAGAAAAAGATGACTTGGTCGTAACAACAAATACTTGCCTGAATACAGCCAGTTTCCTATGGAAAGGAGAGGAGAACAAAGAGACATCAGATCCTAACTGCTGAGATATCACAGAATACCAAACCAAAGTTAGGCCAGATCTTAAGGAAGCTCCACTACATGATGGGATAAGGCTGTTGGTGGATGGGCTGCCTCCAGTGATAGATGGCAAGGGACATAATGGTTATGCTGTCATTGACGGAAATAAACACTCCTTATGTGAGAAAGGAAGACTACCTAATGGCTGGTTAGCCCAAACCTGTGAATTATATGCTCTTAACCAGGCCCTAAGGCTCCCTGAAGGCCAAAATGGCACTATATACACTGATTTTAAGTATGCCTATGAGGTGGTACACACTTTCGGAAAAATCTGGACAGAGTGGGGCCTAATAAATAGCAGGGGAAAATAATTGGTACATGGGGAACTGGCCAAACAGGTTTTAGAAAGCCTCTTGCTTCCAGCAGAGGTAGCCATAGTTCATGTAAATGGTCATCAGAAAGGGAACACTATAGAAGCTGTAGGAAACAGGTTTGCAGCTGAAGCTGCTAAGCAAGCCTCCCTGGAGGAAGAAATTAAGACTATTTAGCCTGACCTAAGGTAGTATTAAGGCCCCAGTTTATCAGAGATGAGAAGGAAGAATTAGACAGGTTAGGGGTCAAACTGAAGATGAGATGGGTACTTCCCGATGGGAGAGAAATAAGTAAACCCCTAACGAGAAAGCTAATGTCTATATTACACAAAAGAAGTAATTGGGGATCCTGGGCTCTGCATGACGCAACACTTCAGAATTATGGGTGTACAGGGATTTATACCCCTGCTAAACAAGTGTGTGGAAGTTGTGTAACTTGTCAAAGGATAAACAAAAAGGTGATCAGAAAACAGGCCACAGGAGGAAGACCTCCCAGAGTAAGATCATTTCAAAGCATTCAAGTAGATTTCACAGAAATGGCCAAAGGAAGAAGACTAATGTATTTACTGGTGATCGTAGGTCACCTTTCCAGCTGGGTGGAAGCCTTTCTCCTTCCAACAGTCATGACCAGTAATGTGGTGAAAATAATATTAGAACAGACGGTACCTATATTTGGCCTGGTAGAAAACATTGATTCAAACAATGAGAGCCACTTTACCTCAAGGGTGTTAAGAGGAATTATGGAAGGTTTACAAATTAGATGGGATTATCAAACCCCTTGGCATCCCCTTCCTCTGGAAAGGTAGAAAGAATGAATCAAACTCTCAAAAAGCATAATCACCAAACTAATCTAGAAACTAAAATGCCCTGGTCCAAATGTCTCCCAATAGTACTCCTTAGGGTTATGACAGTCCCAAGAAAATACTTGGGATTGTCCCCCTACAGGTTATTATAGGGGCTCCCATATTTGGGCAGAGCTACAGACCTCCCTACTATGGAAACCAAGGATCAATGCTTAAGAAATTATATACTGGCCATATCTTCCACCCTGTCATTCCTTAGGTTAGGAGGACTTCTGACTTAAATGCCACTTCTTGAGTTCACGGTTCACCACTTTCAGCCTGGCAACTTGGTGCTGATTAAGACTTGGAAAGAAGACAAGCTCCACCCAAGCTGGGAAGGTCCCTATCAAGTGCTCCTTACCACTGAGCCAGCCGTGCAAACAGCTGAACAGGGGTGGACTCACTATCCTTGAGTCAAGGGATTGGTAAAAAGAAACCCCAGAAGGGAGGAGAAAAGACCAGTGGAAAGTGCACTAAGGAACCCTTAAAGTTAACTCTGAGAAAAATCTAAAAAGAAAACATGGGTTGGCCCCATTTCTTGAAGTTAATACGGCTGGGATGGGCTACTATACAAAGAGCAGAAGGTCAAAATGGAAACTGGCAGGGGACTCCTCCCTATCCAATCAGGTTGGTAATTAGTGTAACCAAGACGGTAGCACCCCAGACTATAAGATTTGATGCCTGCCACGTCTAACCTTGTGGGAATTTGGAAAATCAGGGATAGCTCTCGCAGGCAGATAAATATCTTTGCCCTGAACCAGATACAGGTTATAGTAGAGCATCACCCTGCCCCACCTAGCTGGGATGATGTATGGTGGACTACCCAATTTCAGGGTTGGACAGTAAACATGGGTTGCGTAACTCTGAGCTGGAGACCCTTGAAGAATAAACTACATCTGTCCAAGGGCTCCCTGCCAAATAACTGCCACAATTTAGAATGTAATCCTATATTCATCACCATTGACAATCCAGCCATTCTAGACCAAGAACCAAATCTAAGTACTGGCAGTCAGCCTGCGGATGTGACAAATCACATGGCTCATGCACCTATAAAGTCATGATAAGCGATCATAATGTAGAGGAGGGGTCAGTCCATAAAAGGGAAGAAAGTTTTGCTATTGGGAAATCGAAACTTAATGGGGAAGGGTACTGGGGTATAACCTTTTAAGGGGGATAATGAAACTTAGGCAACGTCCGGGAAGATCGTAACCCCATAGTACTCGACCAATGAGGAACTGGGGAAGGGACTTGCATGCTAGGAGATAAATTACCTGCTGTACCTGCCCTGGGTGTGCCTGCCTACCAGACACCTGATCCTGCAAGACTGCCATTAAAAGTCTCACTTCCACTGTTCTTCGTGTCTCTGAGCCCATTCATTGGGTTTGGATGGGTGAATGTGTTTCTCACACATTGTTTTACATTTCTGCAAATCCCTTTATTGTCTGGCTTAATTTCAGACAGCTGGGTTCTCTCATTTGCTTCTATATGATCTGTGGCCACATCACAGGGCAAGTCACATGGCCTCAGAAAAACTCTTGAGAACAGACATGAAAAACGCACGTAACACTTCCAGTATTATATGAAAACATTCTTGACTTCATAGAATCCCTGAAATATCTTCCTATTAAGTTAAAGTTTAAAACTCCTTTCTGTTAAAGAGATGGTAGTCTTAGCATACTTATACGAAAAAAACAATGTTGCAAATCTCTTATTTTATAAAAATTTTCTGTTAAGAATATATTTCTTTTAAACAAAATCTATTTCCTAGACTTTAATCAAATAAAAGCAGTTATCAGTACTCTAGTCCTCAATTAATGTAAGCTAATATGATTTTTGGATCCTTACAAATTGTATATGTAAGCGTGTACCCATGTATATAAATCTCTATCCCATGTGCACAAAATACATAAAAACAAATACACTAAAATATTACTAGCTACATTATAGATACTTTTAATCTTTACCTTTTTCCTCAATATTTTATATTTGCCGTTGGTTCAAAAAAAATTTTTTTAATGCTTCCTGTTGCTCTCTTCCTCTCATCAGCACTAGTTAATATTATTTTCAAAAAGAGTATGCCCTGACCTTGGGGAACCAGAAGGTTTTAGTTAATTAGAATTATGAGGAAGCAGAGTAAGGATAAAAATAAACCAGGAAATAGGATGCAATGGACCCTATGTTAACACATCAAAAAACTGGAATTTAGAATTCTGATCTTAGAGTATAGGATTTCCAGTAACATATGTTCTTTCCATAAAATAATGATTCTTCCTTTATAGTTCTAGCAGTAACTATGTACACCAATAAAATAGTTAAACACATTTAGCTCTGTGCCTTATGAAGTGTTTTCACTTATTATTCTTTGATCTTATATCATCACTGACTACATTACTTTAAAATTCATACGCTAAATGAATTTAATACTGTTTTTTTAAAAAAGGAGGCCTCATCTTTTTACACATTATTACTGTTCATGATAATGTTGTCTCATGGAAAAACAGAGTTGCGGCAAAGGGCCAACTAACTCAAAGCAATACACCGCTCTGAATTCTTTCAATTAGGGATCTCAAAACGTTATTGCTTAACTGGTGCTTGCAATACCATACTAAGTCTTATGGTGATAAGAGTGACACCCATTATACTATAATTAACAACAGAAGGGGACAGCAAAATGCAGAATCACAAACAACTTTTTCTACTTAACTGGCAGAGAAAAGACGGGCAGCACAAAGCAGTGGCTGGGAGTTTGGCGTCTGGAGCCGACTATCTGGATTCAGACTCTGACTCTGCCACTCATGTATGACCCTGCACAAGTTACTTAACTTCATCTTGCCTGAGTTTCCCCATCTATGAGGGAGAGAGGAGAATAACCATATCTACCAGCAAGGTTAAATAATTAAATGAGTTACTACTTGTAAAGTGTTGGCACATAATATTTGTTAAAAGTAAAAGAAAAACCCTGAAACTAAAGTTCAAACACTTTATTAAATAACAAAACAATCGTAGGGATGCAGAAAAACCAAATTAGATAATTCAGAATACTGCATCCTCAATTTCTGAACTTCTTAAAAAGGGGTGGTTTTCAACTATCCCTTAGCAAAAGTACAAACTGGTCAAGTATAAATGACTTTCAGAGATGCCATAGAAGAGTTTGGCTGGATACAGATAAAGCGCCTTTTTGCTTATATAAATTGAACAGAAAAATGTTCTGTCTTTAAGACAAGTTTTAAGACACAATAAATACTAGCATCAACAGGTCACCTCAGTTGCTCTTGTTGACTACCAAAAAAAAGGCAAAAATGCTGATCTCAATGTGTCAAATCTGTTTAAAGTTTAGATGGAAGAAATGAGCAATCACATAAAATTAAGACTGAAGTCAACTTCCTAAAGAAATGGAGTGTCCCAGGTTAAGGCAAGATAAGTACAGGCTGAAAGACATTTTATCCTGCCAGAAAGCAAGGAAGCACTCAACGAACAACCAGGTCAGATCAAAATGGACACAGCAGCCACCTCAAGAGACTCTCACTGGCCAAATGTGAGAAAACCGATCATCAAAAAGAATAACACCTAAAGTGAACAGAAGGAAAAAAAAAGAATTACAGTCAAAATCAATGAAATTAAAAACAGGAAAATAGAAAAAAAAAAAAAAAGCTGGCTCACTGAAGATATAAATCAAACTGTTAAACCTCTAGCCAGACTAATCAAGAAGTTCAAGACCACCCTGGCCAACATGGTGAAATCTCCACCTCTACTAAGAAATACAAAAATTAGCTAAGCACGGCGGCATATGCCTGTAATCCCAGCTACTTGGAAGGCTGAGGCAGGAGAATCATTTGAACCCAGGAGGTTGAGGTAGCAGTGAGCCAAGATCGCACCACTGCATTCCAGCCTGGGTGACAGAGTGAGATTCTGTCTCAAATAAAAAAAGAAGAAGAAGAAAAAGGAGAGAAGGCACAAATTACTAATGTAACAAATGGAAGAGGGGTCATCATTACTTATCCCAAGTACATTAAAAGTACAACAAAGGAATACTATGAACAACTTGAACAAACCTGTAACTATTAAAGAAACTGAATCAATAATCTGAATAGATCTATATCTATTAAAAAATTGAACTGATAGTTATTAACTTTTTAAAACAGAAAATGCCAGGCCCGAAGTTTTACTGGTGAATTCTTCCAAACGTTTAAGGAAAAAAAATGTGATACCAATTCTCTATAACCTCTTGCAGAAAATAAAAACAGAAGGAACATTTCCTGACTTATTCTAAAAGAGCAGCATTATTCTAATAATAATAATAATAATAAAACAAAGAGATTGTAAGAAAAGAAAGCTACAGACCAGTATCTTTCATGAACATAGGTAACAAAAATCCACAACAAAATATTAGTAAATTGAATCCATTAATGTAGAAAAGGAATTATTCACCATAACCAGGTGAGATTTATCCCAGGTATACAAGGCTGGTTCTAAAATCTACTAATGTAACCCTAACCCACCACATCAACAGGCTAATGAATATAAATCAAACGGTCATATCAATGGATGCAGACAAAGCATCTAACAAAATCTAACACCACTCATGATGAAAACGCTCAGAAAACCGAGAATGGAGAGGAATTTCCTCAATTTGATTTTTTTAAAAAAATCTACTCTACTCCCCTCAAAAAACCCTCTACAGTGAACATAGTACTTAATGGTGAAAAACTAGATACTTTCCCCCTAAGAACAAGAATAAGGCAAAAACGTCTCCTCCCATCACTCCTATTCAACATCATACCTAAAGTCCTAAATACTGCACTAAGACAATAAAAGGGAAGAAAAGGCACACAGATGGAGGGGCGACAAGAAATAAAACTGTTTTTGTTTGCAGATGACATGACTGTCTACCTAGAAATTTCTGAAGAATTGAAAAAAAAAGAAAAAACCCTCCTAGTTGATACAGCTGTTTCCACTGCGTGTGAGTTAACAATTCTGATACTGCTGTAAGATCTACGTTGGAACTGAACAACTAAGTAAATACGTGGTGTGTGCTGGGAGGCAGGTTTCTCGCTACTGGAGGAAATTTACTGGTAAGGGGAGGACCAGGAATGATCCATATGGTAATAGATTAGAGTTGAAGACACTAAGAATTCATGTTTAGCTTATACAGATACAGATGGTTACAAATATTTATGCACATATACTGATATGTAATATTAAATACTTATATGTGTCTATCTAGACATGTAGATATACAGATATTTCTAATATATGAATATATTTCTTTGCTCTATCTGCTGAGAGTACCTAAAAGAAACAACATCCCAGTAGCAACAAGCACACCTAGAACTTTGTTTCTAATACCATTTTCTAATTAAAGGAAACAGTGCTCCTTAGAGAAATGGCTGATCCCAGGACTAGGGTAGAAAACATACAAGATGAGCTGGGAGCATCCTGCAGTGCCAGAAAGAAAGTGCTCAGAAAACACCCACGCTGATGGAAGTATGTCAAAGGCACAGAAGCTAACTAAAGGGGCTCCCAATGGCCAAATCTGAAACAATGTGAGTAGCAAAATGAAGTATTATTAGTATTGGACTGTAACACAAAGTATAAAATAAGCAACCATGAGTCCATACTGATATAAATGACTAAATAAATCACTAAATGGGAGAAAATAAAAATCTCCTGCACAGAAGGATTCCAAATATTAATAATTTATGTAGACACTTTGCCATCAAGAAGCAGGACATAACTTTCTACTCTTTAAGTGTGGGCTGTGCATGGTCACTTTTCCCAAATAGTGCAGTATGAAAAGGAGGAAAAAAGAATAACTTTACAATGGAAAAATCTGACAAACATTACTTCACCAGGTGATCAAAATCAAAACCAAGTCATAAATTATGTTAACAGTACATACCCTTGACAGGATGTGATGAAATGATGCTTTACCTCTGTGGATTTTCCTTCTAGAAACCCATAAGGCTAGTCTAAAAATAAGAAAAACATTAGACAAATTCCAATAAAACGGTATCCCACAAAATATCTGAGCAGTCATGGTCATCAAAAAAAGGAATATCTGAGAAACTCACAGCTAAGAAATCCTAAGGAGATACGACAAAATGTAATGTGGTATCCCAGATGGGATCTTGTAAAAACAAAACAAAACAAAACAAAAACACTAGCTAAAATCTAAGAAAAGCTGAATAAGCTATGGATTTTAGTGAATAATGTACCAATAATTTTCACTAACTGTAACAAATGTGCCATGCAAACATATGATGTTAATTATAGGAGAAATTGGGTGTGGGGTATATAGAAACTATAGTATATACTCAATTTTTCTGTAAAACCAAAACTTCTACAAATGAAGACTATTTTAAAAAGGATGACTGAAATGATCATAAAACTTTTGAAAAATCAAAAATCCCTGTGACACAGAGAGAGTGAAAGTTATGTGCCACTTTTTGGAGATGACTATTAACCAATTTTCAAAACCGGTATGTTAAAAAGTTGGTACGTTAAAGAGAAATAAAAATTTATCTCATCTTGTTAGGAAGAACTGTAGTTCAATCCTAGTTGACAAGGGGGAAAGGTCTTTTTAACAAAGGAAAGCTGGTTAATATTAATAGATCAAGAAGGATGATAGGTGGGAGGTCCAGGTGGGCAGATCACTTGAGATCAGGAGTTTGAGACCAGCCTGGCCATTATGGTGAAACCCTGTCTCTACTAAAAATATGAAAATTAGCCAGGCGTGGTGGCGCGTGCCTGTAGTCCCAGCTACTCGGGAGGCAGAGGTGACAGAATCGCTTGAACCCAGGAGGTGGAGGTTGCAGTGACCAGAGATGGTGCTACTGCACTCCAGCCTGGGTGACAGAGTGAGACTCTGTCTGAAAAAAATAAAAATAAAAACAAAAAAGAAGGATGATAGGGTTAGAAAAACAAAAAACAAAAACAAAAAAACACCATTTGCAAGCCCAAATGAAACAACTGATTCAAAGCTCACCAAAAGATTCTAAACACATACGCTGCTGGAAAACAGAATATTCACAGGGAACCAAAATGTCATCTCACTGATCAACTGCTGATTGTCAAGGGCAAACCCATCGTTATAATGGATAGATCTGGTGAATACCATCTTAACACCAAATGATCACACTTTAGGCAAACCACCTGATGCCTGTGTTATGAGTCAATATAATGTACACAGGAATAACTAAGCCAAAAAAACTAAATATAATCCAGCCTTTAGACTCAATCTTCTACTTTAGGAAACACAGTGGGAATAGAGATACAAGTTAATTGCTACAAGAAAACAATCAGACAAATCCAAAATATGGGAAACATTCTATGACAAATGGCCTGGTCTCTTCAAGAAGCCAGTATCATAAGTGTAAAAAACAAAAAAATAGAAAACAGGACAATTGTAGTATGTTAAAAGTGACTAAAGCAACAACAATCAAATGTAGTTCATAAACTGATTCAATATTGGTTTGAAAAAGTTGACCTTTTTGGAGAAGAGGGGCAGAACAAGAAGGAAGAATAGGACTCCCCAGTGATTGCCCCTAACAGAAACATCAATGTGAACACTATCCATGCACGAAAACATCTTCACAAGAGCTAAGGAAATAAGGTGAGAAATCACAGTATCTGATTGCAGCACAAACTGACCTTTTGGGGAAATAATTAGCAAAACTTGAATATGAACTAGATATTAAGGGCTTAAGTATGACATATGTAACAGAATGTGTTTATCTTTAGGAGAGACATAAACAAATATGACAAAAAAGCTAACAACTACAATATCCAAATGAAGTATACAGGTGTTTACCATAATATTCTTTCAATGTGTATGTCTGAACATTCTTCAGTTGGGAGTGATATGAGAGAATGAAGTCACTTTAAAATGTGGGTGAGGACGGTGGCCAAAATGTTCAGTTTTAAGGAACCAAAAAACAGTAATAGCCGATTCTACTGACAGGTGTAACAAAGAAACACACTGATCTTAAACCAGGTTCCTATGACACATATACTGGAAGATGGAGCCAAAAAAGAGAGGGCATCACTTTACCAAACAATTCCTATCCTCAAAGTTTAAAATATCAACCAAAACTCTGCTGATAAAACCTTCTGAAATACACCCAGTATCTATCATTTTCTCAAGGGCTATTAAAGATATATCATTTTTCCTCAATTATAATGATTAAGATGGATGGAAAACTTTGTAATTTTGAAATTTAAGAAGTATGGGAATAGCTTAGAGAATCAAAAACAAAAACTCTTTAAGACCTTACATTTATTTTCATACACAGATGAAGATGGCATCCTAAATCAAAATCAGTATCATTTTGTATCTCTCATATAAATAATGGGTTCTATGAAATTACATTTGTTCTGCAATCCCTTACATACTAGTGGTTGGGCAGATTTATACTGCTATAAACACAACTGTAAGTCCAGCCCCAAAGTTGACTCCTTCAATTAATGACTCAGTATCCTAGGGTTTCTCTGCGAAATTTTAAAATTTTATTCAACATGACTAAGTAGATACTTCTCAAAGCCACCCCCATAATACCTAGATTCCACAGTCTTTTAATTATGACAATTTCATTACAACAAATATCTCAGCTCCTTTTATACATGACTGCCCTTTTACACTCCTAATAGACATGAAAATGTTACCCTATACCTTTATCTTTTCTAAACTTTGCAAAAATATCTAGTTTTTTCTGCCATTTTCCCCTCCCATTTCTATTTCCAAGGCGATTTCCCCCTTTTCTAATAATTCCTATAATCTGTAGAAACTGGTACCCAAAATCTTACCCCTAGGAAAAACTGAAATCACATATACTACAATTTCAAATAGAGAATCTTATGACATAAACCTTGATCAACCTAACAAATCATTTTCCTTAACATGGTGAACTAGATAATTCAAACCAATTATCTTACTGGGAGCAACTAGAAAAACTGGACACCTGCTCAAGTCCCCAGTAAAAAATATTTTAAAAATCAAAACCAAAAAACCTGTTTGAGGGCATCAGAGTGCCAAGGTAGTGAAAAAGCATGAAGACCAAGATCTAGTAGAATAAGGAAAAGCTCATAAGGGAGCCTGGCATCTGGGGCCGTTTTTCCTCCTGATGGGATCTGCTAATTCCAAAGAGGTGGCTGAGAAGCTGAGCTTGAACTTGCAACAGATTTACACAACTAGAGATGATAAAATATTGGAGTTAAGGGTTCAAGAAAGTGTGGGGGTGGGGGCATGTGGGGCTGATAACACCCCTGGCTTTATGCTAGGACTCCAAGGGGTCATATCCCAGAAGAAAATAAAACAAAATAGACCAGCCTTCGTAGACTCTGGAACCCAGTTTTGAAACATTATAGTCTCTGACTGGATTAAGATGATCCAGGATTGCTAGTGCCACTAGCTTGCCTCCTGCCAAAAGTCAACAAAAATCCTCTCTAGAAGGAGACAGCATCATTCCCAAACCTTAAATTATCTATATAATTTTTATTACATAACGTCTTAAGTTATCCAACACAGACATGCTTAATATATTCAAAAAAGTTTTTTGGTTTTTTTTTGAGAATCATGAAAGACTGGCGCAGTACAAAACTCTGCTAACTTCAAAATTTCAAATACTTTACTTCATAATCCTTACGTTCATCTCCGATGAATTCTTTAGGAATTCCCACAGCTGTTCTATGCCCTCCTTACTGCCCTTCAGTCCCCATGCACTTGAAAACTTCACGTACTAAAGTAAGAAAAATCAGTCATCCAATCTAAAAGGAGTTCATACACTCACAGACGACCCTCTAACCTGTCTTCTCTGTATATTACCTGAGAGGGAACATACTCCACTAAGTTGCCACAAGAGAGTGAACTCTATCGGGGAGACACCATAGGTTTTCCAACATTTTACAACATAATCCATTACACACACACCTCTGTGTGTATCTCTATATAAATATACTCACACATCTATGGGAAACACAACTTTCAAAAAATTCTGAACTACAGTAATCAACACACTGTGGGAACATAAGCATAGACACATAGATCAATGGAATAGAACTCAGAGTCCAGAAATAAATCTGCCTTTTTTTCAAGAATGCCCAAGACAATTTGGTAAGAAAGAATAGCATTTTCAACAAATGGAGCTAGGAGTACTGCATGTCTACAAGCAAAAGAATGACCTCATATACGTTCCTCATACCATACACCATAAAATTAACTCAACATGGATCACAGACCTAAATGTAAGAGCTAAAACTATAAAACTCAGAAAAAAACGTAGAAGTTGTCTTCATGACCTTGAGTTAAGCATTGGCTTCTTATAAAATATTCCAAAAGCACAAGGGAAAAACAAATACGTTGTATTTCTTCATTGAAATTAAAACTTTTTGTGCTACAAATGATGCCATCAAGAAAGTAAAAAGACTACCTCCAAAACAGGAGAAAATATTTATAAACCATACATCTGTTAAGCAACTTGTATCTCTAATATATAAAGAACTCTTTGGCCAGGCGAGGAAGCTCATGTTTGTAATCTCAGCACTTTTTGAGGCCAAGGTGGGAGCATCACTTGAGCCCAGGAGTTAGAGCACCTGGGCAGCACAGTGAGACCCATCTCTACAAAAAAAAATTAAAAATTAGCAGGGCACACCTGTGGTCCTAGCTACTTGTGAGGCTGGGGAGGGAGGATCACTTGAGGTAAAATTTTTTGTACTAAAAATACAAAAAAATTAGCCAGGACTAATGGCAGGCACCTGTAATCTCAGCTACTCAGGAGGCTAAGGCAGGAGAATTTCTTGAACCTGGGAGGCTGAAGTGAGCCAAGATCACACCACTGCACTCTAGCCTGGGCGAGAGAGCAAGACGTCACCTCAAAAAAAATAAAAAAGAGATAGCCAGAATGAGCAAAACTACAAAGAAAGTAGGTTAAGTGGCTGTTTAGGGCCAGGGAGAGTGGTGTATGTGCGTTTGAAGAAATGGGGAGTGACTGCTAGTGAGTATGAGGTTACTTTCTGGGGCAACAAACATGTTCTAAAGTTAGGTTGTGATGATGGTTCCATTATTCCAGGAATATACTAAAAAAGCTTTGAGCTGTGTATTTCAAATAGATAACTATAATGGTATGTGAATTATACCCCAATAAAACTGTTAAAAAATTCTTAGTCCCTTATTATACATGACACGCTATGGTATTTTCTACTTCATTTCTTTTAAAAACATAACAGAAGTTGTGATCTCCTAAATTCATTCTATAACCTACTAATGGGTCATGACTAACAATTTGAAAGCACTGCCACAGAGTCCTACCTACAACACTAAAACTTATAACCACCGTCTCCTGTATCAGGACTAATCCCCTCATACCTCACATCCCTGCTGATGGTCACCAGAAAATGTCCAGTTCTCCCTGGTTATCTATTATTCCCTGAATTCTCACTGCCATACTGCTGTGTACGTCCTCCATTTGACTCAATTCTTCATCCTCCTAATTCCTTTACTTGGCCTTCTGAAATTCCCAATTTGTGACAAGCAAACTCAGCCTGTTACACTACCTATATCCTTTCTTGTCATTGTCTATCCTCCCTCCAATTCTTCCTTATTCAGTGAGGACATTACAACTGGTTTACAGTATGTACCCTTACTCCCCTCACTAGTTGCTGATTTCACCACGCATGCAGACTGACCCTTTTTTAATACCTCAGACTTTTAACTCATTGGCCTCCTCACATTCCGGACTTGTCTCTGAATTCTAACTCTGCAGCCCACATCCAAGGTCATCCTGAGCATCAATTATGTCAATAATTATCATACTTGTGAAATCTCTCTTTCAGATATCCCACTCTGACCATGGCATTCAATCTTTCAAATTAACTTACTCAAACCCTGTGGCCAGTTACATACTCAACCACCACCCCACAATAAGCAGGCCCTTATTTCCCTTGTCCCCTTTTCCTTCTTTTGTACTGATCTGGTGTGATGGTTAGCTGTAAGTATCAATTTGGCTAGGCTGTAGTACCCAGTTATTCAAACAATTATGTAGTTGCTGTGAAGGTATTTTGTAGATGTGATTAATATCTACAAACAGTCAAGTTTAAGTACCGGAGCTTATCCTTGATACCGTGGGTAGGCCTCATCCAATCACTTGATAAGGCTTTAATAGCAAAAACAAGTTTCCCTGAGAAAAACAAAATTCTGCCTCAAAGCTGCAGTATTAACTCCTGACCAAGAATTTCCTGCCTGTCCTACAGATTTCAGACTTGCCAGCCCTCACAAAAATAAATGCCTTAAAATCTCAGTCTATCTATCTATAACTCAGATTGGTTCTGTTTCTCTGGAGAACTCTACTACACCTGGCAAAATCTCACCCTGGGTAAATCCAACCACCTGCCTTATCTGTGCCTGTAACTAATCAGCTAAATAATGCTGGGGGGGGGTGGTCACAAAACCAGGTTGACCGATATCACTTTAACTTCAAGATTTTAAACCTTAAATGAACAATCAATACTTCTTGACAAACTGCTTCAAACTCCTCACACTCCCATCCCTTTCTGCCCATATGAATCTCATGCTTCACTGAGCAAACAAACCACAAGAGAAGATGAAAGCCAGGAGAACAGGTCTTCATCTTCCAACTTCCAAACTTCCTCACAAGGGCACACTTTTCCACATTTCCTCCTGTTAGATGGAAAAGATTTCTCCTCTAATGAGGGCCAAACTCTCTACCTGTACTCTGCATCCCCTTTCCTACATACAGCAATGCCATTTTCACTCAATTTCTGAGCCTCACAATTTCCTTTATCTACCAACCCATTTCTTTGTTCACTTTAGAGCTAATCTTAAAAGAGTGGTCTACACCCACTGTGTCAGCACTTGCTCATATCTCACTCTTTTTCAAAGTGTTTCATTCAGGGGCTAGGTGTGGTGGCTCACGTCTATAATCCCAGCAATTTGGGAGGCTGAGGTGGGAAGATCACATGAGGCCAGGAGTTTGAGACCAGCCTGGGCAACACAGTGAGACCCCATCTTTACAAAAAACTTAAAAATTAGCCAGCCGAGTCCCAGCTACTTGGGAGGCTGAGACAGGAAGATCCACTTGAGCCCAGGAGTTTAAGGCTGCAATAAGCTATGATCACACCACTGCACTCCAGCCTGGGCAACAGAGGGAGATGGTCTTTAAAAAAAAAAAAAATCATTCATTGTTTTTTAACCATCTTCAACTTGGCTTCTTTCTTCCTACTTTAATAAAATCGTCAAACAAGATCACCAACAACTTCCCATATAATCTCTCTATGCCTGTTTCCTCATGTATAAAATGGGCCTAACAGTGCCCACCTTGTAGGGTTGCTGTGTGATGTTTAAATAATTTAACATACATAAAGCACAAGAATAGTGGCTGATACATGATAGGCACCAAATAGGGTATGTATTAGTTCTTATACTATTAGGATAGTCTGGATTCTTATTTTCCCAAGGTTCTAACTTTTTGTTTCTAGTTACTTAACAATGTATGGGTCCTTGAGCAGAAAACCACCTCAGCTTTTTGGTGGGAGCAGGGGAAGGGAAGAAGAGACAGAAAATGAACTATTTAATCCCCATTAAGCAATGAGATCTCTACTGAAATTCAGCTAAGTATCTAACTACCATATAATTTTTTTTTTTTTTTTTTTTTTTTTTTTTTTTTTTTTTTCTTTTTTTTTGAGACGGAGTCTCGCTCTGTCGCCCGGGCTGGAGTGCAGTGGCCGGATCTCAGCTCACTGCAAGCTCCGCCTCCCGGGTTTACGCCATTCTCCTGCCTCAGCCTCCCGAATAGCTGGGACTACAGGCGCCCGCCACCTCGCCCGGCTAGTTTTTTGTATTTTTTTTAGTAGAGACGGGGTTTCACCGTGTTAGCCAGGATGGTCTCGATCTCCTGACCTCGTGATCCGCCCGCCTCGGCCTCCCAGAGTGCTGGGATTACAGGCTTGAGCCACCGCGCCCGGCCTACCATATAATTTTATAAGGATGAGCGACCTGCCTCAAACCCAGTCGCCAAATCAAACTCACTCTTCGCACTCTCTCACTCCTGTGCTTTCCTGACTTGCTGATTTCAGCATTTTTCCAAGCTTAAGACCCTCCTGTCTATATTCATTCACTTCATACTTCTACATATCTTGACCTCTGACCGTACGCTCTCTGACACCAGACTAAACTATATTTCAGGGAGCTGCCTCTGACTGCTAAGCACATAGAAAGCAGCCTATATGTATAGTCACACCTTGCTTAAGGACGGGGATACCTTCTGAGAAACGCATCGTTAGGCAATGCCGTCACTGTGCGAACATCATGGAATGTACTTACACCAACCTAGATAGTATAACATACCTAGGCTATAATATGGTGTAGCCTATTGACCCTAGGCTACGAACCTGTACAGCATATTACTGTACTGAATACTGCAGGCGACTGTAACACAACGGGAAGTATTTGTGTATCTAAACATAGAAAAAATAGAGTAAAAATATGGTATAATTTAATGGGACCACTGTCACATGTGTGTTCTGTCACTGACTGAAACCTCACCATGGGGTACATGACTGTATTATTAAATAAGAGACAAGGCAGTTAACTGCTATTACATTAGCTATCAAGTGATTGATCCCCAACTTGTCCATTTAACATTTTGAAAACCACAGTTCATTTCAAGTTACATTAACTTTAGAAAGAAAACTTCACACTACTTTAAGTATTCCCATAATCCCTCCCTAATTTCATTATTATTCATAACCTTTAAATACTCAACAGATAAACAGATATTTTGGCTCTCGTTTCACATATAATGGAGGAAAACTATAATCTTCTAAAAATCACCACTATGAATGCAATAAAAAAAATATAGCGGTATTAAAAAGTTGGGGGAGGGAGGAGGTAAAAATCAAAGGAAACAAAAAAGCTGGCATGACATATCAGAAAAATCAAAAATTCAACTACAAAACTATTAGAAATAATAAATATTCTACAGGGGGCTTATCATTTAATATATAAAAAATATTAACTAATTTACAAAATAAAAAAGCTTTCATATATAAAACCAGATAGAAGATAAAATGGAAAAAAAGATGCCATTTCCGGCAGGAAAAAAAAAAAAAAACAGAAAAACTTAAATATATAAAATAGCAAAAAAAAAAAAAATTCTTTTTAATGTTTAAAAATGCTATCAGGAACCCAAAATGAGACTTCAACAAATAAAAAGGTTAAGTTTTTCCTATTCTTGGATATAAAGGTACAACATCATAAAGCTGTCACTTATTTTTTAAATACAAAGAAATCCTAACAGTAAACTGAATCCATGTAATAGAAGTCAATCACTGGGGAGCAAGGTAACTTGAAAAGGATGTACAAAATGCTTCTGGGTGATGGAAGTGTTCTTTATTTTGATCTGGGGTTGCACAAGTGTATACATAAGCAAACTTATTGGACTGTAATGCTTGTGCATCTAGCTGTACATAATTTTACCACAATAAAACAAAAAAACTGATTCCAACAGAAAGACTGGCAGAGGAGGGGTACAGACTAGACTAGATGGGTTGTTTCTGAAAGTTCATATAAAATAAACAAGATAGAAGCCAGAAAAATACTTCTGAAAAGAGAAATAAAAGGGAATTAGACCTAGCAGAAAACACAGCATATGCTACAATAATAAAAACAGGATGGCTTGGGTCCCAAACAGGCGGATGGGTCAGTGGGACCAATGGTACCAAACACACGTGGAAATTTTGTAAATGGTAAAAGTGGCATTTTAAATCAGTAAGACAAAGATGGACTATTTAATAAATGGTATAGGGGCAACTGGATGGATATCTGGTGAAGAAAATAAAGTTGGAACTATACATAATATCCTACCATAGAATGGAAAACAGCAAATTGGGGAAAAATATTTCCAAAAAATAGCATGGAGCCAATCTGTAAAATTAATCCTAAAAATCTAGGAAAATGAGCAACAAAGCAATAGAAAAATACGCAAAGACAAGGACAGTTCAAAATAAAGAAAATACAAACAGTCCTTAAAAGATGAAAGATGTTTAAGGGTAACAAGAAGCAGGCATCCTTACACAGTGCTGGTGGAATGGAAGGTGGACAACCTCTACAGGCTTCACTTCAGCAATACATAAAAATACAAATGCATATACACTGGCCTAGGAACTCTACCTCTGGAAATTTATCCTATGCATTTAAGTGCAACATGATGTATGCACAAGGTAATCCACTGCACCATGGTTTTTGATAGCAAAAGTCTGAAAACTACCTAAATATGCATCAAAAAGGAGTTAAATGGTACACCAGTATAATGATGTTATAGACTGTCTGTGTCCCTCCAAATTCATATGTTGAAGCCCTACCCTCCAACTTGATAGTATTTGGAGGAGAAATCTTTAGGAGGTAACTAAGCTTCTCATGTATTAGGTCATGAGGGTGGAGTCCCCATGATAGGATGAGGAACAAACTAGAGCTCTTAGGGGCCATGTGAGGATACATCCAGAAACCAGCCACCTGTAAAGCCAGGAATAGGGCCCTCAACAGGGAACCAAATTGGTTAAGTAGCCTAATCTTGAATTTCCCAACTTCCAGAACTGTGAGAAATAAATTTCTGTTGTTTAAACCACTCAATCTACGGTATTTTGATATAGCACCCCAAACAGAGTAACACAAATGGAATACCACAAAGATGTTAAAAAAGATGTTAAAATACCACAAAGATGTTAAAAAAAGCATGCTATTTACATACTGATATGACTGATATAAAATAATATCTCAGCTATATTAAAACAAAAAAGCAGGCCACGTGCGGTGGCTCACACCCATAATCCCAGCACTTTGGAGGCCAAGGCAAGTGGATCACCTGTAATCCCAGCTACTCAGGAGGCTGAAGGAGGAGAATCACTTGAACCTGGGAGGCAGAGGTGGCAGTGAGCCGAGACTGCGCCACTGCACTCCAGCCTGGGCAACAAGAGTGAGAATCCGTCTCAAAAAACAAACCAACAAGCAAAAAACAAAAAAGCAAAGGGTGGTACATATTGCATCCATCAACTTAGATTAAATAAAAAGGGAGGAAGCAGAGCAAAGGCTACACAGTACTGTATATATGTATGATACCTATCCTTCATTGGCAAAGCCAAAATCCATAAAGCTGTGAAAAATACAATAAGTTTAGTACAAACATATTTGGTAGCAAAACCTGACGAGATGTAGCATAAGATTTTATAATCTTTATTCACCCCACTTGTATTTGTTATGCTTTTATAAAAATATTAACATCTTTGATTATTTCTGGGTTTTTTATTTTTTTTTATTTTTTGAGACAGAGTCTCACCTCTGCCGCCCAGGCCGGAGTGTAGTGGCATGATCTCGGCTCACTGCAACCTCCACCTTCCAGACTGAAGTGATTCTCCTGCCTCAGCCTCCTGAATAGCTGGGATTACAGGCGCGTGCTACCACGCCCAGCTAATTTTTGTACTTTTAGTATAGATGTAGTTTCACTATGTGGGCCAAGTTGGTCTCAAACTCCTGACCTCAGGTGATCCACCCGCCTCAGCCTCCCAAAGTGCTGGGACTACAGGCGTGAGCCACCACGCCTGGCCTATGTCTGAATTTTTTACAGAAATGCTAATGTGTTTAATTACGAGGCTACAACCTCTTACTAGGGATTTTGGATAATATGGTAGATGCGCTATCTTATCTTCCTACAATTGCAAAAAAAGAAGCCTTCATTCTAAAATACATCTGGACCAAGGATTCTGAACAAAGGATTACACACTTACACACACATAAACTATCTTTGGAAGTATTCACAGGAAATTTAAGTTTCCAGGTAGAAGAACTAGGTGGCTACACACAGTAGAAAAGGAGATTCTTTATCTTTTTAAATCTTTGGAATTTTGAGTCAAAGTGAATTAATTACTACTTAGTCAAAATATAAAATGTAAACAAAGTAAAACATTAAGACTTTTAAATTCTCAATAGTAACAGACAAAGCTAGATACTTGGGTTTTTGTTTGTTTTAACTGAAAAGTGACCCTTTCTCAGGTCACAGAGAAATCCATACAGCAGGAGCTTTTCTTTATCTTACCTTTGGTTGACCCAATGGCATCTGAAAGTAAAGAGAGCCATCCTTTCTGGAATAAGTCAGAAAATGGTGATTTTTCTACCCAATTAATGACTTTTAGGAAATAGCATCTTATCAATGTTTTTGATGTTTCCTGCCGAGCAAAGCAAGTGCTTGTATGTGGCTGTTTTTCGTTTCTAGTGTCCCCAGAAATATGGTAGGTGGCGGGCTTGAGTCTCTCAGCACCGAGAAGCAGTACTGGAGGCCTACACTTCTCAATACTGGAGAGAGACTTTAAAAAGTGTTTCAAGTACAGATCTAGCCTTACATCGTAACAGCTCCAATACAAAGGAGATTGAGAACTCTGGTTAGTACCTGAATAGCATCTTTTCTACTGTCAGCTTTTCATATTTTTCATATACTTATTTTGATACCCTGTTGTATTCCAGAATGAATTTATAAGGTTTGTCTTTTCTTATGATTTGGATTTTGACTAATGTGCACCACACTCTCAACTTAAACCAGGAATCAGAAAAGATACCTTGCTTTCTGAGGTTTATCGAGTGAGTACAAAGGCATGGCAAGAGACACAAGGTTTGGAAGGCCCCAAATGCCCCAATGACAAAAGAAATTCCTAATGAAATGACTAACAATATTTGCTTCCTTGTGTTAGGACATAAATGTGCTTACGTTAATCCTTATCTTCTATCAAATTATACTCGGCTCACTGAGGGTAGAAACTGACTTCTATTTCCTTTGGCTCCCACATCATCAAATACCTGGATTGGTATAATGCAATGCACAGTAAATATTGCCGAAGTAAAAACCAGTGTCATCTCATAGTAGAGTAGATGCTCTCAAGAAGGAACAAGAAATTTGATCTACCATAATAACCATACAAACGCTAAACAGAAGACTTAGAAAAACACAGAAAATACAGAAAAGATAATATTTCTAAGTAGTACTAATAAATAATCTCCCTAATTTTTTAAGAGGCCTCCATGCCTCAATGAATTGTTGTGGTTACCAGGTCTCTGACAAATTTGCAATCTTCGCAGAATCAAAGATCCCAATAACACTAAATTTAAAAGATGTGACAGCATTCCATTTTCTTCAAATGTGTCACATGATAAAGCTATTCGTAGTTCCTAAATTCTCATTCCTTTAGATGTCTATAATAAACCTAGGAAAGCGTAGGCAATTTTCTGCTGTGGGAAAAGGCAAAAAATCGTGAAAGTGGCAAATATGTTCCCTTCAATATATGCTTTTGGAACATTTCCAAATTTTAAGATAGAGAGGATTACTGGTCCAAATGTTAATATAAATCATCTCAGTCAATTCAGATTATATGAGACGATCGAATTTTAGATAAACCCCCAGAGATGCAGAGTGAAACAAATGGCATATTCTGGAGAATTAGAATGGACACTGTGCATTAAACTGGTTTGACATTTACTTGGCATTTTATGTTTGTTCAAAGTTAAAAATAAGTGATAACAATAGCAAAAACTACCTGAATACTTCTATCTACCATTCCAGGCACCATACCAGTACTAGGCACTTTACATGCAGTACCTTATTTAAACCTCACAGACCTATGAGGTTATGTGCTATTATTATTCTCATTTGACAGACAATAAAACAGGCCCAAATATGTTATATAACCTGAACGAGCCTATACCACAGTTAGATTGGAGCACAATTAGAACTCAGGCTGACCTTAAAACCCACACTAGCAATCACTATAAGGTTTGGGTTCCTTAACTTTCTAAAGAATGGCAGATTTTAACTAAATCTGAAATACAATAAAGGGTAACAGCAAACACAGGCATGTCTTGTATTTGTATATAACCCCCCTCCAAGAAAAAGAACGGAAGCTACTAAGTTTTCCAAAAAGGTGTCTCTCCTGTCTCTCTCTCTCTCTCCCCCCCCCCACACACACAAAATTTTAAAAACTGGATTTCAGTGAAATTTGGCTTGCACAGAGATGTGAAGTAGGCTTTTGTTTGGCAGGAGCCCTTTCATACACCTTTTAAAAGAGCATAAATTCACTGTTCAGAGATGCCTTAAGTCTCATCCCTGACTATAAGCTTCCTGAGGATAATGAACTCTTCATTTTATGTCTTCCACAAAATCTCTGAGAGCATAGGGTCTCATGAGAAGGCATAATGCTGTGGAATAAATAAAAATCTCCCTTTCCAAGAATCTCCAGCTTATGGCGAAGTCTTCCATTTGTTTTCTAAGTCTGGATATTAAAGAAAAAATTTAACTCAACAATTTTTTTGGCTTCTGAAAATTACAAAATTCTAACTTTGACTACTGTTCTTAACTTGGGCTTCTGATTATCACCCAAGAAGGGCTCTTTTTGTCCTAGTATGTTTTCTCTAGAACCACCTATCTGAGGAACAAGCCTTCTATTAAAAAAAAGTTCTGACAGCCTGAGTTTATAGTTTTAAAGCCAAAAACATTAAGGCACTTGCCTAAAGCTCCAGAACTTGTTGATGACAAAGTCCAGATGGCAGAACTGAGAAATGAACCTAGGTCTGATTCCTGGATTGCTCTAGCTCCACCTATTGACCTGAATGACAGGGTAACTCACTTCAATACTTCTGTCACCTTTCAGTCAAATCATTTCTGAAATCAAAGTTCAACTTAACCTGCATTAAGAGTAAAAATGCAAGGCTTCTAAATGTTCAGGTAAAGAGCACATGATGAAGACAATCAGCATCACAGTTCACTGACATAGGCAAATGATTCATATATAAAGCTATGCGGTTATAATGACTTCCTTGGACTACGTGAATCAGAAAGGCTACTACCCATACCATTGACTTGACCAGAGACCTCTAGAGCGCTGGAATCCTAATGTCAGACATTATTTTGTATTTCTACTCGTGCAACAAAGCATCTCAACCATGTAGATGACTCAAATATGTCAAAATTCAACCCGCTGGCAAAGCTGACCAACAAGAAGCAGGCTCCTATTCAACAACCTCTTAGCACTAGGATAGTTGGGGACTAGTCATTTAACAACAAATTACTTCAAGTTGTTTCGCTGAACATCTCATCCTCCCAAGGTCACTTCGATAATATCAGGCATGTAGCAAATACTTAAGATTCTAACCACATTAATTTGTGTACAATGTATTCTTGCACTAACTTCCTTTCCAAATGGCATTTCCCCCGATCTAAAGGAGTGTGAAGGATATAGTTTCCTATTCTGCCAGGACAGGACACTTAAAAGGAGCCCTTTTCATACTTATTAAAGGAATATATTTACTAACAGAATCGATGCTATATCTCTTACTTTAAAGCATAATTTGAAGTGAAATTCAGAGTGACTGCTAATGAATATGGTGTTTCTTCTTGGGGTGATGACAATGTTCTGGAATTGGTGATGGTGATCAATGCACAACATTGTGAATATACTAAAAACCACTGAAATATATACACTCTAACAGGTGAATTTCATGTCAATTAAATTTCAATAAAGCTATTTTTAAAAACCAATAATTTGGAAAACAAAATAACACAACTCTGGTTCTTTACATAGGCTGACTGTGAGCTACTGCCAAAGGATTGTCAGTAACCCCTACTAGAAGCTGACATACCTTAACTAGGTAAAGCAATAAAACGTTGGTATCTCAAAGGTTTTCATCCCTCATCTTAAAAAAGTATCATTTTCTTATTTCTTCATTTCCACTTTACACCAAATAATAAGAAGCTCATTAATTAGTTCACTCTTTTCGTATTCTTTCAAATCCAAAACAAACGCTAAACTGTTCAGGGAGTGGAAAAGAGCTTTAACTTGGATAAATGAATTATTTTGAGTTTTAGGATCATATTTTGTACCAATGTGTTAACACAAGTTAGAACTTAAAACCAAACATTTCAAGTAAACATTTCCAAAATATTAGAAATATTTCTAATAAAACATTTATGTGGCTTTGTCCTCAATTTTTCACAAAATGAGTCACCAAAAACCTTTCAAATAATATTCACAAAATTATAAATGCAATCATTTTAGACCCCTACTGAAATACCAGTTTATGTGTGCCTGTGTGTGCATTACGTACATACACACACAGACACACATAAACTAGTACATACACAGAAACACACACCCCACAACCTACTTTAGTTTATTAATCATATTAAAAAAACATTTAGACAAGATTTTATTTTAGGACAGTGAATGACCTACACGTGATTCAAAAGCCCATGTCATCATAACAGATAATGTACATGAACTGATCATTTAGCCATCTGAAGCGACAGTTGCATGAAGCTTCCAAAACTTTATGGAGAACATTACAGTTTTTTTTAAGGCTTGAATTTAAATATTATCAATTACAAAGAGCTTTTCATCAATCCGACTTTTATTGAACACTTACTATATTCCAGGCTAGGTGGTGGAGAAACAGATGCAAGACAGGCCTGCCCTCAAGGAAGTCCCATTTTGATTGCTTGCTTTTGTCAGGCACAGCACTAAACATGTTCACTTAGAGCATCTGACCTCCTAGGTTTAACGTTAACCACAGCAGGGGAATCTGAGGTAACCATTACAAATGACTGTAAGGCTGCAAGACTGGAAAAAATAAAATTTAGAAATAAACAAAAGCTGTTGTATATTTAGACCAAATCTAATTCTACTTCCTAACATTACACTTGAACTTCCAGATATACTGCTTAAAAAATGACCCAGAACATAACCATACCTTCCTTAACAGACATCTCTTATGTAATTCTCTCATTTAAAGGTCCATCTATTATACTTCAGTCAAAGCATCCTCTTCCATGAAAGGATACCTTCCTTTACCTTCAAACCAAACCTCTTCATCTGGGTACGGTACCGAACAGTTGTTGAATGAATGAATGAATGAAAAAACATGTTCTAATTGCCAAAGAGGTATTTGCTGGATGCCTATCTCAAAACACAATGGACTGACGGACCAGAATTCTACTGGACAGATCGCTGAATTTCAGAGGTAAAAACGGTAATCACTGGACAATGCCATGTAGTTAACATGTTATTAAATTCGCAATAAAGACCAGGCGGGGAACTTTCAGAAATAAAAACGGAAAGTGTTCATCAGGGTACTTTAAAATGGACTTGGTTCTACCATCTCTGAATCCGGAACACAAATGTGAGACAAAGAGATGGGAGGGTGGGGTGAAAAAGTCAAAAGGTCACCACCGAGTGACCCTCAAGAGAAATGTGCGCTGACCACCGAAGCTCGGGCCAAGCTGGATGGACACCTCCCACCCGAACCACGGGCCTGGGCTGTGCCTCGCAGCCCAGAGCTGCAGGCCATCCCGGCCCTTTTCAGCGCTGCTGCCTGCCTTCGCCCAGAACCTGAGCACAAAGAAACCACCGAGAAGCAAAATACGGTCCCCATGGGCGCGGGGCAGGCTTGGGGACCCGCTGGTAGAAGCCCTCTTCCCGGCTCCTCGCCGCCCCGGAGGCAGCCAGGGTGCGGCGGGCCGCGGAGACGCCTCTGTCCGACCCTTGCCGAAGTGTTTCAGAACTTGCCACCCACCCCCCCGCTATTTTCTTCTCCCGCCGCGGAGGCAGGACCCGCGCGAAGAGGACGCGAGAGGACAGGCGGGCGGGGCTCGCCGCGGCGGGCGGGCTGGCGGGTAGCAGAGCGCGCCCAGGTCCCGCAGCCCCACGCCCCCTTGGCCGGCCCCCGCCTCTGCGCCGCTATTGTTCCCGCGCCGCCCCCGCCCGCCGCGCGCTCCCGCCCCCACTCCCGGGAGGGGGTTACGGCTGAGGAGAAGGCGGCGGCAGCGGCACAATAACATAAACACGACGGGGCCGCCTGCCGCCCAGGCCCTGCGGCATCCGCCGCACTCACCCGGCAGCGCAGCGAACGGCGACAGGGAAGCCCGCCAGCGGGGACAGGGGCGGTCCGAGCGGTCGCCGCGGCCGTTACCCAGGTCTGCTCGCCGCTCCGCGATCCTAGCCGCGTCGTCCAGCCTCGGCCGCTCCGCTGAGTAACAGGGACGCGGGCCGTCACCGCGCACGCCCGCCCACGTCATCGCGCAGGGCGCCGCCCCCGCGCCTCCCGAGTGGCCTGCGGGGCGGGGCAGCCCCGGGGCCCGGATTGCGGGGGCGGGGCCGCTGGCCGGGGGCGGGGCTACTCCACGGGGCTGAGAGAACTTGCGGAGGTCGCCTGGAGGCGGAGCCGCGGAGAGAGCCTCCGAGGGCAGTGGGTGAGGGGCGTGGCCAGGAGCGGGAGGGGCGGGCCCTGTGGTGGCACGTGGCGGCGCGTGGCCCCAGGGGACTGCATCTGGTTGGCGGCGGTAGCCAGGTCGGAGCTTAAGGCTTCGGGCCTCGTCACCACAGGGTTTGAAGGGCAGGTGAGCTTAGGCCAAACTTGCGCAGCGAACAGACACCCCTTCCTGGTACACACCTGAGTGATGAAGAGCTGGTTACCTTGACCGACAGTACGTTCCATGCTGAGGACACCTGTCCGGATCCCAGCAACCTACAGAGAGATAAGTGTTCTCTTCAGCTGCCCCGGTAAAGCTTCCTCCAGTTTTTCCAAAATCCACTTCCTCCGAGATTCCTTGCAAATCCACCTCTTCCCAGATTCCTTGCATTACCTGGTTTACCTCTGAGGCCCCACAAAACGTGTAAATGTTACAGAAGCGATAAATTGACAAGCCTTTAAATATCCAACAACAGGTGGAAAGGCGTTTAAGTTACCTACATCCATGCAGTAGAATACATTTTAGCAATTTAAACGCCATGTGTTCAAGGAATTCTTAACAACACAGGAAAATGTTAACAATATATCATTAAGAGAAAGAAGCAAGAAACAAGTCTTATATATAGAACGATCCCACTTAGTTACTATATATACACATAGAAAAAACCTGGAAAGAAATACACCAAATTATGTTAGCAATGGTTCGTCATTGGACTATGGAATAAAGGGTGACTTGGTTCTCTTTTATACTTTGGGTATTTTCTCATGTTTTCCAAGAGGAATAGTTATGTTCACAATCGGAAACAAGTAAGTTACTTTAATAAAGAATATATAAATATTTGTTGAATGAATGAATGATTTCAGGTAGACTACTTTCCTATTACATGTGGGGCTGGCCTCTTTCTGGTGATTCTAAAAGCGAACATACAGGTGATTATTCATTCATTCTCTTCCCATTTCCTCTTTTCCTCCCTCTCAACCTTCTTAATTTCCTTCCTTCCATCCTTTATTCCTGCAATAATTATTTATTGCAGGCCCATTCAGTGCCTAGCAGTACAATAGAGTTTACAGATTTAATCACTGTACTATGAAAGTAATAACAGTAAATGCAAAATTATCACTGTATTATAATACAAATTGTTAAGGATACATAATATTATGAAACTAACTAATACACTAGTTAGTAAGGCCAGAAAAGATTTCCCTGAGGAACTGTCCCTTGAGCTGGGAATAGGTTTGACTAGACAGAGAATATTTTAGAGAGAACTTTGCATGCGAAGGTCCTGTGATGAGATTAAGCAGGATAAGATGGAGAACTTCAGGAAAGGCCAGCTCTGCTGGAGGAGCAAGGAAAAAGGAGCTATGAGATGAAGTCAGGAAGATTGGTAAAGGGACCAAACATAGGACAGCCATATTGGCCGTGTTGAAAATCTTTTTATCCTAAGTGCAATGGGAAGCCCCTGACATATTCAGCAAAGAGTATGGCATGGTCAGAATAGCGTCTTGAAAATATTCCTTATTGGAAAGAGGCCAGGTGGATGTAGGAGTAGCCTAGACAGTAAAAGGTGGAGGCTTGATCTAGGGTGATGGTCATGGAAATAGCTGATGGACATGGAAAGATCTGTGAATTATTTAGGAGGTCCAAGGGGCAGAACTTGCACATTCTCCAAGTGATGGGTTATGTGGGGCAATGAAGAAGAGGGAGACATCAAGGAAAACTCAAAGGTTTCTGGCTTGTGGCCAAGGATGGATGTTAGTGCTGGTTTACCAAGATGGGAATTTAGAAATGGACCAGACTGGGATGAAAATATCATGAGAGCAGGCTGTTTGGCTGTTTGGCTTTTGAGATGCCCAAAACTGATGTTAAGTTGGTGGTTGGATATACAGAGCTGAGGTTCAGCTAGGTGAGAGACGAATCATTGACAGTGAGTGATGCCTTGAAGCCTTGGGATAGATGGGTCGGCCTAGGCCTGAGCAGAGGGCCTACAACCAGGCTTGGGGAACTTCAATGTTAAAGGGCCACAAAGGGGAAGATGAGTCTGTGATGAGCTGCCAGGGAGATAGAAGGATAACCAGGAGAGAGGTGTTCAAGAAGAAAGAGCTGATCAATAATATTAAACATAAGAGGAGGCTTGGAATCCTGAAGTAATAGAACCAGAAGTGAATTAGTGTGGGCTGGGAAATGAATGGGAGGTGAGAAAATAAAGGTGGTGAATGTGGATGAGTTGGGCAGTGAAGTAGGATACAAGCACATTTTACATCTGATGGGAAGACTCTTTTGAGAGGGAGAGGTTGAATACACACAGAAGAGAAGAAAGAAATGTGTGTTTCCAGGGAGAATGGGGTATGATCGAGCACACAGACAGAGGTACCGCCTACTCTTCACCAGTCAAATTAAAGGCCTAGAGGTAACAAAAAACAATACAACCCTTAGAGCTGTTGTGAAGTGAGGGGAGTTGCTGGGAGCAGAGCTCCAGAGTTTCACACCCAGTTATGTGATGCTATTGTCAATAACAGCCTCTGTCTCACTCGACAGAGCGAGCTTCTGACTTAGCATCTACCATAGTCAGTCTCTGATTATCTAACATCTAGAAAGAACATTCCACATATTTACATATGTGCATTCGTATGTTTGTGTGTGTGTATGATTTCAGAAAGCATTTTGCTATTTCTGATGGAATGTAATTATCTCTAATATTCTGCAAATTCAAAATGCTTTTTTTGTAACCCAGATGCAGTATTGGGCCGCCTTCTTCCTTCTCATACAATTCTTTCTTGTCAACCTATTAGGGTTCCTTGTTAACCTATTAAGGGACTGACTCAGAAAAAGAGGAAAACATAGTGAATTCAGGTTTCTTGTCTCTTGTCCCAGGGAAGCTGTCTTGGGGACACATGGTCTTTGGATACCTCTGAGGCTGGGATGGGGAAAGGAGAGAAGAGGAACTGTAGGCTTTTCAAACTCAGTCTCTGCTGGAGCCCTCAGGGATGTTCAAGAAGAGGTGGCACTCTGCGAGAGTACCTCTTCCCTTGTCATCCCAGACCACACACACTGGATTGCACTGAAGATGTTTCTTTGGCTAAGGTAGTCAGGTGAATATCACCAAGCTGTTCAGTGTGCAGAAAGTGAAAGTTGAGACTTCAACTTACTTCCTAATTCCCTGACCTCACCCCAGGGGCAGGGAGTTGGGTTGGGGGGAAGGTACTTACCAACTAAAGCCTGCAGAAGGGCATCTCCAAGGACACTGCCTCTGCCCTGACTCCACCTCCAACACCATCCTTCTCTGTTAGCCTTTCTTTCAAGCCTCCCAGTCTCGTCTCCCACCCATGTCTCCAGTCAAGTCTACCTTTCCCCCAACAGGAGGGAGAGGTTCAGCACCTCGGTCAGTCAGTCCCTGACTCAGGGATGTTCTTTGAGAATCTTTCAAGGTAGAGCCTGCTGGCTCCCGATAGAGCGAGACAGACCTTGGATGCATGAATAGAGGAAAGACGAGTGTTCGTATTGTAAATCCATCCTCCAACTGCAAGAACTATGGCTCCTCAGGGGTAGGAAAGGGCCAAAAATGACCCGAGCTCCTCAGTCGCAACTTGAACAAAATGAAGTGGAGACAGAATGGGCAGAACTCTGATTTGAAGTTACAAGTGGTACCCTGTTTTTGCTTGCAGGTACATGCAAGAGAGAATCAACTAAGCTAGTCAAGTTTATAGATTGAGTACACATGCATATTTCCATGGGAAAAAAAAGGTCAGCATTTATTCCTCTAAGACGATGGTTTTCAAATTGTGGTTCCGCAGACCAGCATCAGCTGAGAACTTGTCGAAAATGCAAATTCTCATACTCACCTCAGACCGGCTGAGTGAGAAACCCTGAGGAAGAAGACCAGCAATCTGTGTTTTAACGAGCCCCCCAGGCATTTCTGATGCCCATTTGAGTTTGAGAATCCCAGCAGCAGGACACTGACTTGCAAGTCACCCTGCTCATTTTAATCACCTGTGGCTGGGGACTTTTAAAACTACCCACACCCGGCTGAACGCAGTGGCTCACACCTGTAATC